>NC_134702.1:148665284-148981534 GCF_043290135.1 Rhipicephalus microplus | reverse complement strand
TTGTAAGAACCTTTTCAGGACAAATAGTTATCCTCAGAAGGCCCTCGAAATGACGTTTCCGGGTCGTGTCGTCCTCAGTGCGTATGAGGGTCATCAAGAATTGTGTGAGGACGATCGTACCATTTGAGGACAACCTCCGGTTGCCGAGTGTTGTCTGGGCTCTGTTTTCATACGTCAAGGGGGGCGTTCCTACATCTAGAGGGGGGTGGAGCCGGGGCAAGGTTTTTAGCGCTATTTCTCGGGCTGCTGGCGAAGCAGAACATTATCGGGCAGCAGATAGTCTTGAAGTTTGCTCACGTAGGGTATACTTGCACCGTTGTTTAGGACAATTAGAATCTTGATTGAGCGTGATTGATGTGTAGGGTTTAACGTCCCAAAACAACCATAGAAATATGGCAGACGCTGTTGTGGAGAGCTCCGAAAATTTTGACGACCTGCAGTTTTTTAAAGGAGCCCTGAAACGTTTTTCAACTAAACATTGAGTAAAATAGGTGTAATAGGTTATTTTTTTTTCACGAATTCAACGCCGCAAATGAAGAATCCGTCTAGTGCGAGTGGAGTTTCAAAGATTTGTCGCACGCAGCGACTGCATTCTCTCTTCTGTCTTCCCGACGGAACCGCTGCATGAAAGCTAAGCAGGGAGGGATGGCAGGGCCATGAAAAAACGTCATGCGCACCTTGTGATCTTGGGCACTTTTTCCTTTCTATTCCTTCGATTTCGCGGCATTTTCAGTGTGATTGTGTGCGAAAACGTGGACAAGTAGCGGCCTCCCGCGGCAATCTCTACAATGAGCAAGTGCGCCATGTTCAAATCAGCCATTAGCTGACAGACGGGATAGCCACGCGTGATTTTTTGGGACTTTTTAGTGATTTGTAGAGAGAAAAGAAAGCGAATTTTATCTGACTCGAATAATTTATTTTGAATTCTACGCCGCGTGCTGCGCTATAATATTTGGCTCGCATGTTTTCGGGAGCATCTACTACCAATCGGAAGGGTTTTTCTGGCCATGCTCAGAAAGTGTTGCAGGGCTCCTTTAACATACACCCAAATCTGAGCACAAGAGCCTACAGATTTCGCGTTCATCGAAAATGCAGCAGCCGCAGCCGGTATTCAATCTCGCGCCTGCGGGTCAGCAACCGAATACCTTAGCTACTAGACCACCGCAGCAGCGCTAATCGAAATCTAGACCTATCCAGTTTTGACTGAGTGTAGATTGCCTATTCAGTTGAGTGGCAGATTCATCATCATCATCAGCAGCAGCAGCCTGACTACGTCCACTGCAGGACAAAGGCCTCTTCCATGTTCCGCCAGCTAACCCGGTCCTGTGCTTGCTGCTGCCAATTTATACCTGTAAACTTCTTAACCTAATCTGCCCACCTAACCTTCCGTCTCCCCCTGACCCGCTTGCCTTCTCTGGGAATCCAGGTAGTTACCCTTATTGACCAGTGGTTATCCTGTGTACGCACTACATGCCCGGCACATGTCCATTTCCTCTTCTTGATTTCAACAATAATATCCTTAACCCCCATTTGTTCCCTAATCCACTCGGCTTTCTTCTTGTCTCTTAAGGTTACACCTGCCATTTTTCTTTCCATTGCTCGCTGCGTCGTCCTCAATTTAAGCTGAACCCTCTTTGTAAGTCTCCAGGTTTCTGCTCCATAGCTAAGTACCTTTCCTCTTCATTGATAGTGGCAATCTACCTGCCATAATTTGAGAGTGCTTGCCAAATGTGCCCCACTCCATCCTTATTCTAGCTTCCAATTTCTAGCATACCATTCTTATTCTAGCTTCTTCAATTTCGTGGTTCGGCTTCGTGGTTATTACCTGCCCTAACAAGACATAGTCTTTTACAACTTGAAGTGCACTATTACCTATCTCGAAGCGCTCCTCTTTTCCGAGGTTGTTGTACATTTTTTTGTTTTCTGCTGATTAATTTTATGACCCACCTTTCCGCTGTCCTTGTCTAACTTCGTAGTCATGAGTTGCAATTCGTACCCTTAGTTACTCAGGAATGCAATGTTATCGGCGAAGCGCATGTTACTAAGGTACTCTCCATTAACTCTTATCTCTAACTGTTCCCATTCTAGGTTTCTGAAAACCTCCTGTAAGCATGCGGTAAATAGCATTGGGAAGATTTTGTCCCCCATCCTTACACCCTTCTTGATCGGTATTCTGTTGCTTTCTTTATGAAGCAGTATGGTAGCAATTGATCCCCTGTAGATTTCTTCCAGGATGTTTATATATACTTCATTGACGCCCTGATTCTGCAGTGTCTGCATGACGGCTGATATTTCTACTAAATGAAACGCCTTCTCGTAATCTATGAAGGCTATGTATGTGGTTAGTTATGTTCTGAGCATTTCTCTATTACCTGATTGATAGTGTGAATGTGGTCGATTGTTGGATTGTTGAGTAGCCTGTTGGAAATCCTGCTTGTTCCTTTGGTTGATTGAATTTCAATGTTTTCTTTACTTTGTTAGCAATTACCTTTGTAAATAGCTTGTATACTACAGAGAGCAAGCTTATCAGCCTTCAACTCTTCAAGCCCATGTCATCTCCTTTCTTATGTATTAAGATGATGTTAACGTTCTTCCATGACTCTGGTACTCTTCCCGTCAGGAGACATTTCGTAAACAGGGTGGCTAGTTTTTCTAACCCAATCTGTCCTCCATCTTTTAGCAGATCTGATGTTACCTTATCCTCACCAGCTCTACCTCTTTGCATGCTTTCCAAAGCTTTTCTGACTTCTTCTATCATTACTGGTGGGGTGTCATCTGGGTTACTGCTAGTTCTTATAGTATTAAAGTCATGGTTGTCCCGGCTACAGTAGAGATCTCTGTAAAACTCCTCCGCTATTTTAACTATCCTATCATATGGGTAGTTATTTTGCCTTCTTTGAACCTTAGTGCATACATCGAATTTTGCCTATCTGAAGTCTCCTCTTCACTGCTTTGACACTTCTTACGTTTTTCAGAGCGTGTTCAATTCTCTCTATGTTATACCTTCTTACATCGCATACCTTACGCCTATTAGTCAACTTTGACCACAATAAGGTAGTGTGGAATAAATCGCAATAGGTTAATCTTTCTTAAGCTAACCTCAAGCAAGCGATGTTAGAGTGAGATTGTTTGGCTAGTGGGATGCCTGTGAGCATGGTAACGTTAAGCCATCCCCGATTGAAGCGAAAAAACTTAATCTCAATCAAGCTAGTCCTCAAGAAGTCTAATTTGAGAAAGTTCAGATTGCCTAGCCAGTAAGATGACTGATGAAGACAATAAGGCTTTTTTGATTAGTTTGGATCACCATACTTCATATTAGGCTAATCAGAAGCAAGTGAATTTGAATTGAGTTGAGATTTTTTAGCCCTTTTAAGCTAGAGCTTGGTCGCGTTATGCATATCCTGATTAGGCTACAATATGCTATTCAGAAATAGGCTAATGTTGAGCAAGTCTCTAGTCAGTAAATCATGGTCACAAAATGGTGTAGAATAAGCCGGGTTTAGCTGGCGTGCATGAAACTTGTCACAAGGAAGTGAACAGGAGTGACAGAGTCTTGCCCGCTTGATGTCTGAGCGTGGCTACGTTAAGACTGCCCTGATTATAGTAGAATATGCAAATCCGAATTGGATTAAGCTAGTCCAATCTATGGCTTATTACTGGTCACTTACGTTGGTCATACTCTCATACTTTCCGATGTCAATATTGTTAGTAAACAAGATAAAAAATCCGCCTTTGAAGCCAGATGACTAGGTCATGTGTGTCACGGTGAAAATGACATACATGACATCTATTTCATGCTAGGACAATTTTCATAGACACCAATATCATGCTAGGTCAATTTTCGTAGACACCAAAATATTAGAGTCTATTAGCGCTCCTTGACCTGTATTGTCTGCCATGACCTACATGACATGCAGGAAAACAATTACATGTCATTATCAGCCAATCATGTTAGTCATAATGTTTAACATGCTGTGTAAATTTTCGTATTGAAAGAGCTAGTAAAACTTCATTTGAGATACATTAGCAGGTCATAAATGTAATGGCGTACTCATAATACATACCATTTTTTTGGTGTTAGGTCTAGTACCTTTTCATCTTAGGCTGTTATCACGCCCTGAAAATTCGGGATACATAAATATTATAATGGCAGGTAGATATGATAACTATGCCATGTGTGTCAAGGAGCCCATGACATGCAAGGCATCAATTTTGTATCAAGACTCGTCTTCATGTTGGCTATACGGTTCTTCTTCGCCGTGTCAGTTTTAGTAAACCTATTTTTATACATTGCCCATAAGAGCTCTATGACAGGGTTATGTATGTCATGGCTTACATGAAATAAGTGACAAAATTTTCTTGTTATATATATTTACCTCTTTTTCTTATGTGGCGATGTCAATGTCAGTATACATCATCATCATCATCATCATCATCAGCCTGTCTACGTCCACTGCAGGACAAAGGCCTCTCCCATGTTCCGCCAGTTAACCCGGTCCTGTGCTTGCTGTTGCCAATTTATACCCGCAAACTTCTTAATCTCATCTGCCCACCTAACCTTCTGTCTCCCCCTACCCCGCTTCCCTTCTCTGGGAATCCAGTTGTTGACCCTTATTGACCAGCGGTTATCCTGTCTACGTGCTACATGCCCGACCCATGTCCATTTCCTCTTCTTTATTGCAGCTATGATATCCTTAACTCCTGTTTGTCCCCTAAGCCACTCTGCTCTCTTCTTGTCTCTTAAGGTTACACCTACCATTTTTCTTTCCATTGCTCGCTGCGTCATCCTCAATTTAAGTTGAACCCTCTTTGTGAGTCTCCAGGTTTCTGCTCCGTAGCTAAGTACCGGCAAGATACAGCTGTTATATACCTTCCTCTTGAGGGACAGTGGCAATCTACTTGTCATAATTTGAGAGTGCCTGCCGAATGTGCTCCACCCCATTCTTATTCTTCTAGTTACTTCAATCTCGTGGTTAGGCTCTGCGGTTATTACCTGCCCTAAGTAGACATAGTCTTTTACAACCTCAAGTGCACTATTACCTATCGCAAAGCGCTGCTCCTTTCCGAGGTTGTTGTACATTACTTTCGTTTTCTGCATACTAATTTTAAGACCCACCTTTCTGCTCTCCTTGTCTAACTCCGTAATCATGAGTTGCAATTCGTCCCCTGAGTTACTCAGCAATGCAATGTCATCGGCGAAGCGCAGGTTACTGAGGTACTCTCCATTAACTCTTATCCCTAACTGTTCCCAATCTAGGCTTCTGAAAACGTCCTGTAAGCACGCAGTGAATAGCATTGCGGAGATTGTGTCCCCCTGCCTTACACCCTTCTTTATTGGTATTCTGTTGCTTTTTTTATGAAGCACTATGGTAGCAGTTGATCCCCTGTAGATTTCTTCCAGAATGTTTATATATATTTCATCTATGCCCTGATTCCGCAGTGTCTGCATGACGGCTGATATTTCTACTAAATCAAACGCCTTCTCGTAATCTATGAAGGCTATGTATAGTGGTTGGTTATACTCTGAGCATTTCTCTATTACCTGATTGATAGTATGAATGTGGTCAATTGTTGAGTAGCCTGTTCTAAATCCTGCTTGTTCCTTTGGTTGATTGAATTCTAATGTTTTCTTTACTCTGCTAGCAATTACCTTTGTAAATAGCTTGTATACTACAGAGAGCAAGCTGATCGGCCTGTAATTCTTCAAGTCCTTGTCATCTCCTTTCTTATGTAATAAATTGATGTTAGCGTTCTTCCAAGACTCTGGTACTTTTCCCGTCAGGAGACACCTCGTAAATAGAGTGGCTAGTTTTTCTAACACAATCTGTCCTCCATCTTTCAGCAGATCTGATGTTACTTGATCCTCACCAGCAGCTTTGCCTCTGTGCATGCTCTGCAAAGCTTTTCTGACTTCTTCTATCATTACTGGTGGGGTGTCATCTGGGTTACTGCTAGTTCTTATAGTACTAAGGTCGTGGTTGTCTCGGCTACTGTACAGATCTCTGTAAAACTCCTCCGCTATTTTAACTATCCTATTCATATTGGTAGTTAATTTGCCTTCTTTTTCCCTTAGTGCATACATCCGCCTTTTGCCTATCCCAAGTTTCCTCTTTACTGCTTTGACGCTTCCTCCGTTTTTCAGAGCGTGCTCAATTCTCTTCATGTTATACCTTCTTACATCGCATACTTTACGTCTATTAATCAGCTTCGAAAGCTCTGCCAGTTCTATTTTGTCTGTTGTACTTGACACTTTCATGATTTGACGCTTCTTAATTAGGTTCTTCGTTTCCTGGGAAAGCTTGCCGGTGTCCTGTCTAGCTACCCTGTTTCCAACTTCCTCTGCACACTCCGTGATGATACTCGTCAGATTATCATTCATTGTATCTACGCTAAGGTTGGTTTCCTCGCTAAGAGCAGAGTACCTGTTCTGCAGTGACACTCTGAATTCCTGTACTTTCCCTCTTAGTGCTAGCTCATTGATTTGCTTCTTGCGTATCAGTTTCTGTCGTTCCTTCTTCAAGTCTAGGCGGATTCGAGCCCGTACCATTCTATGGTCACTGCATCTTACCTTGCCAACCACTTCCACATCCTGCACGACTCCTGGGTGTGCAGTCATTATAAAGTCTATTTCGTTCTTATTTACGCCATTAGGGCTCCTCCATGCCCACTTGCGGTTTTCTCGTTTTCTGTAGAAGGTATTCAAAATACGCAGATTATTGCGTTCTGCGAATTCTACTAGTAGCTCTCCTCTGGCGTTTCTAGTGCCGATGCCATAATCTCCTACTGCCTGGTCTCCAGCCCGCTTCTTCCCTACCTTTGCATTAAAGGTGCCCATTACTATAGTATACTGTGTTTTCACCTTACTCATTGCCGATTCCACGTCTTCATAGAAGTTTTCAACTGAAGCGTCATCATGGCTGGATGTAGGCGCGTAAGCCTGTACTACCTTCATTTTGTATCTTTTATTCAGTTTAATTACAATGCCTACCACCCTTTTATTAATGCTATAGTAATCCTCTATGTTGCCAGCTATGTTTCTGTGAATTAGGAACCCTACTCCCAGTTCTCTTCTGTCTGCCAAGCCCCGATAGCAAATGACGTGCCCATTCTGTAGCACAGTCTAGGCCTCATCTGTCCTCCTAACCTCACTCAGCCCTATTATATCCCATTTAATGCCTTCTAGCTCCTCGAATAATACAGCTAGACTTCCCTCACTAGATAATGTTCTAACGTTAAACGTTGCTAAGTTCAAGTTCCAATGGTGGCCTGTCCGTATCCAGAGATTCCTCCATACATGAAGTTCATCAAATGGTGGTTGCACCTATTTGACCTTATCACGTATGTCGCGGCATACAGTAAACATGTGTCACGATTTTCA
This sequence comes from Rhipicephalus microplus, assembly GCF_043290135.1. Lineage (NCBI taxonomy): Eukaryota > Metazoa > Arthropoda > Arachnida > Ixodida > Ixodidae > Rhipicephalus > Rhipicephalus microplus. Next base: position 148,974,156 of record NC_134702.1, on the reverse strand, counting down.
ATTATTGAGCAGTCATTTGTATTCACATACTCTTGACATGCCATGTCAGTTTTGGTGGTCTTCAACTTAATCACCAGGCCGCGATAACACGCAGACCTACCCAGCCTGCGAAATAGATAGAAGGCTAGACGCGCTCAAACGCCTTTATTTCGCCATGAAACGGTTCGTGCGTAGTAATTAGTGTCTGATTGCATTTTTACCAACAATAAATCTGCGAGCCCTACCAAGAGAACATATATATATATAATGAGCCTAAATGCGGCGCATGTCACTGAAAGCAATCTGTTTAGGCATGCCAGGCTATGCGAGTCAATGCGCCCGTTGGAACCAATATGGCTTTCACAAAAGCAGTACCCGAAGCCTGTTCCGGAGCGGCACATCGAGACACCCTAACACTGACCAAGGAAGAGCCGGCTTGTGTGAAATGAAACTGTTTATTTGTCCGAACGTTTGGCTGGTAATCGGCAAGTCAGATTGATTGATTGAGTGATTAACATGTGGAGTTGAACCTCCCAAGACCACTATATGTTCCTAAAAGGCGCCATAGGGGAGGGCTTCGGATATTTCGACCATCTGGGGTTCTTAACGCGCACCCAAATCTGAGAACATGGGCGTACGTAAATACAAATTAGAGCAATACACTCTGGCACTGGTAAAGGCGAACAGAGGATTGGCCGCCGATCAGCTGATTATCGTTTAGACGCACCGTCTATTATAGAACAGTGGTCCCACTTTCCAGCTTTATCATCAACGTCATTATTATTATTATTATTATTATTATTATTATTATTATTATTATTATTATTATTATTATTATTATTATTATTAACATGAGCCTGACTACGTCCACTGCAGGACAAAGGCTTCTCCCATGTTCCGCCAGTTAAACCGGTCCTGTGCTTGCTGCTGCCAATTTATAGCCGCAAACTTCTAAATCCCATCTGCGCACCTAACCTTCTGTCTACCCCTAACAACTTCCCTTCTCTGGGAATCCAGTTAGTTACCCTTAATGACCAGCGGTTATCCTGTCTACGAGTTACATGCCCGGCCCATGTCAATTTCCTCCTCTTTATCCCCACCAGCTTGACCACCAGCTTTATCACTGGTGGTCAATCAGGCTCCGGAATGATGATAATTGTTTGCGTCACGCACGCAGTATTAGCAAAATGATCTTCAAAAAGCGAAGAGCTTCTCTAACGCTGAGACGTGATGTGTGCCGAATATTTCTCACAGCGTTCTGCTGTCAAACCAAGCATTTAAAAATTAAACACGCGCGGTGCTATCAAGCTAACAACACACCAATAAGAGCCACTGGCTTCAGCATCTAGCCAGTTAGCTCGCCAGGTGAATGGTTAGACGGACAAACGGACAGACGGATGGATGGATGGATGTATCTGCCTAGGGTGCGCTAAAATTTGCTTTGAATACAGTGTTCTAAAGTTGAACTACAACTTCTTCTTGCCAAAGCATTAGAGTTTGTTCGTTCATTCAGTAAAAAAAACTAGTTGACAAGTAGAGACCGGAATTTACACAAATGCGTATTTTCTTCCTTGCTTTCCTATTGTACCACTTTTAAGTAGAGCAGGAATTAGAGGTTAGCGTCGACTTTTATAGAGCTTAATAGTGCCAATAAATGCCTATTTCAAGGCGTTCGCACTTAAATTTTTATACGTGCATATAAACTGCTATATATTCTTTAAATCGGTGCATATATGAAAATTTCGGACCTCATATTTCACTTCAAGCACAGTTTGTGTCCATCCTTCGTTATACCGCTTGTTGGTACCGGCGTCCGTGTCTAAGCGCCGCTTGGAAGCGTCAGATGTACACCTTGATTTGTTTCGGCTTTGCAACGCTCCCCTAGGTGTGCAGATGCTGTGACAAAACAACAGTCGTACAGCGAATTCTTGAGGGTAGGTGGCTATCATAGGCGTATCAGCTGGTGGGAGGGGGGCAAAGGGAGCGCTAGCTCCCCACTGTGTAAAGTTGGGGGGGGGGGGCTGTCCCCACCTCCTATTTTGATAGTGGTCACTCTTGCTTTACGCTGAGGAACTCAAAAAGTACGGTGAAGTTTCACATCACAACAGTAATCACTCACTTATGTAATTACGAGAAAATGAAAGCGTTACGAGGGAATGTTGCAACAAAGTAAAATTTTGCCAATATTTCCTCTGTGATGATTTTTCTTGTTGGCGCTTTGCAGTGCGGGTCACCTATGCGATGTTTTTGCGCCTTGCGCTGTAGTGTTGCAGAGCAGGCAAGTGCTGAACAGGGGCCCTATGTTATTACATGACTTACCCATACTTTTATTCTGCTGTGACTTGTTGATGAAGTTACGAATGAGAACAAGCAAACGTTTTAAAGACCGATCAAAGCATTTGCTGCTTCTGAAACATAATTCCTTCCGAAAAACGATATATTGTCCCCACTGCTCTGTCGGAACTGTAGCGAGCCGATGAGTGCATGTGACAAATTGTTTGGGACGTGAAAACGCCTTTCTTCATTTAAAGTGTGCTTGAACTTCGTGGTATCTAATAAAGCGAGTCGTGTCACCTCTGGGTATGCAAATTCATATCAAAGTTCGAGCGCGTTAATTCACTTCTCCTGATATATAAACATACGCCAAAGTGGCCCATGAAGAGTGTGCAACACCCGTCGCCATGAATACCGGTGGCGCTGACTCACACACCCACGTTTAAATTCACATATATACCTAATAAAGTGGGTGGGGGATAGCAGCCGTGGTAGCTCAGTGGTAGAGAATCGAACACGTTATTAAAATGTCGCAGGTTCGGTTTCTACCCATGGCAAGTTTTCTTTTCACACACATTTATTTCTTGACATTTACCTTAAAATTCGGTCTACTACCTTTCCCTATACTTCATTTGGCATTATTGTCTGTTAGATATCAATAATATTGTGTCAGACGTGGAAAACGGGCCCTTTAGTATTCGCTTCTTTCCTTATTAATTACCGAGGGTCTCGTACTGGCAGACTTGGTGCCTTTAGGTTGTATACGAAGGGCTATTGGTCAGCTGCCAGCTGTTAATGAGTTCACTTGCTATGTGGCGTCAAAAATGCTCATAAAGAGTGTGCCACACTCGCCCCTATGGCTACTGGTGGTGCTGACTAACACTCCCTCGTTTATATTCACATATATACCCAATAAAGTGGGATGGGGGATAGCCACCATGGTATACTATACCTCATGTGTACAGCATCGAACACTTTATTCGAATGTCGCAGGTTTGGTTCCTGCCCACGGAAGTTATCTTTTCAGCCACTTTTCTTTGTTTACATTTGCATTACAATTCGGTCTGATAACTTCCTCTATACTTTCCTTGGCATCATTGTCTCTTAGATCCCATTGTATTGTGACAAACACGACAAAACGAGCACTTGAGTATAAACTTCTTATATATATATATATATATATATATATTCATCCGTATAGGGAAGAAGACGCACGTACGAAGTGATTTTATTGACGTTTAGGCTGCGGGTCTGGCCTTCATCAGAACGAAACGTCAATAAAATCACTTCGTACGTGCGTCTTCTTCCCTATACGGATAATCTTACCCGGACCCAGCATCACTTTTGTTTTTGGTATGTATATATATATATACATATATATATATATATATATATATATATATATATATATGGGAAAGAAGTGTATACCTAAGGGCTCGTTTTTCCGTGTTTTAGCACAATATTAATGAGATCTAACTGACAGTAATGACAAGGAATGTACAGGGGAAGGTATTACAACCAATTGAATGTAAATAAGAAAGAAAAGTGGGTGAAAAATAACCAACCTGCTCACGGCTGGTTATTTTTTCATCCACTTTTCTTTCTTATTTACATTCCATTGGTTCTAATAACTTCCTCTGTACATTCCTTGTCATTACTGTCTGTAAGATCTCATTAATAGTGTGTTAAAACACGGAAAAACGAGCCCTTAGGTATACACTTCTTTTCCATATTTGATTGAACGAGGGTCTTGTACTGGCAGACTTGGTGTGTTTAGGTTGTATAGGAGGGACAATTAATCAGCTGCCCGCTCACAATAAGTTCACGTGCTACGTGACGCCAAAACATGCGCATAAGAGTGTTTTCACGCTCGTCGTTTGGCTTATAGATGGCGCTGACTGTCACTCCTACTTCTAAATTCACATATAAACGCAAAAAAAGTGGATGGAGGGAAGGCCACTGTGGTAGCTCAGTGGTTAGAGCATCGAACGCGTTATTCGAAGGTCGTAGGTTCCTGCTCACGGATGGTTATTTTTTCATCCACTTTTCTTTCTTATTTACATTCCATTGGTTCTAATAACTTCCCCTGCACATTCCTTGTCTTTAATGTCTGTTAGATCTCATATAAAAGTATATATATATATATATATATATATATATATATATATATATATATATATATATATATATATATATATATATATATATATATATATATATATTACACCTCTGGATGAGTGAGGTAGGTTTGCCCCCCCCCCATTCGCGAAAAAGTTGTATGCCACTGCCGGCTCTTCTCGTGAAAACATCTTTAAACACACACGACCGTCGGACGGCTTTGAAAGGTCTATTTGCAGTCTGTGCTCCTTAGACAAAGCTGGTCAGCTCTGCGCGGCTTTGTTCATTAGTGTACACCGGAAAAAGAGCCGAGCATATGGGATCCGTATTCAGGGACGTTTGATACACTTCGTGGACTGCGAGGCACCGCAGCCGCATCTGCGACAACACTCCACACGGGGCAGCACATTATTTCACTCTGCCGAGGCGAGGCGTAAAACAGCATTTTGTCTCGTGTTGCCATTCACCCTCCCCATGGGAGGAACTGGGCGTGCCTATTTATTTTTGCCGGGTTCGGAAAAAAGGGTGCGTTTTGTTTTCCCATTTTGGGGCTGGAGACGTAGGCTACTACTTTATTGTACTGCCTTTCATATCATTATTTTTCTGCAGAGAATCTTGCGAAGACGCAGTCTATTAAACACCATAAGTAGACGCTCCAAAACAAAATACCATATTCAATGCAGTATCACGCTGTCTTGATAACGTCAATAACTGTAAATAAACGCTCCTGATGTAACCTCTCGCTCGTCTTCTCGTTTTGAACCTGACACTTGAATGGCTCTATTCTTGAACGAATTTCTGCAGTCGCAACATGAACAAAATTGACCTTTTCGAAGTGTATAGAGTACAAACCAGTCCCCTGGCTCAACAAACTTCTGAAAAGCAACAGCTAGTAGCAGTGAAATGAGACGCGCCTGCCACTTTGCGCTACAGCACAGACATGGTGCGAGAGGTTAAAAGGAGAATGGGAGGATACGAAAAGAAAATATTTGTGCAACTCTTTGCGGGCGCACGTCCCAGCATATAGAGTGCAATATGGAGACTGTGTTTAAAAGCAGTGTACAGTGTATGCCGTCTTTGACTATAAACAATTTCATGTGTATGTCAAACCATTCGTGTATTTGTTGCATCATCGACTATTTTTTTGCTTTCCTGTAGTATACATAGACCACCTACGTGTTTCTTCAAAAATATGAAGTATGAAAGTTTTCTTGTGCCTACATTTATTAGTTTGGAGGCCCAAAACGATGTTTTGCCTTCCAATTTTTTGCGCCTTAAATGAGATTTCTTAGTTGCTAAAAATCTGCCCTCTAATCGTAAGTGTGGTAATTTTTCGTAGGTTGACAGAATCTGCAGAGCAACCTTTCCTCCAACTCATCATGCGGGTGTTCGACGTGGAGCGTGGTTAGATGCGCTACAAGCCTTCCATGGGTTTCGCTGCCCCAATAACAATAAGCAGGACCATGTACGGCATCTATACACTTCACAAGTGGAAACCAGATGGGCCCCAAGTTCGAAGCAGAACATAGCAATATGACTCAGATAAACATGGTGATGCAGGGACCAGAGGGGTCTCTATATCATGGAGGTAATTTTTACTTCTAAATGAAGGTATCATTGTCATAGCCTCTAGATGAAGCAGATGTGTTTGAACACCACTGAATATCCAATGCGAATTCATCTGTGCGTCACTTTCAATGATCGCGAGCGCTTGTGAATCACAGGTGAATAGCCAGATGACGAAACAAATGAAGGTGCTTCATGGAACATGGCAAATCACTCTGTGACGTCGGTAGTTGAGAAACTCCTAGCACTGATAAAAAGAAAAAAGCTTTGGAAACTTCATCGTTCCAATGAGGCCATGGTAAAAGGTCCTCATCTGACATGAAATGGTAAGGTTATGCGTGTATGACGTCGTGAAAGAATGCCTCCACACTGACTGCATTTTCTCTTTTTTCCTGCGAGCATTCATAATTGAGAGCTTCCAAAATATCATTGACACCTACACCAAAGCTGTCGTAGACTACGCTCATTTCCACGGGGCCACAGTATGGGATATCATACATGGAAGAGAAATCCCGCTGAAGCAGTGGAAGCTTTATGAACGACTGGATGAGTTACCGAGTGCATTGACCTACAAGCCAGACTTCGAGACGATTGAATCTGTCAACGTGCTCGATGCTCTCCAGTCGACTTTTACCATGGCAAAATCTATCGGGCACAAATGTTCGCAGACTGCAGCCTTGAGTTGACTGGAAGATGGTTGAATGTCCCACCTTAGCAATAAGAAGTACAAGCACAAGTCATACCACCCTGAAAAGACCAAAGATGTTGGCCGAACTAATGAAATAACTCGCCCGATGCAAAACTCAAGTTTTCCATTAAGAAAACTTGACATGACAGAGCAGAAAGCTTGTAAGCACTGCGAAGGTAAGAAACTCTTTCCACGACAAACGTCTCCGCCATTTCGAGGACCATCTGAAGGGTAATCGAAAAAAAATTGTGCTTATATGCTGCATTGAAAACGCAGAACTGCTAGATTATTTTCGAGATAAAAACTTTTTAGCCATATAGCTGCATTCTGAACTTCCCGTAATGTCATTTGGGTGTTGTTTGTGGAAAAAGTTATTTCAAAAGTACCGCTTCTTCTACCTATACCAAGTGTGATTTACGTATTAAGTAAATGTTCACCTTTAATGTGGTTTAAGCTCAGTAACAATAGTGAAATTTTTCAGGCCCATATGCTCCCAAAAATTTACCCAAAGTGTGCCATGTTTGCATTTTTTTTTCGTTTTCTTATTGTACTTTGTATGAGTATCTGTGTTATAATTACTTAATTCATAGAAGGTATATTTAAGCAAAAATATTTTTAAGGCTCTCAAGTTGCTAAACTTATCAGAAACAATTACAAATTTTGCAGTTATCGTTTCTGTGCATATTGAGACACAATTGGCACAGTGTGGTGTTGCAAATAAATATCACCTTTATAATTAAATCAAAAGCAGATAAGAAGTTCTTTTTGTATTGCATGTATTATCCTTAAAGATTTTTTGTTTTAGAGAAGAAAAGAAATTTTAACTTCGCCATTAGCGTCTATCTTCCCAATTGTTCACACGACAGCAGCCTCCTTGAACTTTCCCAAAGCTATCAATCGGGAAGTTCGAAAATTACTTTCTTCCTTAAAATAAAATTGTATTAAGATTTCTGATATCAAAAAAACTGCTTATGTGCTTTTGATTTGAGTTTAAGGGTGATTTTAGTTGGACCACCACTTGGTGCGAATTCCGTCTCAACATTGACAAAAATGACAACTTTGCGAAATTCATTTATTTTTTCTCGTAAGGTTTAGCAAGTTGACACCTTTACACCTGAAATCTTCATACAAGGTGCAGTACTGTAATAGAAAAATGCAAACAAAAAACATTTTGCCTAAATAATTGGAGGAGTATGTGCCGGAAAATTTGCACTATTATTACTAAGCTTCCAACATTTTACAAAAAATTTTTACTTTACCAAATTTAGTATAGAAAAAGCAGTAGTACTTTTAAATTGAATTTTTCCACAAAGAACACCCAAACGACTTTCCGGGAAATTCTAAAGGCAGAAACGTGACCAATACGCTTTTTCTCTCTGAAATATTCTAACGCTTCACTGTTTTCAATGTAGTAAATTGGCACAATATTTTAAAATACATCTGAGATGATGGCCCAAATGGCTGGGACGTTTCCCATTAAATGACCCAATCGCGAAGCGAAATAACTATAGGTTCGTTTGGTACGTCAAAGGAAGATTGTGGTTCGAAAATCTTACAGTGCTGTTGCAGTTCACATGAGGAATAGCGATGACCTTGAACAACTGTACATAGTATTGTTGACTGAAATGCCTTTTCGGGGAAAATGAAATGGAAATTTACTCTACTGGTGATGTAAACGAGATTGTAGCAGCACTTGGCACTCCTTCTATTGTATGTATCCGCCTTAGCACGAGTTCCATAAGAATTAAGACACCATGCTTAGAGGAGCTATTTGGCAATTTTTTTTAGTTTTCAATTGTCATGCTAAGCGAAACCTGGCGTACTTCAGAATGTGATATATTTCGGTAGCCTAATTGCAAAAATAACTATTTAAAGGTTGAATTCCCAAAGAGGCAGGCGTTTATAGCTGATTTCTTATGATGTTGGCTGTAAGATCCTCGATTGTTAGACCGTGCTTTCACTTTACCATAAAATATTCGCTCTGTGCACTGCTAAGATTGTGTTTTCTGTGTGCTCTGGACCATGAGCTACTCTACTCCTGGCCTGTCCAGATAGCGGATGGAAGCGCACGTCACCACTCTCGTTCAACCGCTCACTGTACACGTGCTACTGCGCGGCCGGCAGGAAGGTGTCGGGCTGATATCATGTGTCGGCTTCTGTGACAAACTGCCAATACGTGCGATTGTTTTTGCTGAGTGGCCTAACGTTGACTATCTGTTAAATTTATTAGTTAAGGTATACTAGTTCATTGACTTGTAAACCGTCAATTTGCGTGGAAATGTTTTGCTGCATGGTTGTTTTTACAATTTCACCCATAAAACCTTCGAGTAAGTATTCATTATTCTTATGACGAACTGTGTATTCAATACTAATACAATATCACACTGATTTTATGTTGTTTGGCACGTGCCAGGTGAAACGAATTGTCCCTGTATAGCACTTACCGTGGATACTCGCCCTCGATGCGTGTTACACCTGTAGACAATTAGTAGAAGAGAATAGTGTACATACGCCAGCGGGCGCAAACCAAGGAGACACAAAAGTTTTCCACCATGGTTTCGATCTTGGTTCCCGTGGTTGGCCAGCAAACAGCGCCCTGCGCGATGGCGTGGCCGCGGTAAACTCCGAGATATCAATTGTGAATGACGTGCTTGCGTACAGAAGTGAGCAGCAGTAGGCTTCCGTCTCAGAGAAGGAGGGCGTCGTTAATTCTGACCGCTGCACTACGAGCCCAAAACTGGCCCATGTTGACAGGCATTATGTGTCTCCAAAAGCATTCTTGCTCGCTGGAAGTCTTGAGCTGAGTGCACTCCCAAATTGCCACCTGGTGAGAAGGAAAGTTGTTTAGTAGGATTGTAAATCTAGAAGGAACATCGCGGAGTGCTTCGTGGACATACGGCTTGACCTTATCAACGAATGGAGTCTCAAGGAGGTGAGGAACCACGTCCAGAAAAATCGCATCAGCTGTAGTCAACTGTTTCCCAGGCACGTATTTGACGTCGAACTGGTACTGAAGATAGCGCATGCAAAAACGGTGCATCCTGGTTAGCATGAGGTCGACGTCCGCGGTTCCAAGCAGTTTGACCAAAGGCTTATGGTGAGTCTCAAGGGCGAAGCGAATGGGGACCAGAACAGCGCCAAAAAAGCAGCAGACACAGAAATTGGCTCCTACCAGTCCATTGACAAGGTTGACTCTTTAGCCGACGCCGGCAATACCATTCGATTGATGGGCCAATAATGTCGGCCTAATTGCAATTGCATGGCTCCGCCCATATTGGCTGCTGCTTGTACAACTCTCTCCAATGTGGTCATTCGAATACGCTGCCACAGTCAATATTGGTGGGAGGTTCTGAAACATGGTCCAACATCACCGTTCTATGAGACTGGCACAGCCATTTTTGGTGAAATGTTGTCAATGCTGGTTCAACATCAGCGTTATATTCGGCTGGCACAGCTGTTATTGGCGGTACGTTGTTTGACCTGAGCCATTCTTGGGCCAGGAACTGCCAATCTATCCCCAACATTGGGCCAACGTTCTGTGCTGCCTGGGATACTTGGTAAACTTGGAATAAACTATGCAGCACAACATGGCGTTAAGACAAATATACAACGTGAAATAAGGAAATCCTTTTGTACCACCACTGCCGAAAAACATGCACCCCGATTACAACAAACAAAGTCTGTTAGAACACCCGAAAAGAATTAAAAGTAGATTACCGAATTCACCAGACTTTGTGTACATAGATGTAGTAAAGTATGCGCACTTGTGTGGCATGGGTATTGCGGCCCTAAGAAACGATGGTGGCCTAAAAGCTAACAGCTCGATTGGAACCGACAACGTGGAAGCTGCGGAAGAATCGGTTATCGCATCGGCTTTAGCTTATACGCAAGCTAAAAGCGTAATCAGTGCTTCCAAGGCCGCAGTCGAAAGCTTCACAAGAGCGCGAATCTCGCCGGAAGCTGACAGAATATTGATGAAGTTCGGAGACCACAAAAAAGTGGTGATTGTTTGGGAGCAATCAATGCGGCTTTGCGAAAATTGCAAAGGCATTCTGCACGAGATGTGGTAGTGCTCAGTGATTTATAGTCGGCGTTACAGAGACGGCATAGAGGGATACCTCAAGAACAATTTACAACACAATCTCTGGGGCTCCCTAAACACCTGATTGGCAAGAACTTCAGTGTACAATTTCAATGTGTACTATCCCATGTTGAAATTGAAGGCTATGAAAAAGCTGATGCCCTTGCACTCGAAGCGTGACCTTGGGTTCCAAAAGTAAGAAGCCCTAAAAATTACCACAACAACAAGAATGTCATACGCATTCACTTCAGGGCAATCCACAAGTTTTCGCATCAGTCATGCGTAATCAATGGACTTTCAAAAGAACAAGCGACGCTGCTTTATCGGATAAGAACCGACACCAAATACACGGTGGCTTGGTCATTCAAGACTGGGCGAGGCGCTTGCCTGTTTTGTGCTGTTTGCGGAGACATCGGCGACATCGATAATCTTATTTGGCTGTACCCGCAGCTTGACAGAACGAAAATGGATGATAGGCAGCTTGCAGAAAGATTGTCTCAAGCACCACGACACATTGAAAGATGTCATCTTTCCTGAAGGACCCACGGTGACGAGGAGGAGCGTGACGTTTCCTGATTACTTTACTGCGAGATGCTGGACTGAGTGACATTTGGTAACTGACCCCCTAATTTAAGAGATGCTCATGCGAAACGATTGCTGATCTTTTAGGTCAAGGCCTTTGCAACACCATCACCACCACCACCACCACCATAACCACCACCTGCCATCACCTGTACACTCTTCTTAAAATAATGTGGCGCACACCGTGGCTCGAGACACCTCCACTAGGCTATCAGTGGCTACACGTCAAGCCAGTGAGACGCCTCCACTAGGTTGGAGAAAAGATGTCTGGTAGCACTCAAAGAAATCACAAACTATTATCAATTCGAAAGAGCCCGGTATCCTCCCGCGCTCCACACCCTTAGCAAGCAACAAGTGCTGCCCTGGCGCCTCCTTTAAACAAACACGTACCTGAACCCAGTGGCCTATGTACACTATTATCTAGGTCGGTATACCAGTAGGTGCGAATTATTTAAGAAAAAGACACACTTGCCTCACATCCTGTGGGTTTGCAGAATGTTGGTCAAACGGGATCGCACAATTAATAGTGGTGAGTAGAAAAAGACCGTGATATTCAGCTCAGAGCCAGAGGAACTGTTTTGGGCAATCTGACGAGCCGCGGACACTGCAAAAAAGACAAGTGCTCCTGGCTGACACTTCGACATTGGATCCGCACCACCGAGACGGTCGGAATTTCACAATAATGTTTCTTCTTCCTTCTCCTCTTCCTGACATAGCAAAGTTTTCATATCAAGCCACAGAAACAAACACCAACGTTGGCTATATAAAAATAATGGGACTGTCACGGACGGCCATTTTTGGCGGCCCCGCGTCAAGGCAATTACGGGCGCCGTACTTCCCCACTGACCGTGGGAACGGCGGGCGCTTGAAAGGGAGCCGAGAAGTGCAGAATGGGGTGCTCTTCTTGAAACGTCGCCGTCGACGATTGATCCTTTTGTAACTGCGGCGGCGTCTGCAAGGTCGTGGAAGGCCGCGATGTACCCCGAACAAGGATTAGGCTACGGGACGCACCGGCTGAGAGCCAAACAGTCTGACCGTTTCCCACGGGGAAAAGCATGGGAAACCCTCTCGTGGCCAAGCCGTGTGACAACAACCCAACAGGTTGTCGCTCTCGCTAGTTGAGGGCCCTCTCCCAATTAAAAAGGGGTGGGGTCAATATATTTTTGGGGTGGAGTTTATATCAATGAAACGCGCATGATTGAACCCATGTAGAGGTCTCTTGTCCCCAAGGAAGAGAGCGAGGAGACATGAGGGGGATTTAAGCGCAGGATTTTGCCCTGCTAGGCAGACTAGTCGCTGACCAACATGGTGTAGAAACAGAACAACAAGCATCTCTTCTAGAAGTTTTTAGTGTGGCTCTGTATCAGCTGGCCACCTAAACTTAGCCGTTCGTCTAGTTGTGACGCGATATTAACGTCTCCAACGTAGACATCGGGACTTCGCCTCGAGTTAGCTCAACCTGCTCGAAGTCACCTGCAAGCACTAGCCTCCCGGAGCCACCAGCGTTGCAACACCGCCGACATCGCAGTCGTGCCAGAACTCTCTTCGACTTCTCGCATCCGATCGTCGGGGACGCAACGCTGCCGGTCACCACACTTATGCCTTCACCTGTTTATATCTTCGAACTTTCTCCTCCGTAGTTCTATTGTTGTTAGTTTGTCTAGTTCTTAATAGTTCTATCTCGTAAGCTGATTCATTGTTTTGATATGTATTTTAGTTGTATCAAATGTTGATGAATTTTGTTAGTTGTATTGAAGTGTTGTACTAGATCCCGTGTGCTGCAATATCACTAGAGTAAAGTTTGTTTTGTTTTCTCACGTCTCTGATCTCTTCACTGTCACTGCTTGCGTACGGAACGAACCAACCTGCTGTCATTACCGTCGCCGACCTCGCGCAGGCGACGCTAGAGTGGCAGCTTGTCACAAAACTGGCGTCCACGAGACAGGACGTTCCGTACAAGAGTAAGACAGCGAGGGGTGAACGAGAATCGTGCGGACAGTGTGGTGATAGAGCCGCACAGTTCAAGCGGTTGCATCCTGCATATGATTGCGCTGTTTTTATAGTGGCATTTTAGTGCAATTTGCAGTATGGAGTGTATGGATTTGCATAGGTGGATCGCGCACGGTAAACAGTTAGGCCTCGCGGGCGCCGAACTGAGACAATGGGTTAAGGAGCAGCAGGAACAGGCGCAGGCGTGTGCCAGAGAAGAGCGGGCACTGGCCTGGGAGGAAAAGGAAAAAGAAAGGGAAGCGGCTAGAGAATCCAGAGAACGGGAAGTGCAGTTACTGCAATTAAAGATTCGCCTCAGTGAGAGTAGCAGGGTGAGCCGATGCAACAGTGAGCACGGCGATGCCGGGGAGGAGCCGAGTTTAAGAATACACGCAGGTAGACTGCTCGTCACCTTTGACGAAGGAAGGAACGACTTAGATGCGTTTATACGCCGGTTTGAGAGCATTGCCAGAAGGCAAAAGTGGCCTTAAATCTAATGGGCGACGGCGCTTTCGACAAGTCTCACAGGAGAGGCGCTTAGTGTTTATGGCAGGCTACCACCTACAGATGCAGCGGACTACACCAAGGTTAAAACCGCCCTCCTGAAGCGCTTTCGCTTCACGGCAGATGGGTTCCGAGACAAGTTTAATAAGGAGAAGCCATTAGGGGGTGAAACAGCAACACAGTACGCGGCTCGCTTAAAACATTACTTCGATAGATGGGTTGAGCTGTCCAAAACTGAGACAGAATTCGAGTACTTCCACGCATTGTTGATTAGAGAGAGGTTTTTGCATGGATGTGGTTCGAACCTGGCATTATATTTGAAAGAAAGGAGGGCGGAATCCCTAGAAGACATGCTTGAGCTGGCAGACCAGTTTTTGGAAGCTCAGGGTGAAACAAGCCTAGCGAAAACAAAGAAAGATGGTCCCATAACAGACGAAAAGGGGAAATACGAAAAAGAAGGCAACAGCCACGCACCACTACCACGGTGCTATATTTGCAATCGTGGGAATAACCCGCCGCACTTGTGTCGCAACAGACCTGCCGCTAATGTAAGCATCGTCTGCTTCAAGTGTGGGAAAAAAAGGACATAGGGCAAACGGCTGCCGGTCAGGAGCGAATAACTCACTCCAGGCGTCCTGCCTCTACGCACCAAGGAAAACGCGTGAGGATCCCATATGCGACGGGTATATCGAGCTTAGGAATGGCGAAAAAATCCTTGTCGTCAACGCCGTAAGGGTGACACCGCCGAAAAATCTGGCTGAGAACCTACCAGTGGCCACAGGGACCCTCCGAGGCACACACATATCAGTGTTGCTGGATACGGGGTGCAACACAGTAATCGTGCGGAGGAAGTTGGTGAAGGAAGACGAGCTGACAGGTACAACCACACTCGTCTACTTGGTTGACGGAACAGCGAGGATGCTGCCCGAAGCACAGATTGAGGTTGACACCCCCTACTTTACTGGCAATCTGACAGCACTATGCCTGCAGGATCCACTGTATGACCTCATTCTGGGCAATATCGATGGCGTAAGACCTCCTAATGATCCAAGAAAGGAGACTGAAAAACCTGTCTCGACGAAGGAGTCAAGGGAAGAGCCTGTAGCAGCAGCTATCGTCCGTTCCCAAGTACATGCACAGCCGGAAAAACTTGCCAAATTCGTACGCCAGGGACCACGGCGGGATTGCCGGGAGACAACTAAGACTGCGAGCCAAGGGGAGATGCGACACTCAAACAGTGTTTTGAGAAGATCGACAGGAAGAAAACATGCCGAAATGAGAAGGGAAGCGTCGAGTACAAACAAGAACAGGGACTGCTGTACCGACAGTACACAGAGGCCAATGGACGGCTTGTACGCCAATTAGTCGCTCCGCACTGCCACCGAGAAGCTGTGCTTAAAACAGCACACAATGGTATAATGGCAGGACACTTGGGCACGCAGAAAACCAAGGACTGGATCTCGGAGGAGTTCTTTCGGCCAGGCATCACAGCTGACGTAAAAAGGTTCGTCGCCTCATGTGACATTTGTCAGCGCACCGTACCAAAGGGCCGTGTACCACATGTTTCACTGGGGAGGGCACCCATAATCGACACCCCGTTCAAGCGAGTGGCGATCGATATAGTGGGACCGATTCACCCGCCCTCAAAGCATAGGAACCGATACATTTTGACTTTGATGGATTATGCCACCCGGTATCCAGACGCAGTGGCGCTCCCGAGTATCGAAACTCAGCGAGTGGCCGAAGCCCTTGTCGAGATGTTCTCCTGATTTGGCGTCCCCCCCCAAATACTGAACGACCGTGGCACGAACTTCGCATCGGACCTGATGAAGGAAGTAGCGCGGCTCTTTTCCGTGCGCCAGCTCCACACCACCCCATATCATCCCATGGCGAATGGCTTGGTAGAAAAATTCAACGGCACCTTAAAATTAGTGTTGAAGCGCATGTGTGCCGAAAAACCGAGAGATTGGGACCGCTACCTGGCACCTCTCCTCTTCGCCTATAGGGAGGTTCCGCAGGCCAGTATGGGGTTTTCACCCTTCGAGCTTCTTTACGGCTGCCATGTGAGGGGACCCTCGGCAATACTGAAGGAGCTGTGGACGAACGCTGACTTGACTGAAGAAGCTAAGACGACGTACCAGCATGTCTTCGACCTTCGGAACCGTTTGGAGGAAACGTGCGGCCTGGCACATGAGGAGTTGGAAAAAGCCGGAGCACGGTACACGGCGCTGTACAATCGAAAGGCGAAGGAGCGGAGTTTCAACCCCGGAGACAAGGTTTTTACTTCCCACCGACACGAGCAAGCTGCTGCTGCAATGGAAGGGCCCATTTGATGTCCGGGAAAAGAAAGGTGAAGCTGACTACGTCGTAGACACGGCTGGCGGCCGAAAAACCTTCCACGCCAACTTACTGAAAAGATACGAGGAGAGGGACAGCCCCTGCAATAAGGTGTGCAACGTGACATTTGGTGTTGTGGAATCAAGCGAGGACGAAAATATTCCAACCCCTGACTTGCTGAAAGTAGAAGGGGAAGAAGACGTGAAGCTCTCCGACAAACTGGACGCTCAGCAGATCGGACAGCTGCAAAGAATTGTCAGGGAACACGCTCGTATTTTCTCAGCTGTCCCGGGCAAAACTGACTGGGTTCGCTGCAACCTCGAACTCACCACGAGTAACCCCGTCTACGTGAAACAGTACTCTCTTTCCTTTGCAAAGCGGGAAGGTGTAGAGAAAGAGGTGCGGGAGATGGAGAAGCTCGGCATCATTGAGAAATCAGAGTCACCTTATATTTCGCCAGTCAATTTGGTAAAAAAACCCGACGATACAAATCGACTGTGTATCGATTTTCGACGCCGTTCTGGTGGCCGACTCCGAGCCTATGACAAGAACTGACGCGGGGTTTGCTACAGTGGGAAAGAGGAAGTATTTCTCGAAGCTCGACTTCGTGAAGGGCTATTGGCAGATCCCGCTGACCAAAGAGTCCAAAGCGAAGACGCCCTCCTCGACGACATCGGGACTATATCAGTTCCGCTTGAGGCCAATCGGCATCAAGACAGCGCCTGCTGTATTTGCTAAGTTGATGCGGAAGGTTGCAGAAGGTATACCCGGTGTGGACAACTACTACGATGATGTACTGGTAGCCACCGAGACATGGGAAGAGCACCTGAGGTTTCTGGGACTGCTTTTTGAGCGCATGCATAGGGCTGGGCTTACAGTGCGCCCCAGTAAATGCGAACTTGGTGTGGAAGAAATCGACTTCTTGGGACACCGAGTTGGCAGGGGCAGAATGCGACCACTAGGGAAAACACTCGACAAGATCGAAGCTGCACCACGTCCTTCAACCAAGCGACAAGTGCGCGCCTTCCTCGGTTTGACCGGGTACTATCGGGAATTTATCCCGAATTACGCAGAAGTCAGCGCTCCCTTTACAGATTTAATCGGAAGGGCGAAGCTAACTTATTTATTTATTTATTTATTTAAGTACCTTAAGAGCCCGGAGGGCATTACATAAGGGGGGATACATACAAGAGGTTACTATAGCATCAGTAAAACAACATGTCAGGGAGTAATACTAGTAATCAAACAGACCGATAGCCCAAGCAACATTACTAATAACACAATAAGCAAAAAACACAGTAAGCAGCCCTCCATAACAGGAAACATATTTCAAGAAATAGCAATAAACATTCTCTGAGCATGCGTTACACATTAAATGTCAATGGTGGTTACAAATTAATGTCAACTTCTAAGTAAGTTTGTAGTGCAGACTGGAAAAGGGAGGGTTCTGTAATAGCGACGATGTTTGAGGGCAGCGCGTTCCACTCGTTAATGGATAACAGCAGAGGTGAAAATTGGTATTTCTTAGTGCGTGAATATATTGTATTGACCTTATAAGCATGACCAACGCGATCAGAAACGTAGGGGGCTGGGTGAATGAATGATCGGGAAAATGACGAGTCACTATGATATAAACTATGGAAAAAACATAGGCGGGACAACTTTCTGCGCGTGGCAAGCAATGGAAGGTTCAGAGAACGCTTAAGACATGTTACGCTTTGGTGGCGAGAATGACAGGAGGTGATAAACCGGGCTGCTTTATTTTGTACCGATTCTAGCATATCAGATAACATTGCCGTGTGTGGATGCCAGATGGTTGACGCATACTCTAGTGAAGGCCTGATCAGAGCTTGATATGCATGAAGTTTAGTTTTCAAGTTTGCGCATCTGAGGCGGCGTTTCAAAAGACCGAGTTTTTTTGATGATTTGCTGGTGATGTATTCAATGTGACTGTTCCAGGTTAGGTCGGAACTAAAGAAAATGCCGAGGTATTTTGTGGATGAAACGGTCTCAATTACGGTGCTATTGACTATGTATCTGACGGATGATGAGGGTTTGGCTACGGAAGTAAATCTAATATGTTTGGTTTTTTCAGCGTTGATGTGCATCTGCCACAAATTGCACCACTCTGCGAGTTTTAACAAATCTGACTGTAGAATGCTACTGTCATTCGGTTCGGTAATCTCCTTATATATAACGCAATCATCTGCGAATAGGCGTAGAGAAGAAACAATATTAGATCCAATGTCATTGATGTAGACCAAAAATAATAATGGTCCGAGCACGGAGCCCTGGGGGACACCGGATTTTACCATGCACTTTCTGGAAATTATGTGGTTAAGTTTGACCGATTGCGACCGGTTACAGAGGAACTCTTGAATCCATTGGATTGTTTTCTGATCAAGCTGGAGGTTACGGACTTTAGTTATTAATCGGTTATGTTGGACGCGATCAAAAGCCTTTGAAAGGTCTATAAAAATAGCATCTGTAGGAGCAGAGCTATGCATGGATTTGTGCAAGTCTGTCAACAATTCGAATAGTTGGGTGTTGCAAGAGCGTTTTTCCCGAAAGCCGTGTTGGTTTGGGATGAGGATGTTGTTTCTGTTCAAGTGAGATATAATTTTCGAGTAAATGATATGTTCTAATAGCTTGCAAGATATACAGGTTAGAGAGATTGGACGGTAGTTGTTCGGACTTGACTTTTGGCCGGATTTGTATATGGGTTTAACAAAGGCATATTTCCAGTCTTCCGGTACACAGCCCGTGTCAAGCGACTGCTGAAAGATCAGCGACAATAAATACGCTGATCTGTGGCAGGTTAATTTTAGGAGTTTGGCACTAATTCCGTCGGGCCCCGGGCTAGTCTTATGGGGAAGGCGTTGTACAGCTTGCGCGACACCATTTTCAGTTATTGTAATTGAAGAAAAAGGGTCGTGAATGGTAGGTTTTAACAGTGCCAGTGAGTCTAGTGGAAGTTCTTCCGTGAACACTGATGCAAAAAATTCGTTGAAGCACTCAGCACTTTCCTCTGGCGACAACGCTATGCCTTGATCACTCAGTAGAGTTGGCTCAGAAGGGTAGGCTGTAGGGTTCACCACGCGCCAGAATTTCTGGCGCGTGGTGAAATGGACTCTGTGAAATGGACAGCAGCCCGCGAGGAGGCTTTTCGAAGTCTCAAACAACATGTCTCTACGAAGCCGATACTACGGCTACCAAGTTTGCACCAACCATTCGTACTTCGAACGGACGCATCGGACAAGAGTCTCGGAGCCGTGCTCATGCAGGCCCACGAAGGCAAGCTCCACCCCACAGCTTATGCCAGCCGAAAGCTGCTTCCACGGGAGGCTTCCTATAGTACCATCGAACGCGAATGTCTCGCGTTGGTATGCGGAATTCTGAAATTCTGCATGTACTTATATGAAGTACATTTTTGTGTCCAGACAGACCACCAGCCTCTGAGTTATATCCAACAGGCAAAACAGCTGACCGCTCGAGTACTTCGATGGAGTTTACTACTCCAAGAGTACCAGTTTACCATTACGCCTATTAAGGGTAGCGAAAACGTGGGAGCCAATTACTTGAGCCAGAAATAGTTCTTGAGGTCTATAAGCATTTTATTTTTTTCCTTTCGTCGTTTGTTTTCTGTTTGTATGTGCATATTTCATTGTACAAGAAGTGTATTTTGAGTTATTTTCTTTTTGCTTGGTGCGTTGATTGTTTTTACATGTTGTAATGCTCATTTAAGGATTTCACTACAGTAGAGGAGCGCACCTGTTCTGTTTTGTTCGTAGTATACATTCGTGCATTCTATTCTGTATTGATGGCTGCTGTACACAGCTATTTCTTTTTATTGTTTGCATGACGCATTGATATTGTTGCGTGTAACTAAAGCTGGTACTCTAACAATTGTTTTGGTGGTGTTTTGTTCCTTGTTGCCAATAAATTCCCCTCCGTGTGAGCCAATGTTATGAATAACATTCTGAAATTGGGGGGCAATGTCACGGACGGCCATTTTGGTGGCCCCGCGTCACGGCAATTAACGGGCGCCGTACTTCCCCACTGACCGTGGAAACGGCGGGCGCATGAAAGGGAGCCGAGAAGTGCAGAATGGGGTGCTCTTCTTAGAACTTCGCCGTCGACGATTGATCCTATTGTAACTGCGGCGGCGTCTGCAAGGTCGTGGAAGGCCGCGATGTACCCCGAACAAGTATTAGGCTACGGGACGCACCGCCTGAGAGCCAAACAGTCTGACCGTTTCCCACGAGGAAAAGCGTGGGAAACCCACTGGTGGCCAAGCCGTATGACAACAACCCAACAGGTTGTCGCTCTCGCTAGTTGAGGGCCCTCTCCCAATTAAAAAGGGGTGGGGTCAATATATTTTTGGGGCGGAGTTTCCATCAATGAAACTCGCATGATTGGACCCATGTAGAGGTCTCTTGTCCCCAAGGAAGAGAGCGAGGAGACATGAGGGGGATTTAAGCGCAGGATTTTGCCCTGCTAGGCAGACTAGTCGCTGATCAACATTGTGTAGAAACAGATCCACAAGCATCTCTTCTAGAAGTTTTTAGTGTGGCTCTGTATCGGCTGGCCCCCTAAACTTAGCCGTTCGTCTAGTTGTGACGCGATATTAACGTCTGCAACGTAGACTTCAGGACTTCGCCTCGAGTTAGCTCAACCTGCTCGAAGTCACCTGCAAGCACTAGCCTCCCGGAGCCACCAGCGTTGCAACACCGCCGACATCGCAGTCATGCCAGAACTCTCTTCGACTTCTCGCATCTGATCGTCGGGGACGCAACGCTGCCGGTCACCACACGTATGCCTTCGCCTCCTTATATCTTCGAACTTTCTCCTCCGTAGTTCTATTGTTAATTTGTGTAGTTTGTAATAGCTCTCTCTCGTAAGCTGATTTATTATTTTGATATGTATATTTAGTTGTATCAAGTGTTGATGTATTTTGTTAGTTGTACTGAAGTGTTGTACTAGATCCCGTGTGCTGCAATATTACTAAAGTTTGTTTTGTTTTCTCACGTCTCTGATCTCTTCACTGTCTCTGCTTGCGTACGGAACGAACCAACCTGCTGTCATTCCCGTCGCCGACTTCGCGCTGGCGAAGCTAGAGCGGCAGCTTGTAACAGTGACCATCTTGTGATACTACTGCGAGTGTATCCGCATGCTCATGGCGCGTTGTACCTCTGTGTCCTGGTACCCGCGCCAAAAGAATAAGAAGTATACGTAAATTTATTTAATCGGGCAAATTTCTTTTTCTCCTTTACATCGTTTTCACTGTGCCTCAAGATATCCAGCCTCTTCTAATAGTGCAGTCTTTTCACCTACAAATTGTCATCATTTATCGGTTGCTACGAGAAAAGCTGTGTTCTTTGCGCATACTTTGGTGCTTGCCGATTGGCGGCGTCGTACCATTATTCGTACTTCATTGCTAACTCACAAGTGAAAAGTACATATAATATCTGCATTTAAGTGGACTTGGAGGCTTGCGAATAAGGTTCAACTTAAATTTGCGATGTCCCAGCGACCGAATAGAAGGGAATTGAGGGGTGTTACCTTACGAGCACGAAAAACAGAGTGGGTCAGGTTATAAGTAAATTTTAAGGACATCACTGTTGAGACCAAGTAGAACAAGTGGACATGGGCTCAACACGTCGTATCACGTGCGCAAGAGAACCACTATTCATTAAGGGTAGCAGACAGCATTCCAAGTGAAGCACAATGCGGGGAATTGGAAAGTTAGCTGGGCAGATCAGATTAGGAACCTTAGGGTGTTATAACGTGGCAGCAGCAAACCCAGGATAGGGTTGACAAACGTAACACGGGAGAGAAATTCGCCCTGCACTGGGCGTACTGGGGCTAACGACCACGAAAATGGCCTGTATGATAACTGTTATAGCTTCCCTGTAAAAAACCGCGCGTGGTTTGCCACAGCCACTGATTGCTTCTTATAGACCATGGAAAGCTAAATTTTGCTTAAAAGGACACAGATTTATTGGTGTATCAGTTTATATCCCGGATTTTTTTATCTTGCGCGTTTCTCAGGTAACATTATTTTGTTAGCGCTTCGTACTTTTTTCATACTTTTTCTATGAACTTCTTTTTGGTATATTTCTTAAATCTGTTTACGAGTTTTAACGCTGCCGGAAAGAGGATTCGTTTCTTTTTGCACTCACTTAATGCAAAGCAAAGCCAATTGCATGTCCGAACTTAATCTGTAAAACTAACTGCATTGTTTTTTTTTCGAAATTGAAGTTACAAACCCACCAAAGTGGTCAAGCTGACGTTAGCCCACAACCACATATATGAGCGAGCACGTATATAGGCACACTTGCCACTGTCATGTTTTGTAGGTCTTGAGTATTTTCGCGCATACGTCTAATAAAAGAAATCGATAAATAGGCAGATCGTTGACTTAAAGTTTAAATTTGTACTCATCCATGCTTCTAAACGAGGCAGTATTGTTCTGGGAAAGAGGAGTTCTCAGAAAATCTTCGTCTCTATGGGCACTCGAGCCAGCTTCTTGCATGAAACAGTTTCTTTAGCCTTAGGGTACCCAGGACGCGAGAGAGGCATTGAAGGAAGACCAAGTCCACGTAGGAGGCGTTGTGCAGATGACACTCACGATCTCTGCCTTGCGCCTAACGTAGCACGGCTGACAATGACGTTGCCCTGTGAACGCAGACTTCGAACGCCCGAGGAAAAGTTTGTAACTAGGTATTTTTAAGACGTTCGTGTTGGGGAACTCCACTCTACTATCATAGTCTTGCCGAAGAGCCAAATTTTTGACAGACACGGATGGTTGTGTTCATCCTACGTCTGTGTGAACTAGTTTAAAGCGACTCAAGTACTTCTTTCGGGTGCAGTGGGCTTGCTCTTTCCAGTGAACTTGTTCTTTCATAAAGCTCAACAACAAGGCTTATCCACATATTTCGTATTCTAGGAATTCCACCTATATCGAATCCTTTTCTCGCGCTGCTTCAGGGATTAGGCGCGGAATGCTCGCTCTGAGCCATGCAACTCAGCGACAAATCTTGTTGAAGTGCAATAAGCACACGCGTATTCACATAGGCTGCCCTGTGCGGCAGTGTCAAACAGTCGACGACACATACGGATGGACGTGGCATGTACTTGCAACTTAAACATTTAGAATTGTATTCAGCTGCATATTTCTTTGATTTGTTTATTCTCTTTTCGTACAATTCTGGATAGGTTTGGTGTACACGCTTCACGAGGGCACGCATACGTTTACATTTACGATATCAAACTTAAAATGGCGAGGTTTCAGGGGAGTCGTTATGACGACCAGCGTCTTCTAATATTTATTATGAGAAATAACGCAGATTCAAGATCGCTTCTGCTGAAAAATCCAGTCTAGTCAGGGGCAAATGTGCCTTGCTGCTAGAAAGGGACGCGGTCGCTACTGTAAATCCTTAAGTCCTGCATACGCAGCAATTGACACAATAGCATGAAGCAATGTTCTTCGTATCTTGTCTCTTTTTTTTCTGAGTTCGTTTTTTGTGTGTGAGCAAGCATTCGTTTTCCCGTCAAATTCACCATCTCCTACATTGTTCTAGCGCGTTTTCTGGCTTCGAAAAAGATAGTTCCTGGCTTCGATGTAAATAGGGACGCTGACGTTTATTGCGTAGCCTAATCACGCTCCGACATTTTAGTCCTATAGTCATCGATGGCCCGGAAGCTGTCGACAAGTTAAAGTTCAAATCTCCCACTCTATGTGATTGCTTGAACAACTGGCGCCATCAAGGAGGTAAACCAAGCGTTACTCCTACCATTTTGTTCGCTTTTTTACAATAATTCGCTAAGCGGTAGTTTTGAAAGCGCCACCAACGTTGGTCAACATTGATACCGACGACGCGCACTCCAACTTCGCAAAAATCACCACCTTTCAGAGGATTAAGATGCATTTCCGAGTTACATATCAGACACTGGTGGCCTCTCTAACCCATGGGAGAACCTAATTAGCGTTAATTTGGCAGCGCCTGTGAAAAAAACATACCGTATTAGAAGAGTACAGCAAGTACAGCACGAACACTAAGCAACAAAAATGGACGATAGCGGTAGGAAAATTTACAATGACAACCAGCACTGTTATTCTGCATATCGCTATCATCAATATTTATTGTTTGCCGATTGCACCGTGACATTTTGGTAGGGCATATTTTTTTATTAGGCGCATGTCAGGCTTGTCATTATTTCTTATTGAGTTGCTTTGGTCTTCAGGATTACACTTGAAGTTAATGCCCATTTTGCGTGCTTTCTTTTTGTGTGTATTTTCAGTTCAATTTTTTGCACACTCCTGCAATATGTGATCAGGAATGCACAAACCAGCTCAAGCAACAGTTTTACAGCACCTTACATACAACTCAACTGCACTTTTGTCGAGAAATAACCATTCTTCATTATACTTCCTTTTCCTTTCTAAGCACAACATATTTTACATTTTATTGCAGGGCCCCGCCGCGTTGGTGTTGTGGATAAGTTCTTGGCTGCTGACCCGTAGGTCGCGGGATCAAATCCCGGCTGCGGTGGTTGCATTTCCGATGAAGGCGGAAATGTCGGCCCGTGTGCTCATATTTGAGTGCGCGTTAAAGAACCCCAGTTGGTCGAAATTTCTGGAGCCCTCCACTACGGCATCTCTCATAAACATAAGGTAGTTTTGGATGGTAAACTCCACATATTAATCAAACCATCAATCAATTTTATTGCAGTGGGCTTTCAAGATGATTCATTCTCATGGTTTCAAGCATAGCGGCTCACTTCGCCTTAAGCCAGTGCTCTTGCATGGCAGCGAGGACTGGCTTGTAGATGTCATCGTAACCAGTAATTTCGGGCAAAACACGCTCGTAGTAACTGCACAACTTGGAATACTTGGCCTTGTCGACGAAGCCCATCTGAAAGGAGAAGACAGTTTTAGGAACGAAGTTACACTTCCGTGTTTGGTGCAGTAAAAATTGGTTATACGCAAGAAGCCTGTGAGGTCTCTTGCTCAATGTCCTTTAAGAGGGAGGGCGTTGCAATCCTGCCACTAGTTCCACATCGAAAATGAATTTTTGTTTTGCACGCCACATTAAGGCACGAAAAGAGGTTACAGTTGATCTAGCTTTTGCTTTAACGCGCGGCAAGGAGAAGTCGAAGCGCGCAGATGGTGCGCTCACTTGTTACTTTTCATAAAAACTGCCACTGTACCGTGGGGCCGAACACCCAACTTTTACATCAATTGAAACATTAAAGACGGCTTTCGCCTGTGCGTCGTCTGAAGCGAATGAATAAGAGACCCTGTGAGTTCCTATGTTTCTTATTTCCTTATTTTCTCAGTTTTGTAATTGAACACGATAAGTAGTCAAGCGATAGCTCTTTTGAAGAAATTGAATCTTAAAATGTGCCTAGCCTATAAATATCTTACCAAATATTTGGTACTAAATCTGGTAGATAATAGGTTGAATGCAAAGCAAGACCCCCCCCCCCTGTACCTTCTAAACATGTGTAATTCGACTCTTTCAATAAATACATTGGGCTCTCGTTAGAAATGTTTGCTAAATGTGCAGTGTCGCTAAAGTAGCGGCCTATTCGTCCGGGAATGCATCTCCACTTGAACTACGTTTATCCCTCAAGCAGCTTAAAACAGATGTTTTAAATAATACAAAATAAGTCAGAGAATGTTGTTTATTCACAAATCATTTGCCTACTTGCCTGGCTTCCAGACAGCCAGCTAGCTGGGCAATTATCGATGGCGAAATTCTCGACGTGCTCTGATGTATGCTAGCTACACCACCTGATACTCCACACTTGTATACTTAAAGTTTGCATTATGCACGTGTAGGTAGCAGAGGGTGGCATACCAGCCATACCCCCTTCCTCCTCAGAATTTCTTTGGCAATGCGCTGAGGCACTCGCCCACTTCTGCTGGCGCAGGGCGAAATGGCCGAGCACCCAAATGCACTCGCCCACTTCTCCCCCGTCGCGAAAAAAAAATCTGCCCACATGCCCCTAAATTTCACTGTCATGCTAATGAAGTTTGTGAGGCCCTTGTCACGCATGTTCTTTCAGTATTACAAGAGCCAGTTTAATTTTTCAGAGCCTTCATTCTGTGGCAGTGCTCAATGATAGCGGTGAGTTAGTGCACGAGTGGTTTGTGCACACAGCGTGCGCAAAATGTAAACCGAAAAAAGTGCAAGGTGGAGCAATATGCCAGCTTACGTTGGTTCATGTAAAAAGATCTTTCCCATACCTCATAATTGTGTGTCATTTAGGAAGGAGATTTTGGCTCAGGGTTGAGAATCACACCAATATTTATCCCCAGAACAATTGAAATCCGATACCGAAATACGAGTTCTTATTTCACGTATATGTTTCAACACATGATATCCGCAAGCGATGCCTCATGAATTAGATTTTAGATAGCAGTGATGTCTGTGCAGACCATGTATTAACAAAATATCAAATAATGTTGAAGGATGCCACTCCTATGCAGGCCTTGCAGCTATGAAAAGTTTGCCGGGCCGCTATAGCCTCACGTCCGCGGATTTGTGACATCCAAGAGTAGGTCTGCTGATAATAAGGCTTCAAGTAGCTTTAGACAAACACTTTTCGAATGCACTTCTTCTGAACTTCGGCGAGTCTTAGCGAGTTCCACGGAGAATAGTTTTTTACGTAAATACACAATTACGGCAAGTACCAATGGTTATATCAGGGACATATTGGAACAATTTTACCAAAGAATGCATGAAACGTTTGCTTGTGTTACAAAACTGTTCACATCGAATGGTGAAACAACAGGAACTATTAACATGCCCATCATTACCTAAGCAGGCTAGTAGAATATCGTTATTCTTGAAGGCACTGTTTCTCTATCATTTTCTAATCGAAAGAAGCATCAGCAGAGACTCCGCTCAAGAGCATGTCACCACTGATGTAACTGTGCAAGTGTACATATGTTATTTTTTATGACACCTAAAACGCTACGAGTGATTTATACGAATCTACTGCAAATATATGCAGGACGCCTGATTATGTAATTACACAGAGGAGAGCTTCTTGACTGCAAGGTCTTTTTATTGCACTCGCAATTATATGGGCACTCTCAGCTAGATTTCGCCGCTGGCATCGACATGGGCGTCGATGTCATGCACCGTATATGCATGCGTATCTATATATACGATAACACACGAAAAAATACCAGAAAAAGACTATGGTGCGCGGAATCAAACGTGGGACGTCCGCGTTGTGTATGTGAAGCGTTAACCGCTGAGCCACCGAGGAATACCTCCAACATTGAAACGGAAAGCTATACATGTCTACCACTTAGCGCTGTTGGCGGGCATCTCGGGGAGAACTATCGTTTTTTCAGCATTATCAGCAAGATGGCGCAGTGAGCGCGTGGCGGTTCTCATCTCTCACACATACCTTGGCCCACGTAGAGAATAAGGGGTTGTACGCTCAATCACGCGCCCTTTTTTGCAGTGGGGAGAATCATGCAACTTTGCTAGCCTTTGGGTATCGTCGGAACAATTCTGTTGTAGATATCGGGCGCTCAAAGGTCGCTGCAATCGTTGCATGGCCTTCGTTTGTGAATAGGCACGCTTTTCAGACACAATAAAGTTACAACTGAAACACTTATTTGCATTTATATGTACCTGTGAGTACGTTTCGTGCGTCATTTGAGTGCGGGAAACGCCAGGCATGTTTCGATCTGCTTGCCATTCTGCGCGTGACCTTCCAAATTGTTGCTATCGCGTTCATTGCTTCACCTTTGCGACAAAACTGTCACTTTTTTCTTGAAGGAGAATGTGTTGTTCTTGACTTCTCTGTTCAGCACATCAACCATGGTATATAGTTTTTACCACCTAAAATGCAGTGTGCCAAAATATTTTACCTGCACACAATAACACATGTGCAAACTACTACCCTGACGCAGCTGTTTAAAGAAAGCCGAAAATGTTATGATGGCAGCGCATTAGAGTAGAGAAGAGAATAGATGATTATAATGATGATGATGACGCTTATTAGAATATTGGCACCTACCCACCCAGGGGGATCATCGAGAGTCAGGCGGATCATACATGCTAGATTCATGAATAATATTAGGTGAGAGGTAAATTTTTAGAGATGATTTTTAAAGTATTGATAATTATAAGTTATTGTGATTTTAAGTAGCACTACCATGCTGAGAATTATGATCACGGTATTTTTCTTCCAAGTTTGTAAGACAGCTTTAATTACTAAATTCTGATTTCGTGTCCCCCCCCCCTGAACCTGAACCTATACAGAGCTGGTCAGGCAATATCACCCCTCTGCGCACTCTGCGGAGAAATGAAATCAATCGAACTTTTTTTTTGTATTGTCGCCAATACGCTGTACGTATGAAAAGGCTTCTAGTTATTCCATTTCTAAAAATAGGCGTTACACGGACGGCAGAAACTGCCCTAGGCTTTGGTGCCTCAGTTTTGGGACGTTGCCACAGGGATGCTTTCAATGCCGTTTGCGATTATAGTCAGGCATCCAAACGCTAAACCTTCGTGATATTCAATCAAATTCCTAATATGTATTACCCACGAAAATTCTAAATGGTGAGGTGAAGTAAACGCAGCTGAGGGTAATCACAACACCTGAAATCTCAAAATTTCTCAACTTGACTTTGCAAATTTTTTGTTTACTCTCGTTTTATGGGGCTTTTCTTACATTAGTCATATTATAATACAAATTCATTCCACATAGTCTTAATGCTCACAGAAAACATGCACTACGCTTTCTTGACCGATCCTCCTGAGTGGGCGTGAGCCATAAGTCCAGAGAAACAAACAAACAAACAAACAAAGAAGTACCTATCTATGTTGTTTTACATCGTCGTTGTGTTGCGGGCGTTGTTAAATAAAGATCCATGCATACCAACTCGTTCAAGCTTCCATTATTATGCACGAACATACACTGAGCATTGTAGGTAGTACATTGATGTGATATATAACACGCGGCAGCATTTCAAGTTCAAGCCGATCACTGAGGTGACAATGATACGTAAGGGAATGTTTACGAATATGATTCGGCTACGATAAAGCCACGCTCGTCATACAAAGCCAGCAGTTGCGGTGCTTACACGTGCAAGCTGCTGTGCAATAAAACTGAATCACAGCAGTGGCTACAAACAAATACACTTCGACATGTAGCCTACTTCCCCATTTGGGCATCTCTGCAAAGCGACGCACGCCGCTGTCACTGTTACCTTAAATTGAACTCTTTCTTCTTAATGATCACGTTTCTCTCCGACAATGTCAAGCTAACGAGAGGTATTAGCCTTCATCGAATCCGAGACATAACAAAAAATCGCAGCATATCCACAGAGTGGATGATGATGAGTGGGGCGAAGCGTCCATCAGTACGTCCGTGCATTCGTCCGTTCGTTCGTTCGTGCTTCCGTCTATCCGCGCTTCTATTTGCTGGTCCTTGCGTGCGTACGCCCGTCCGTGTGTTCATTCGTCCTTACGTGCGTCCATACGTCCGCCTATTTGTTTGTTCTTCCTTCTGTTCATAAGCCCGTGCGTCCGTCTGAGATGCCGTCCGTCCAGCCGTCTGTGCGTCAGACACACAGACGACAGACTGACGCGGCCAGCAGATGATTCACGCTTTGCCGATAATACCTTCCGAAGATCCACCCTGCTCACCATCAAGAACTTCGTGACTATGCTGTCAGGTGGTTACTACATACATGCATACATACAGATGGAAACTGACCCACGCGTCAAGAAGCTTCGCTTCTAAAATTGATGAGAGTTCCTGTGCCAAGATAACGGCATTATGATAATGCTCGCTGTTTTTCAGGGTCACGGAATAATTTGGAGCATGTTTCAATCCCCGATGCATAACCAAATTAAAAGGGCCCTGGAACACTTTTTCCGCATAGTCAGAAAACGCTGCCGATTGGTAGTAGAGGCTCCCGACAACAAAGGAGCCATATATTATAGCACAGCACGTGGCCCGATATTCCCAATAAATTATCATAGTCAGCTAAAAATTGATTTCTCCTCTTCTTTCGACAAATCATGCTACATACCCAAAAATTACACGTAGCAAGCTAATCTATCAGCCATTGGCTGACTTGAACATGGCGTGCTCGCTTGTTACAGAGATCACCGCAAGAGGCCGCTACTTCTCCACGCGCGCGTGCGCGATCCCACTGAGAAAGTCGCGCATTCGAAAGAAAAACTGCTCAAGGTCACGATGCGTGCCTGACGTTTTTCTGTGGCCCTGTCATTCCTTCCTGCTTAACTTCTAGCGCTTTCATTGGGATAAGAGAAGAAAGAGTACGATTTCAGCATGTGACATACCTTTGTAACTCCACTCGCACTGGACGGATTCTTAAAATTTTGTGAAATTGAATTCGTGAGGCAATAGGCTCTTCCAGTGTATTCATTACATGATTACTTGAAAAAGTGTTTCAAGGCCCCTTTAGAGTAGGTAAGTTTGTTTCAACGTTCATATTTTTACATTAACCGCCGAAATAGAGTGTACATTACCTAAATTTAAGCTCACTTAGGTGACGCCATAGCAATTAGGCAACTACTCCGGGCCATTCATTGAGCACACAAGCAAGCGTCAAATCTTGATTACCTCGAATATCCCAACCATGCTTGAAAACAGGCAGATATCAGCCAGCGTGAACTGGTCGCCCACAGCGAACTTCCCGTCGCCTATGAGGTTCTCGAATCCCTTGAGCACATTTTCTTCAAACGAAGCCACTTCCTCGCTGGTTGGCTTTCTCTTCTCACTCATAAGGGGTCGCTGCAAAACAATTTCAATTTCACTTTACTCTGCCCATCTTACAACAAATTAGAAAGTGTTGAAGTGAAAACCTTCCCACATTCCCAGAAATTGGGGACATTTGAACATAGTGCCATCTCTCAGGAGGAATAACTGCCATAACTGCGTGCCCTAACTGAATGGGAAGTACGTGACAAAAATTATATCAGAGTACTGGTAGGAGGCCATCGCGGGTTGCAAACTGAAAGACCAGTTCAAGGTCGTTTCGAGGGATTGTGAGAGAGCAAAGAGGCATGACCTCCCGGCTCCGGCATCAGATTAGCCGAGAGCAAGCCAGGGGTCCTCTATACTGGCTTGCCTCATCAGGGCATAAATAAGTCTCTAGTCTGTCTGTGTGTCTGTCTCAAAAAAGCTAGTTACGAAACACGGCTCCGGATTATATGTAGCCACACCCAATGATACATTTGGATAAAACTACAGTATTGCACTGTAGAGTGCGTGGCTTTTCAAGTGCGACTTTGTAACTTTGTCAAGCTGTTTCAATGAGTCATTGCTGTATATAACTGGAAGTCGTTTTTATAACACCTTTTTTTGATCAGATAATACATTTTGCCTGTTTTCTGTTACGTTACGGCAGGCCACCGCTATGGCCATCAAGAGGTGGTGCTACGGGCAGATGTGCCTTAACCCTCGTTATGAGCACAGCCTCAAACATCTATTAGCCAAATGTTGGCATGAACGAAGGAGGCGAGCTTATACACTTCAAAATGGATTTAGGCACACAACTAAATTATCAATGAACACTAAAGTAGAGATGTTTACTAGAAAATCAGCTTAAGACAGGTTACCTAACGACATGAAGGGACGTTCTAAGCGCGAGCAACAAAAGCAATAGAAATTAGTGGGGGCATAGCTGTTGATTATAGATAGAAGGGCGCAATCATTCAAGCGTAAGGGAGTTATTTGACCAAAACAACTGCCTGGTTTCAAGGGTGTTAAACACTGTCGCACGCTCTCTTCGCTTTGTTGTAGTCTTCTTTTAGCTGCTTTTTCTAGGTACTGTATCTCTTCCCTATTACACAAAACGAAGTCAAGAACGTGACATTATTATTTCCTCGCCATGTTTCGTGTCATACCCGAGTGCTTTACACTTAGCTAAAATCACAGCATTTAACATATCGGTGTTTTCGCGCGCCCAATTGAACAGAATCACTTTTGATCAAACTAACAATCTATGCCGCCCTGATTTATTTATTTTTATGAGCCAACCTTATTACCATTGGTACATTTTTCATATCTTCTATCGAAAAGCATCCGCATCTTTTCTCAATGAAGAAATGTCCATTATTTGTACATAGTAAAAGTGGTCCTGTATTTTCTCTGTTGCAAAACATCCACTGTGATAGCAAGGTGTCGGAAATGAGAAAATAACGAAGGCATCAAATTCTAAGTGCGAGAACTGTAGCGCGAAAAATTTTCGAACGAGAATGATAATAAAGAAAGGACCAACTATGGGCAAAGATCAAGAAGGGCGCAGCAAAACGGGTACTCACGAAAAAGGCCATCTTGTGTGGTTGGATTGTAGCCGTAACAGCGGCGAGTACCTGGTCAATACGAGTGCGGCGCTTCACACATTCTGGATACAGTTCAGACTTGGGGGCGTACTTACGCAGCAAGTAATAAGCTATGGCTGTGCTAGAGGATCAGACAGAAAAAGATATAAGTAAGTACCAGCTCATTCGACCTCAAAGACTGCGCAATCTCGAAACGACAGCACCACCTCTACTGCTGCACAATTAAATCAAGCCGCAACAGCACCGGCAAACTCAGAGATGACTGTAAAGAGAAATATCTCCACAGAGGAATGGCCTATTCTTCCAAGTCGTCCGGTGACCATGCAATGTTAGAAGACCACGCCCACTCAAGGGTCGTCACCATCTGCTGACGACAAACTTAAGAGAGATGGCAAAGTCACAAATATATGCTTCGTTCGCTCATTTATGCCATCCGAAAGATCCTGGACGATGTCTGCTCAAAGCGCTCTTAAAGTACTGGATGCCTTAAGACTAGTACTTGAATCGCTCGAATAAAAATATTGCTAACGATCGCTATCATTTCTGAGAAGTCAAGGAAGAATCCATCATTCAGCGGAAGGCCAGTGGACTAAAACCACGTGTTTTCGGACTTTCGTCAGTTTGTGCGCATCAACATTTTTGAAGTCCTCAGCTTTTGTAAGCCCAACGCGTGTGCGTAATCTCCTCTCTCTCTCCCTTTTTCTATTTTCAAACTCCCTCAAACCTATCCCCAGTGTAGGGTATACCATACCGGTCATCTCAGACTGGTTACCACGCCTGTCTTTACTTTCCTTTCTGTTCCACCTCCCTGAAAATTTTCAGTGTAAACAGAGACGCCGTACATAGGGGGGGGGGGAAGGGGCATATGCTTTAAGCTTTTGATAAAACATCACGCTTATACACCAGGAGAATTTTCGATTCATCGTCCGCAAAACCACTAATGCTTAAGATACAAAAAATAACGTTGCATTTGAGTAAACTGGCGGATAATCATGGTTAAATTCATCTGCTCCCCTGGTGTGCAATTTGTGACCTTTCTCTAGCACCTGACTAGCTTACATCTGATAGCTTCCAATATCAACTTGTGCAGTCGTGATACCTGAAATACTAACAAGACGAAGTTTTAAAGCTTTCTGGTGAGAAATTGCTGTGTATTGCCTTCCTCCAAGGTTAATTTTTGCATTGCTTCTTTATTGACTTCTGGTTATATATAAATGCACTCTAGTTTTTGGCTAAAAAGTCGTAAATTTTTTTTCCCTCGTCACATGCGCAGATATCAGGATGTTATTCAATATACCGAATGGCAAATCGTGATGGAATGCTTTAAGAATACGCAGAATGGTAAAAGCGACTAGTCCCCTGACTTAAGGTAGAATCACGTGAAATGAAATATACAAGTATGTTCCCATTAGCCATACTGTACGTGCTCTTTTGCCGGGAGCCCTTCCAAAGTGCGCATCTTTATGCTGCAACATTAAAGCTAATGCTAACCTACACGCTGACTCCTAAACTGGACAAGAACTCCCGATGTTTAGGACACCTTTCGAACCCGCATCTACTATTCAAAATTTTTTAATATACTGCAGATGCATTACAGTTCAAGACTTTTAGGTACGTACAATTCGTGCGCATTTTGCGACCTATTGGAAAATTATTCGAACGAATACTTACCTTTCGTAAACAATAAATCCTGAATCATCGAGAGTGGGAACCTTGTGAAACGGGTTTATCTGTTAAAGACAAGCATCGTTGGTCTAATTGTATAATGCACTTACACTTTCATATGTATAGGGTTGTAAGCTGAAGCGCACTCTGCGATCGAAATTGTTATTCTTGCGTTAGAATTCAGCCGAAGTATATCGAAGAAAACTGCAACTGGTTCTTGGTAATTCAGTCACTTTTACAGGTCAATCTCTGACAATATGTTTTTAAACCCAAAAGCTTCTGGCTGCCGTTTAGGCAGTGACCTTTTCCTACACTAACTGAATCCAATGAAGTTATTTCTCCCTTTTTTTATGACAACAAGTAATAGTGTACCTGAGAAGATACGTACAGGATAAATTTCATAATAAACGAAAGTACCCTTCCCGGGGCCCTCCACTACGGCTTCTTTCATAATCATATCGTGGTTTTGGGACGTTCAACTCAAGCACACAATCAAAAAATCAATCATCATCAAGAAGAAATTACCCAGATTCTCATCACAATGCAAAACGTGAGGTTACCGTCTAATGGGGAAATAAGCTGTTATTTACAAACATAATGCTATATCTCTCAATGAACGCTCTTTTTTCTTGTTGGAAATTACTGTGGAAGTTGACTAGCTCCACTTTTTTTAATTACAAGTTAAGCATGAATACGCATAGCAAGCATTTGTACGCATTGTCTGGCGTTGATAGTGAGGTCTCAACTTTTTGTGTATTGTGTTCTCAAAGGCAAAAAAACATGGATTGCGAGATAAACCTGTTAGATGTTTGAAAAAAAAAACTAGAATGTATGGTTTTAAATATCTCCTGTTTTAGGCGCCCAAACCACGCTAAAATATGCCACAAGCTGTTTAGGAGGATCCGGAAATTTCCACTGTTGACTGTTTTATATAGAATAGCACACATGCATAACAATTGCATAGTACACAGGCATAGTATTGGGCGTGCACCAAAACGAAACCTCCATGGCCTCTATCTATCGTGCAACTTTTGGAAAAGCGGCCTTTCACCGTAAGCACAGTATTCCCGAGGCAAACGAGATTCAATCACAGCTTGACAATATTAAACTATTTTGAAAATAAAGTACTAACACAGCATTTTTCTTGAGAGAAATTGATTAGCGTTAGTATTATGTGGGGAAAAAATATTTCAAAGTTTTATCGCAGTAATAGGAAGAATTGCCCGAGAATACCTAGCGTCAGGCACTGCGATAACACGCAAATGCTGTCATAGCTCATGACGCTTTAAGATGATCCTTCAAAGCAAAATACTGATGCTTATAACGTGCTTACGCACTGCACTTCATACAAGCGTACTTAAGAACAGGTTCTGTCTACATAAAATACTTCACTCTTAAAAACTTCATGACAAAATATTCCAACCAATCGTCGCGCGCTGATATCACTAGCAAAGCGTCAATCGGTAAGCACACTTTCGAAGGAAATGTTTTGTGAATTCAACCCCAGAGGCACATGCGGATGCGGGTTCATGGCCGACGCAGTTTGTTTTCAGTTACCACAGGGTGGTACCATCTTGCCTACCTTAAGGTATTCTGCTGTGAGGTGCTCCTTTTTCAAGAAATCGAGGTTCTTGAGCTGAAGCTCTACGCCGAGCTTTTTGGCCAGGGTACGGACGAAGGCGCAGGGAGGGCTGCCGACGATGCTGTACAGCGTGATGGGCATGGCGAATGGAGTGGTAAAGAGTTGCTTTGCAACGACGAACCTGGAACAAACAAAGCTGACCCGACAGTGACTGTTCTAGTGAGTGCCCTTTTAAAGGGCTTGCGATTTCCGGCGACAGTACAAAATCTGTCAGCCTCGATTTCCTGCCGAACCTCAGCTGGCTCTAACAGGTCGCATATGAAAGGAAATGTAGAAATAAAAGATAAACCTAGCGATGTAGGGTGTGTACGCGTGCAGAGAACGTGCTTATGTTCTATTTATTTGCAAGCTAATATCGCATCCTATTGGCACGGTGCGTTCGCATACACACAAAATATCAAATAAATAACTGATATACAATATTGATTGCAATGATAATCAAAAAAGATAATAAATAAAGCTCAAAACTTCGAAATGAAGAGAAGCATACTACCCTTTTTAGAGGAATTTCTATTAAAATCTTGGCCAACATTTACTTCAAGACATTACAATAAACCATTTAAAAGTATTTGAAAAGATTCCTTTTTTGCCGTAAAAAATACTCTGCAATTCAGTTTTTGAGAGCATTCTAATGATGGTATTTCAATATTCCTATAGATCGCTTTTTGAAATTCAACTGCTGTCACGTCGTAATTAGTTTAAAAATCAGTTTTCTATTAGCTGTACGCATGTTCTTGCAAGTATTCTTGTTTTTTTTATATATGCAGTCAACCGAAACTTCTACAGTAGCTACGTTCATCTGCTTTCAAAGGTTGCCCTCTCTAATTATTATGTGAGGTCCTCATACAGTTGTCACCTTTTTGACTTATTCTCGGCGTATTGAAAGTTTATTATGTAGCTTTTTTACAGCGAAAACTGTATATGGCTCGAAGGAACGAAAAACCGTGCTGCAGCGGTGTCATGAGCAGTCTCAATTGGCTGTGTTATCAAACTTATTAAAACCATCACGGCGATCAGCCTTTACAACTGAATGACCTAAATAGTGCTCCAGCCCGTCTTTTGAGTCCGCATTATACGGTGCCGCTTCGAAACACTGCTTCTTCTCCAAGAAATACATCAGTCCGCAAACAACAAGTCATTGTTCCTGCTCATTTATTAGCCGTGGTTCACACCCACTGTGGAGTATTGAGCAAGAATTGAGTAGTTTTATAAAACAGTATGAAGTTTCAGTACAAAGAAGAATTTAGAATAGAAAAGTTGCAGATACGGTACGGTATTAATACCTTTATTTAAAGATCCGGAGAAGTGGCACCTGTAATGGCGACACCGTGGGTCTCTCTCACATGGAGACAATTAGACCTAGCCTAACTGCCGCATTGCAGACTCTTTGGACAGCACAGCGTTGATCCTGATATGCCGAGCCCTTGAGAGCCGAGCTCTTTTCCTGCTCTGTGAGGTCCTGACCCGGACGTAACGAGGGGCACCGCCAAAGCATGTGCTCTAAATCGCATGTTTTCGCGCAGCGAGTGCACTGGTAGTTGAAGTCACTTGGAAAATGACAGTGCATGAAAGCGAGATTGAGATAAAAATTAGTTTGTAGCATCCTAAGGGTCATAGCTTGTGGTATCGTGAGCATTGTTATAGGGGAAGAAAATATTCTTCTTTCTTTATCGAGGTAATTTGTCAATTCTTTATTGTGATTAAAGTGTCTCGGAAGTCTTGAACCCTGCACTGCAACAAGGCTTCTTCTCCCGCGCGGGAGAGCTAGTACGCGCTTGGCCCCGCAGGGGCGCCTGCGCAAGTAGGCGTTTGGTGTGTAGCGACACCACGGACCCGAGCTAATGGGGGAGTTTCGGCTCCCTCCCACGCCTAGCCGTGCGTGGCTTTGCCGTGTCCGGGGAAAAGGGGATCCTGGGGGTTGAGCCGACGCTGGGTGATTGGACCGTTAACCCCCGGCAGAGGCAACACACCCCTTTGGCCCCGGCTTCACGTAGACGGCACCCCTGGGCTGACCCACCCAGGGGAAATCGGCAGTCGCCTTTTCCTATCTCTCTCTCCCTACATCTTCGTCTTTATCTCTCGCTATCTATCTGTCCTGTCTTCTACTATCTTCTGTTTACTTCCAATTTTCCTGGCGGCAAGGGTTAACCCTGTGCAAATAGCCTACCTTGGTCTAGGCGCATTGGGTTATAGTGGCGTTGTACGGCTGGCGTCTGCAGGTTTCAGCATCCGCAAACTTGTAGCGTCCCCTCGTTGGGCTCCGTGGTGGGTGGCCGCCAACGCTGCCGAACAAAAATAAGACAGGCATGCACAGAGCATTCCCCTTACTATCTGATCGTACCGGCTTAAAGCGGGTACGCACCGATGATATAAACTTTTTTAACCAGCCCAAAGAAACATATCCTCACTACCATGTTATCCACTGTGAAAAAACTGAAAAGCAAGCCAGAACCGTGTCTCCTTTCCTGGTTTCTAGATGTCTTACCGAAACCCTTGGCACAGGATACAAGGTAACCAAGATGGCAAGTGGAGACCTTCTTCTCGAAATCCGTGACAAAGAGCAAGTTGAAAAGCTAGGTCGTCTTTCAGATTTCGGTGGCATACCGATAACTATAACACCACATAGATCAATGAACACAACTCGCGGAGTGGTATCTGACATGGACTTACTTGACTTGATTGAGACTGAGCTTTTGGAGGGGTGGAAGAGCCAAAATGTCACTAATGTACAGAGAATCATCATTAGAAGAGATAATAAGGAAACACCGACGAAACACCTAATACTCACATTTGCATCCAGTAAACTACCGGAATCTATTCAAACAGGGTACACAAAGACATCTATTAGGCCGTACATACCAAACCCTCGTCGTTGCTTCCAATGCCAGAGGCATGGCCATGGCTCTAAAACCTGTCGCGGTCGCCAGACTTGTGCACAATGTGGAGTCCTAGGCCACGTGTCTGAGAACTGCAAACAACCACCACACTGTATAAACTGCGAAGGAAACCATGCCGCATATTCACGCTCCTGCACATACTGGAAAAAAGAAAAAGAAATAATTACGTTGAAGGTGAAGGAGAACATTACATTTAAAGAAGCACGGCGAAGAGTCGCTCCATTCTATGGAGCTACATACGCTGATGCGGCGCGTCAGGGGGCACCGCCGCACCAGCCCTCTCCACTCCCTCGGCCCGCGCATACCGAGCCGGTGGTTGTGGCACCTGCACCCAAGGCGGCTGTAGCCCAGGCTACACCGCCTACTCCCAAACAAAGACCGGAGACTCCAGAGTCCTCCGGTCTCAAGGCCTCACCTCACCAGGCGAGGCCCGAAATTCGAATTAACAGCCCGCACGTGCGGGCATCCAGTGCCTCCGAGGAGGCAATGGATACGTCGGCACCCTTGGTGCCGAAAGAGCGGCATGGCTCCTTGGAGCGCGCCAAGAAAACAAAAAAGCCGATAACAGGGCCTGGTGATGGCCCTGTTAAGTGAACTCAAACTCCCTGTCTAAACAGCCACTCGCTTTTCGTACACACAGCACTATTTTACATTCACCATGAACACTCAAATTATACAATGGAACGTCAGGGGCCTTCTCAGAAACCTTGACGACATCCAGGAACTCTTACACGAACACTCACCAAAAGTGCTGTGTGTACAAGAAACACACCTTAATTCAAAACACACAAATTTTCTTCGTAAATACGTTATTTTCCGAAAGGACCGTGTTGATGCTATGACATCATCCGGAGGTGTTGCCATCAATGTAAATCAAGGAATTGCATGCACACACTTACAACTCCAAACATCCCTTGAGGCAGTGGCTGTTCGAGCAGTTCTTTTTGATAAACTGATCACAATCTGCACTATCTACATTCCTCCTAGCTATCAGCTGCAAAAACGTGATTTACACTCTTTAATTGATGAACTTCCGGAGCCCTATGTTCTCCTTGGAGACTTTAATGCGCATAGCAGGCTATGGGGTGACTCTCGGTAAGACGCGCGAGGTCGACTGATTGAACAGTTCCTTCTCTCCTCGAGCGCGTGTCTGCTAAATCGAAAAGAATCAACCTATTATAATCTCGCCAATAACACCTACTCCTCCATAGACCTAAGCATAGTATCCCCATCTCTTGTGCCTCTACTCCAGTGGAAAGTCGTCAGTAATCTGTACGGAAGTGACCACTTCCCCATAGTTTTGAGCACAAATACAGTAACTGAGTGTCCATCACGTGTTCCCAAGTGGCTCATAAACAGAGCCAACTGGGAACACTTTTATACCATCGCTCGTCTAGGTTGGAATGACATAAGTACTTTGAATATTGATGTTGCTGTCAACTACTTTACAGCATTTTTGATTGATGCTGCAACAAAATGCATCCCACAAACAAATGGACACCCTGGAAAACGGCGTGTGCCATGGTGAAACTCTGAATGCCGAAACGCGCGCATACAGCAAAACAGAGCTTGAAGGCTGCTTCGGAACTCACCGACAACCGAAAATCTTGACACCTTCAAGAAAATAAAGTCTCAAGGCAGGAGAACGCGTCGGCAGGCCAGAAGAGAAAGCTGGCAGAAGTTTTTGTCAGGGATCAATTCATACACACAGGAAGCTAAAGTGTGGAACATGGTCGGTAGGATAGCAGGAAAACAAGTACACACACTTCCACTCGTAAACACTCAGGGTGACACCTTGGAAGATCAGGCAAACTTCCTCGGTGCACACTTCGAACAGGTGTCCAGCTCATCCCAGTATACTGACAATTTCCAAAAATACAGAACAAGAATAGAAAAGCAGAAACTCGAACACAAATGCACTGGATACGAGGAATATAATCAAGCGTTCAGTCTAGCTGAGCTGCGAATGTCTCTAAACTCCTGCAGTACTTTTGCCCCAGGTTCTGACCGTGTCGTTTATGAAATGTTAAAAAACCTACCGATCGAAACACGAAAAACCCTACTTTGTTTGTACAATGCTATCTGGTTTTCTGGCACTATCCCTAACTTCTGGAAAGAGGCTATTATAATTCCCATTTGGAAAGAAGGCAAGGACCCTTCTTT
Source organism: Rhipicephalus microplus (assembly GCF_043290135.1). Taxonomy (NCBI): domain Eukaryota; kingdom Metazoa; phylum Arthropoda; class Arachnida; order Ixodida; family Ixodidae; genus Rhipicephalus; species Rhipicephalus microplus. The sequence continues at coordinate 148,933,319 of NC_134702.1, read as the reverse complement.
ACCTTCAAGTTATACGCCTATTGCACTCACAAGCTGCTTGTGCAAAATCTTCGAAAAAATGATATACTGCAGACTTGTACATTTCCTTGAAACAAACAATTTGCTCGACCCATTTCAGTGTGGGTTTCGAGAAAGTAGATCCACCACAGACCACCTTGTTCGTATTGAGGCACAGATCAGGGACGCCTTCGTCCATAAACAATATTTTCTCTATTATTCCTCGATATCGAAAAGGCTTATGATACAACATGGCGTTTTGGAATTCTAAGAGACCTGTCTCACCTTGGCGTGCGCGGAAGAATGTTTCACATAATCGAAAGTTACCTGTCAAACCGGACATTCCGTGTCCGAGTGGGCACGGTTCTTTCCCAAACATTCGTCCAGGAAACAGGCGTGCCACAAGGTGGTGTACTTAGCTGCACACTTTTTCTCATCAAGATGGATTCCTTGCACTCGTCCATCCCTCGCAATATGTTTTATTGTACTTATGTTGACGACGTCCAGCTTGGCTTTAGATCTTGCAATCTGGTAATGTGTGAGCGACAGGTTCAGTTAGGTTTAAACAAGGTCTCCAAATGGGCAGAGGAAAACGGATTCCGACTGAACCCACGAAAGAGCACGTGTGTCTTGTTCTCCCGAAAGAGAGGCATGCACTCAGAACCCGACATTGAATTGAACGGTCAACGTCTGTCTGTCAATGCGGAGCATAAATTCTTAGGATTAATCTTGGACGACAAATTGACCTTCGTACCGCACATCAAGTATCTAAAAACAAAATGTTTAAATGCCATGAATGTTTTAAAAGTGTTGTCACGTACTACGTGTGGTAATGACAGACAATGTCTCGTGAATCTGTATCGAAGCCTCATTCGCACCCGCTTAGATTATGGGGCCATTGTTTATCAGTCTGCAACACAAAGTGCTTTGAAGATGCTGGACCCCGTGCACCATTTGGGCATCCGTCTTTCTACGGGTGCTTTTCGCACCAGCCCCGTAGAAAGCCTTTATGTTGAGTCAAATAAGTGGTCGCTTCATCTGCAGAGAACTTACATGTCCTTTGTTTATTTCCTTAAGGTGAAAGCAGATAAGAAGCACCCCTCATACTATACTATTAATGATTCGTCAAGCTCCATTCTGTTTTAAAACAGGCCTTCGATGAGGCAGCCCCTCTCATGTCGCCTGAAAAGTCTAGCTGAGGAAACTGGAGTCTCACTTGAACACAGTTTAATGGCTCCTGTAGCATATCTGCCATTGTGGCAATGGCAGACTATAGACTGTGATGTGTCCTTTCTTGAAGTTACAAAACATGCGCCTATTGCCCATATCCGAACATACTTCCTGGAACTTCAACACAAATACACAGGTCCTGAGTTCTTTACAGATGCCTCCAAGTCCAACTCCTCTGTGTCCTACGCTGTTGTCGGCCCATCTTTTTCGGATGCTGGCCCTCTACATCCAGGCACAAGTATCTTCACAGCGGAAGCTTACGCGGTACTTGTGGCAGCTAAACACATCAAACAATTACACATACAAAAAGCAGTAATTTATACAGACTCCCTCAGTGTGGTAACGGCTCTGCACAGTCTTAAAAAACAAAAAACCCGGTCCTCATCTCACTTTACTCCATTTTGTGCACACTCTACACACTCAAACAACATGTTGTAGTGTGTTGGGTGCCAGGGCACCGTGAGATTCAAGGCAACGTGAGGGCGGATCAGCTCGCTGCATCCGTCCACAAAAGCACTGTCCTAAAACCATATCAATGCCGGCCCTCGATCTTAAGCCGTCTCTCAAACCAAACCTCAGGGACTACTGGCAGAGCAAGTGGAATACACACACACAAAACAAACTACACATTATTAAGCCACACCTTGGTCATTGGCTGCCCGTATCGAAATCGCGTCATACAGAGGTAACACTAACGAGACTCAGGATAGGACACACATACACTACACACACATATCTGTTGTCTGGTGGCGATCCACCATTATGTGATAGATGTGGTGAATCCTTAACCGTCCTTCACATGTTAATTCAGTGTAAACACTTAGAAACTCTAAGAAAACAACAGTTTCCATTACTCTACCGACAACATATACCTTTACACCCTGCAATGTTTGTCGGTAGGGAACCGCTTTTTAGTCATAAATCATTGTTAGCGTTTTTAAAAGAAATTCATAGCTTTCATGTCATATACCCGGGCATACCATAGCATGACCTCTCCAGAGAGGTTTTTGCTGCGGTGGCTACACGAGAAAGCACATGCCTCACGGCCCTTGGACGCAAGGGTATGAACGAGTGAGGCACTTGTGCTAATTCCATACATATCCACCATCGTCATTTATTATCACCAACTTTTGTCATCTATTCACACCACACACACCTTTCACGGCATGGTCATGATTTTATTACTTGTATGTTTTTACCCGCCTTACTGCGAGGAATTTTATGGCCCTTATACAGCCGCTTATCACAATCATTGTCCATATTTTTAGTAAGATGAACTGGCGCTCTTTGGCCGTGAAATGGCCCTTGCGCCATAAAACATCAAACATCATCATCATTAGTACGCGCTTGGGGGTGGATGATGTCGTTGAGGTTGGTGACCAAGTCCAAGATTTGACCTAGGTGTGCCGAGAAACAAGTGAACGTTGTATAGTGATGGTTTTATTCTTAAAAATGTAATGTGCCTCTTTCGCTAAAAAGCCCGAGGCAAACGCTCTGGCTGCCGATGTAGAATCTAAGTAGACTTTTGTCTTCTTGTCGTCCAAGAGTTCCAACACAATAGCAAATCGCTCTGCTTTAGAAGAGGTGGTCGGTTCCAGACAAGAAAGCCGATGAGAAAATTTGACCTCGGGTATTGTCACACACTTCGGGTGAGGCCCCACTCATCTAGTCTCAACGGGTGCCAGACTCGCAAGCTTCGACTTCACACTTCAGCCTGCGAACCCTGAAAGGCCTCGAAGTGGTACATCTCAAGTTTATTTGCAGATCGGTCGACCCATGTGGGGTTGCAAATGTGGTGATTTACGGGCCTGACCGACGTAATCATAGAGCAGACACGGACATTTGATGAAATACAACACGCATTTGATTAAAACAAAGGCAATAGCAAGGTTACAAAAATCACATAAGGAAAACACTAACACGCGATGAAAAAGAAAATTTACAGAAAAACTATGCTATAAAACCACACAACAGATGCAAACAAACACAAGTACGCGGAATGTAGATAAAATAACAACCGGATTAACCTAAAGAAAATACAAAGAAAATTTACGTAAGAAATATCATGGTCGCGTTACTGAATTTCTAAGTGTGACGCAGCGAGCACCACACAAGTATTTAAAAGCTGGGTATATTAAAATAACAGTTTAAAAAAAACGCAATAATTGTTTTATATGGACCAGGCCAGCTCTTGTTACACGTAGCGGAGTTGACGGGTGCCGCCGAAGGTCTCGCCAGTTTAGTAGACGACGCAGGTGCCCGCTAATGCAACCGTCTCAATACGATAAGCGGGTCACTCCATGCTCATCGCTTACGCGAACCTCGCGACACCGACGACCGCGCTTCTCGCTGGTTGCACGTCAACTGCCAATTCCAAAGCAGTCAAAACTTTTTCGGGGCGTGCGCGTGCTCCCGTACCCCCTGGAGGTCATTTCTTTTTCCTCAAACACACGTGTGCCCCTTTAGGCACAGCTGTAGGGAAGATGTGGCGGCACCGTGCTGGGTCGTTAGTCGCCGGATGTCATCTTCCCCATACAAAGGCGCTCTTTTTTGGACGATGCGGCGCGCGGGCGAGACAAATATTGCAGTCGTTTGTGACAGTTATCAATTGCGAGCACAGCATATTTTCATCGACGTGCACATTGTGCCGTATCTACGAAGAAGACAGATTGTGGATCATCTTTATACTTCTTCAGGATCGCAATCGCTCTCACTCTACGCCTTCTCTCATTGTTCTGCGAGTACGTATTGCGAGCGATTGGTGCAACGAAAACATTTTCTCTCTGCTCTTTAGAGATTCGATGCCTTCTGTGCTCTGTGAACACTAAAGTGATGCCCAAAATGTCTCAGATTCTTCTCTCTGCACAGGAGCAGGACAGTCGAGCCAGCTGCACGAGTTCCGGTGCTTCAACGGTTTTGTACAGCGTATTGTGCGCACCTAATTGACAGAGGTGATCTGTGCTAGCATTTATGGAAATACTGAGAACCCTTTTGACGCTTTCTTTTTAATGCAAAGCATTTCTTGGTGAACTTCGGTGACCTTGAGCACATCTATCTATCTATCTATCTATCTATCTATCTATCTATCTATCTATCTGTCTATCTATCTGTCTATCTATCTATCTATCTATCTATCTAGCCGCTTACGTTCGGGTGCTCTCGTGGTAACCCTTTCAACTTGAGAGCCAAAATCAGCATGGTAGGGTAACATGATTTGACGAATATGACGTGATGTTCAGGACATCAATACTCTCAAAATCCCGTCGCGTACGTCGTCGAACAATTCCCGCCAGACAGTGGCACATACGCACGGGCGGGAATGTGCCACTGGTATGTGGGTTTATGCCACAGATGATCGACAGTATCTATCCAGGAACGACGAGAACACACATGGGAAATTTCAATGTGCGAGTTTTAAGCAATATCCGATATCGGTAAGCGTAGATTTAACGAAAGCAGAGAATAAATGTCAGTGTTAAGAAAAACCATACTAAGGCAGTGTTGACCCCCCCCCCCCCCGAGAAAGAGGAGGAATAAACTTTGTTATAAGAAACCAGCAGGCTTAGGTGGCCGGGCCTTCCCCGACGAATGAAATCGTAAGTTTTCGGGTCCCAGCAGGAATTGAACCTAATCATTCAGCATGTATTCTACCATAGAGCAACGCTAATTTTTGGAACTGATTTTCAAATTGACGCTAATCTTAGCGAAACGTTAATAGTGGTTGCTGTGCTGCCTTTAAATTTTTATAAACATCACATATGTACTCCTTTGATACTGCTATCACGTCGGGTTATTTTCAATTGTAGTTAGATGTCATGCATTATTTGACGTATGCATGTGGGAGGTAGTGGCCAGATACTGCACCAGGGTGGCCAATCCTTCTCTGGTGAGGGAGTGCGTTCCCGGCGGCGGTTACCGGTGAGGCCGCACCCCAGGCCTCTTAATGCAGTTCCATCAACACGCGGATTTTTTTTCCGGTTGGGAACTGCGCGGCACCGGGATTTGAACCACGGACCTCTTGCATGCGAGGCGGATGCTCTAATCACTACGCCATCGCCGCACCCGGATTGTTATGTTCTAAATGTAGGTTTCAGCGGTGTATCAGTCAAGTTTGTGATTATATTTATAAAAATGTTTTTATGAAATGAGATTTCTGCTGATTACCCTCTTAATTAAGGGTCTAGAGAGTACGGAGTTGGGCCTCCAATTAGCCTATGGTGTGCTGTTTATTAATATAATAGGCGGACAAAATTTTAATTCGTTTGTGAGGTGATGTTACCAAATAATCTATTTAGTGATTAGGCTTAAATTTGGTCACGAAATAGTTCCGGTACTATTACTCCTGTCCTGATGAAATCTGAGCGGCGACAGGTCTACAATTAGGGCTTTGCACTGTATGAGTTGGAAGTTTCCCGGTAGGTTATTATCAAAGTTAAAAGCGATCGTAAGGGAAAAAAACACGTGGTTCAAGACTTTGATCTGACGGGCGTACCTTTCTCCCGAGCAGTGAGCCACCCTCCTTCTCTGAGCGAGGAAAGACGCGGGCGCCACACCTTTATTAGCGGTTTTCGTTATATTCTTTCTAACTCTGTATCTTCCGGTTACCTTAAGCTATCAAAATTATTTTTACACGGAAAAGACCGGACTGTTCTGTTATAAAAGAAGATATTAGGTCATTTTCGGTGGCGTTTGTAGCTCCTTTTGAAAATTTGTTTTATAGAAATGAGCTTTTTGCTGATTACCACCTTAATTAAGGGTCTAGAGTGTACGGAATTGGGCCTCCTGGTTGCCTATGGGGGGCGGTTTATTATTATATTGAGCGGACAAAATTCAATTGCGTTTGCGAGGTGATATTACCAATTTATTCTTTTAGTTATTAGGCCTAATTTTGATTGCGGAATAACTCTTGAACTATTAAACCTAGCCTGATCAAACTTCAATAGCGTCAGGTCTACCCTAAGGACTTTCAACTTTATAAGTAAGAAGTTTCCCGGTAGAATAATAACGAAGCTACAAGCGATCGTAAAAAAACACGTGGTCCGACTGTTGTTGTTTTCACAGATTCACACTGTTTTCCGCTCCTAAAATGGCAAAGCTGCTGGTGAGGATCAGGTAACATCAGATCTGCTGGAAGTTGGAGGACAGATTGTGTTAGAAAAACTAGCCACCCTGTTTACGAGGTGTCTCCTGACGGGAAGGGTACCAGAGTCTTGGAAGAACGCTAACATCATCTTAATACATAAGAAAGGAGATGACAAGGACTTCAAGAATTACAGGCCGATCAGCTTGCTCTCTGTAGTATACAAGCTACTTACAAAGGTAATTGCTAACAGAGTAAATAAAGCATTAGAATTCAAGCAACCAAAGCAAGAAGCAGGATTTCGAACAGGCTACTCAACAATTGACCACATTAATACTATCAATCAGGTAATAGAGAAATGCTCAGAGTATAACCAACCACTATACATAGCCTTCATAGATTACGACAAGGCGTTTGATTCAGTAGAAATATCAGCCGTCATGCAGACACTGCGGAATCAGGGCGTAGATGAAGTATATATAAACATTCTGGAAGAAATCTACCGGGGATCAACTGCTACCATAGTGCTTCTTAAAAAAAGCAACAGAATACCAATCAAGAAGGGTGTAAGGCTGGGGGACACAATCTCCCCAATGCTATTTACCGCGTGCTTACAGGAGGTTTTAAGAAGCCTAGAATCGGAACAGTTAGGGATAAGAGTTAATGGAGAAAACCTTAGTAACCTGCGCTTCGCCGATGACATTGCATTGCTGAGTAACTCAGGGGACGAATTGCAACTCATGATTACGGAGTTAGACAAGGAGAGCAGAAAGGTGGGTCTTAAAATTAATCTGGAGAAAACGAAAGTAATGTACAACAACCTCGGAAAGAAGCAGTGCTTCGAGATAGGTAATAGTGCACTTGAAGTTGTAAAAGACTATGTCTACTTAGGGCAGGTAATAGCCGCAGAGCCTAACCACGAGACTGAAGTAACTAGAAGAATAAGAATGGGGTGGAGTACATTCGGCAAGCACTCTCAAATTATGACAGGTAGAATGCCATTATCCCTCAAGAGGAAGGTATATAACAGCTGTATCTTGCCAGTACTTAGCTACGGAGCAGAAACCTGGAGACTTACAAAAAGGGTTCAGCATAAATTGAGGACGACGCAGCGAGCAATGGAAAGAAAAATGGTAGGTGTTACTTTAAGAGACAAGAAGAGAGCAGAGTGGATTAGGGGACAAACGGGGGTTAAGGATATCATAGTTGAAATAAAGAAGAGGAAATGGAAATGGGCCGGGCATGTGGCGCGTAGACAGGATAACCGCTGGTCATTAAGGGTAACTAACTGGATTCCCAGAGAAGGGAAGCGGGTTAGGGAGAGACAGAAGATTAGGTGGGCAGACGAGATTAAGAAGTTTGCGGGTATAAATTGGCAGCAGCAAGCACAGGACTGGGTTAACTGGCAGAACATGGGAGAGGCCTTTGTCCTGCAGTGAACGTAGTCAGGCTGATGATGATGATGATGTCATGAATTGAAGTTTATTTCTGTAGCATATTTTAGAACCAGCATCTTCACGAGCATCAGCGCTTCATATCAGCTTCTGGTGTTGATAATACGCATGTTGCAGGGGACATCGTTGTGCAAGTGCAAACAACTGGTTATTTAATCATCTGCAATTCTTCGTCAAATATCTGTGCGTGCAACATTTGTAGATGTAATTAGCGCCATTTCATGACGTGTGGCTCAAAAAATTGCAACTTGGTCACCTTTCCATCACATGCTTCGCTTAACGTCAATTTCCTGAGATATGCTGAATTTTTTCGAACGAGGCTCTTAGGCCTTTTTTATTAGAAGTTGAGCCAGTTTCGTATGGCTGGTACATAACAGATTTGGCTCATGAGGAAGACATGGAAAATAGGAACCAAGTGTTGTTCTTTCAGGCCTCCACGTCTAATAAACAGCCCTCTAATAAGTCTGATGACTGTTTCCGTTTTCTTGACACTCCTATCTAGCGTAAGCCCAAGAGATTCATTGAATTCGATAAGCATGCTCAACATGCGTATGGACTCGACTTTGGAAATGAGGTTTCCATCGCGTGTGGTTAGCCTTATGTCGACTTCTGCGAGTGGCTTCTCTCCCCCAGGCTCGAGTCCTCATCTGATCGGTCTCTAAAGGAGTAACTCAAACTTTCCATGGGAGCATTTTAGTCCCTTATTTTCCAGATATGATGAAATATTTCTCGGAAAAGCTCTTTGATTTTTTGAAGGACTTCTAAGTGCTATGGTATATATCAGCGGTGGAACAACTGCTCCCTACGGTGTGCCTCTAGGATCAAGATCGAAAGCGACTGTTGTTAGGTCTCCGATGTACTGCTTTCCGCCCCTTCAAAATAGAGCTTATTTAACCCTGAAAACCTGTGCCCAAGTTGAGCTCCGATATGGCATTGAGAATGTGCTCGTGAGATATGTTGTGGAAGGTAAGTCCAAACCCAGAATAGCCTGGACGTCTCTGGTTGAATCGTCCATCTTTTCACGCCTAATGAGCTCCATCGCATCCTATGCCGACAAAGCCGGAGGGAAGCCAACCATGTTTTAAAGAAATAAACTACTCCTCTCCCAATGGTCTGAAATATTTTTGTGAATATCGTGCTCTACAACCCATCCCACGCATGGCGTCGTAGAGATGGGTTGAAGGTTTGTGAGTCCCGAGGGTTTTCCTGGGTTTGGAATGAGTACCACCAATGCAGATTTGCAGGTCTCTGTAGCCTAACCCTGCTTCAAGACTCGATTTATCTCTTCAGTGATGTATTCTACGGACTCGTCATCGAGGTTCCTAAAGACCTGTCGAAAATTCCGTCCCAACCAGAGGTAGACCGACCATTTAGGTTCTATAATACGGCCCTGACTGCACTGGGGCTGAATTTTATGCTAGTTTTAGGTTGAGCTCGCCCTTGTGTTTAGGATAGCCTGTCAGACATATGATAACAACCAGTAGAGATCTGTTTCCCAAACTGTCTGTGATGAGGCCCATGGGTTCCGACCACTTCACTACATGAAAAACTTTGTACTATTGTGTTGTTTTGATTAGACTTGTAAGAGGTATCATTTAGGAGGTGTTGAGCAACTTTCATTTTCCTCCCTCTCTCACTTGACCATCCACAGCGTTACATACTTCATATTATTGCTGCTTAGATAGCGCTTAATTGACAATGTTCTTTGATGGCTCTATTCAGTTATGCAGTCTTTTTTCGGAGCTCGAAATTGAACATCTGCTATTTCCAACGGTCAAGGAGTGACATTTAAATGCAAAGCATTTCTTAGCGAACTTTGGCGTTTTTGAACGTATCTATCTATCTATCTATCTATCTATCTGTCTATCTATCTATCTATCTATCTATCTATCTATCTATCTATCTATCCAGCCGCCTACGACTTTAAGCTCTCCTGGTCGCTTCGTTATTGGTATCAATACCGAATTTGGTATGGCATATCATGACTATATGGCGAGCGTAATTACTAGTCATAACATGACTACCATGACATATATTTGATGAATGTCATTATTTACATTTTATTGTCATGCTGCTCTTGTGGTGGTTTCGTTCACATGACATGTTGCGATATTGCCATGGTATGATATCACTGCACGGCGAACACTAGTGACGCACCTTAACGTCGAAATCATGATACGCATGTCATGTAACTCATAAAAATGGCTACACACTCGCAGTCATTTAGCTTACTCCACATATACCAAATTTGGAGTTACGGGACATGAATGCGTGGCGAAGGTATGTGACTGGTGCAAACGTGATAATCATAAGATGCGTGTCATGTTACATGATTACATGCCACACTCATATTGCGCTCGCGGCCATCTCGCTAGCTTCACATGCACAAAATTTGGTATTGCGGGATGTGAATAGATGGCAAAGGTATGTGACTGGTAGGCAGACGTGGTGCTGTCTGGGTAAGGTCGTCGGCGTGAAATGCAGCGGGATGCATTTCACGCCGGATGTTGCCGGGCCTCGCCGACTGACGCTGGTCACACCTAGCATCAGCTCAAAGTTTGCTACCGTAGCGTCGCTGCGCCCAGTGTGCGCACGCATCAACGCTTCGTGCGCTCACCGCCATTTCTCTAGCTCCACATATACCAAGTTCGGTATTGCGTGACGTGAACAGACGACGAAGGTGAATGACAAGTCCGAAAATAATGGTCATGGTATGCGTGGCTTTTAAAACATGACTACATGCTACGTTCATAGCATGCTCGCAGCCGTTTCGCTAGTTACCCATATACCGAGTTTGGTGTCACGTGACATGAATGGACGGGGAATGATAATGACACGTCCAAACATAATAATCATGACATGCGCGTCATGTAAAACATGACTACATGCTACACTCATGGCTCGCTTGCGGCCTTTTCGCTAGCTCCACATATGCCAAGTTTGGTGTGAGGTGACGTGAATACAATACGAAGGTAAATGACATGGCCAAAACGTGATAATCATCACATAGAAGTCATATGCGGCATAATTTACTTCCGCCTCGTAACGTTTTGCTGATTTTGAAGTGACATATAAACCTTCTTTATTTGTGAAGATGCACCAACCAGTCGTCCATCCTGCCGACTCGAAGGTCAGTTTGCACTGACTTCGTGACTGCTATGACATCCTTTTTGAGTTGTTCAGATCATCGCCCCAAATCAGAAGTTGGGTGCCGAGACTGCCCACGCTTTTTTCGGTGTGTTTAAAACTGGTCGCAGTCCGTGACGGTAAAACTTCCTAGTCTTTTCGTTTCCATAAACATGCCAGTAATAAGATGTGTTGATCGTGGCCAAGATCCGTCAATAAGTTTGACCAAGTCATTGAATTGATGTTTTTCTGCAAATGTAAGATTCAAAATAGACTCTCTAAAGCAATTGATGATTCTAGCTGGGAAACTGGTTCAGGGATTAAAGTAAAGTTATGGTTGGCTGGAATAGGCCATAGGTCGCTGGCTTTTTGGGTATTCCTCGGGTATCCCCACGCCCAACGCAGGGCATTAAAGTCCCAGTCTATAGATATAGTGCGATTTCTTGCTTTACTAACCACCTTGGCAATGATCGCTGCGAATATCTGCCTGAGATATGAAGGCGGGCTATAGATAACGAGTAAGAAAATGCTTTCTTTGATGAGATTACCGGGCATGATTTCTATTATGAAGTACTTTCCTTTCATTAATTGATTGTAAATGCTGTTAAATATACAAGGCTTTTTTCTGGGTACAAATGTGCTGATGCCGCTTTGTTTTTTTATTATGAATGGTGTAAAACTTCTACCTCGGTAGTAAGGCTGAGTTTGTGAGCGTTTCTCGTAGAAAAATGATTTCCCGTTTTTCTTCACGGACACGGATCAACTTCTGGAGGACATTCTTCTTGCGCTAGAATCCACTACAGTTCCACTGCCAAATTCTGATAAGCTGGTGGTTTGCAGCTATGATTAAGATTGAATGCTAGCTCGTTTAAGAAGATGCCGCGAGATGCAGCCGCTGTCTGTTCAGCCGAGGCGGAAATAATTTGTTCTTTTAATAGGCTCTGTGGTTTGATTCATGAAGAATACATGTTTCTCAAGACTGAGCGAATTGAAACCTTTCATGAGGCAGGCTAGACAGAATATGATGGTGCACTATATAATGCCTATACCAATGTCTTCATTTCACTGGGCTTTTATTGTCACGGGAGGCGGGTTGGGTTTCGTGTTTCATCGCAGCTAATTGAGCCAAAAGAGTGTTTTCACTGGAAGTGTGGTCAAACGTTGCGGGTGGTGGAGGGGGTGAAGCGAGTGAGAAGTGTTTTGCAAACGGGCAGTGGTGGTAGAGGTTACAAGAAGAAGAAGGCGCCTAATTTCCGCAGCCCGGTTGGGAGCACTGCGCAGAGCCTAAAAACGGGTGGAAGAGCTGGCAGTTCCTGATATTGCGGAAAGCGTGCTGTGATTGAGGGAGCGTGTGAGCAGAGCGTGACGTCGTAGTCCATCTGCGGCTTGACCTACTTGGCACCCCTTCAACAACTGCGGCGAGGGGAACGCGTTTCGGCACGTTCGTACAGACGCACATACGTACGACGTTACACACGTGATGCGAAAAGCTGCTTCGCATCCAAAAAAAAAGTAACGCTGCTCGCCTGCTAGGGGGTTGGGCTTGCTCAGGGACGTCATGCGTTTGTGACCGCTTGCTCGTTTATCAGAGAGGATAGGAAAGAGATTTCGGTTGCGAAGGCTACGTGAGGAAAGTGGCCATGGTGTTGAACTTACCTCCTCTCGTCTTGGTTTTGGGCTGCTTCAAAATGCTGATTTTTTGAGCTAGTAAAAAACCAATGAAAAAATTCGGGTGCATAATGCTTTTCTTCAAGCAACTTTCAGCATCTAACTAAAATTTATTACGCGGCCCAGTGAGAGTTCCTAAAATAGACCTTGAAACGGTTTTAATCATTTCGTACAAACAATATGGACCGGTGGATCAGATCCTAACGGTTTTTTAAAAAAACAGTTCGGGTAAACTTCTTAATTTGTCCGAACGCTTTAAAGCAGTGAATCGCTGCAGATTGCTTCAGATCGCTGCGACTCAGCCGAAAGCATTTCCGACCGCCCATTCACAGAGCGATATGCTCTGCCCACTTGACGTCACCTTAGCTGCTGATCGGATTCGCTGTGGAACGCGCGGCACAGGCAGGCCACCTGAAGGCGGAGCTTAGCCCCGGGCGATCGAAGGAAGAGTTCAGGTAGTTGAGGGTTAAAGGCCGAGCGGAAGAAGAGGTTACTGATTTATTACTCCTAGCTCCACTAATTAGTGGTGTTTCGATAGAAATATGGTATTATCGATTTGCTCCTGTTGTGTTCCAAAAATATAGAATCGTGAAAAAGCCGTTTCAGGGGCTCTTTAAGAGAACACCACTTTTGCACTCTTTTTTGTTTTACATAGCATTATACTCTCTCCCTTTCTCACCCTTATAGGCTCTTCAAGTGCAGCTATGAAGAATATGTTTTTAAATCTGTTTTGCTCGGACAGCATTCATTCGCATTAAATGGTCTTAAGTACCGTTATAAAACAATGCATCAAAATCAATTGACAGTTTAATGCAAAGTTCTTTTAAGTGCCTTTCAGCATCAAGACCCCGTTCTGGCGTGGTTGTTTCTGCCGTGATTTTAAGGAAAACATATTTATTCTATTGTCATTGGAACAAGAAATCAAACAAAATAATGCAGCTATTTGAAACCAACACCAGTGCAGTGTACTTCCACATGAATAAGACGTAAAAGGCAGGGAGTTTATACAGCGAGATTATGCTGATTCGTTATTGTACACTGATTGAAGAAAGTAACGAAAAGAAGGTGGTGAGTATTAAGTAGACATAAAGCGTACTTGCGATAAATATGCAATCGAGTAGTTAAGAAAGTTGTAATAGAAATGCCACAACGTAAACTTTATGCAAAGAGGCCAGCATTATTGCAACTTCGACGTCCCTTCTCATTCAACCGCAAGCCTTAAGAATGAGATCGAAACTACTACTACTACTACTACTGCTGCTGCTGCTGTTACTACTACTACTACTACTACTACTACTAATAATAATAATAATAATAATAATAATAATATTACTAATAATAATAATATCATTATCATAGTAACCATAATATTTTAAATTTACCTCCCCAATCTCCAATCTTATTATGAGAGATGCCGTGAGGGAAAACTCGCGAGTTTTTAGACCATCTAGTGTTTAGCGAGCACTGAAATAGCAAATTACACAGAATCCTAGCATTTCGCTTCTATTGAAACACGACCGTCGCCGCCAGAATCAAACCCGCGACCTATGGGCGAGCAAGCCCCAAGATTTGAAAACAACCATGAGGTCGCTGTAAAAATTACTTGCTCTATCGATCGTGGCTACATGGAAAAGATAGGCCCCTGAACGAACAAATTATTTTCCATTATATTTTGCCCGTTTGGGCTTCAGTAAAAGCATACAAACTTATGGCTCTCGCAGCTGCATCTCTCTAGTTGAATGTTCAGGGTAAGCAGAAAAAATTATACTACAGCGCTCACTCAATCACAAATTGTAATCTAGCGCGCATATTTGTACGTATTGTAAGCCTATCTTTGTGAACACCATGCTTTTCAAGGCGATGTTTTTCCACCCGTAGTTTGGGACTATTGCAAATAAATTCATTAGCGTAAAATATAACGCGAATGATAGAGTAATGCAACTTGATGCGGGTTGTATTCCTCTGAAGGTCGACCACATTTGGATGGTATCGATATAAAAAATATACATATATATCTCATTAACATGTTGGCGCACTCTAATAAACAGATGATGAAGAAAACGATGTTACAGCTCCGCGATATATTGCGATTCATGTTCTTGTGTCCTGGCTTTAGTAGGTCATTCAGTCAGTCAAGAATTTTTTTATTAGACGTTGAGGAGTTCAAGCGACCAAGAGGTGCGTAAGGGACGCCCAATAAGCCGCTACTGTAGGGAACGCCCGAGTCGGGGCGGGAACCTGGTGGTTCTCCGCCAGTTCTTGGGCCCTCTGGACCGCCAATTATTGGTGGCGAAGCTGGGACTCCTCAATACTTCTCTAAAGTCGGACTCACTTGTGAGAAGTCCCTGAGGTAACGCGGGACATTGTGAGGGCATATAAATGAGTGAACAATACACGTTTGTGCAGTCTGGGCATGGCGAATTTATGTCCAAGTTGAAACCAAAAATATCCTAAAATTTAGTTTTTCTGTGTTTTTTCAACACGCTAATAGTCTCGGCATCACCTTTGCTACGCGTGAGCGATTTTAAACGTGCATTTTTGTTTGTTGTATTTCATTCGTTGTATAACAACGAATGAAATATTTCGTTGTTATTTTCGTTGTATAAACAACGAAAAGTAAAAGAATAGAGGGCAGGCGGTGCTCACGCCGGATGTAGCACTGCCTTTTCGAGTGACACGACTGTCTGGGCATTTTGATCGGAGCATCCGGTAAAATCAATGGCTCGTCATTCTTTTTTTGTTTCAAGTGCCTCCTAAATGTAAGTGTCTGTAGGTCATCATATCTTTGATGACTCATGGAAGACGTAAAACTCAAGCAGGCGAGTGGAATTAAAAAGTGACGCTCTGCCTGCGAGCCGATGCCGTGAGGGCCTGAATTGTTCTTTTGAAACTTCACGTGGCGAAGTGAGACAGGCAGATATGTGTTTTCTGCATATTACCACGTGTTTCAGCCATCATCAGCTGCTTCAGTTCGCACTATTTCATAATTTACGTTTTAGGATATAAGCCAAGAAGAACTGAAGAGGGTCGTTGTCCAATTAAAACTCTTTAGAGCTAAAAAATTATCAAACGTTATAAGACTGCAGTATAGCAAGGGACGATATATCAGAACTGAAGGAAACAGTCTTCTGTTTACCAGAATTAAACAAAATAAAATAGTCTTTTTGACTCCATCAAAGGTAAGCCCAGTAGGAGAGACATTTTCGGTGCAGCGTATGTGAGCCAGCGTGACAAATCTCACTGTTTCATTCACAGAGGGCAGCCGCTTGGCGCAGGACGTCAGGCAGAGTCCTTCTAGAGCTCCCGTAGTAGCAAAGGTGTTCCTCCCACTGTACCATGAAAGCATATTATTTAATGAGGTATAACGTCCCAACAACACAGTATGATTATGAAAGACGCCGTAGTGGAGTGCTCCGGAAATGTCGACCACCTGGGGTTTTTCCACATGCACTGAAATTCAAGCACACGGGCCTCACTCCTTATTCGCCTTCATTAAAAATGTGGCCGCCGCGACCTGGACTCAATCCCACGATCTGCGGGTCAGCAGCCGAGTGCCTTATCACCTGAATCACCATGGCGGTATCGTATAAACATATGTGGGGTAGCAGCCTTCAAACAGTGTGTCGTCCTCTCCAGCGCCTATTAGTGGGTCGTCATCTTCGGGAGAAGAAGAGCAGCTTGTGCAGATAGTCTGTCCCCGCATTCACTGTGGCTGGGGCGCATTATCGTCGAGTGCCCACCAATAAACATCTTGAAACTTTGGTGGAGAGCGCTGTGCCCATCAAACACCTTCACTCCAAATTCTATTCTCTTAGAGCTTCGATCTTGTACCATGCCATCTACTATACATAATATTTCTGCACAAATATTGTAGGACAGCTTGGTCGCATTAGTAGTGGCAGTTAACGGCATTCAAAAACTTGTTTGCATTGTTCACACACCATCTGCTCATCGAATCATCGAGTGAGCGATAAATCAGTGCCAAGGCACACTGAAATACTGTTCTATTTCCCGTCAAGCACTCACCCAGCTTCATGTTCTATGCTATTTGTAGCGTGGAGATAGTTTGAATTTTTTTTGCTGCAAAAGACATGAAAGCGGCGGGAAGCTTGTATTTCATTTTTTTTCTCATTTAGATGAAGAGCCACATCTACTCGAGTCAAGGAGTACTATATCAGCTGCGCCGGCGTTCCAGATAGTTTGTTTTACAGAACTACTGGTTGCGAACATCGCACACTGCTATTTGTTCTTCGTTCACTATCCGTTATTGTTCTGGGCGCAGTCGTTTACTTCAGACTGTACCTAGCCTGAGCGTGAAGGATGACATATTACACGATTCATTGTAGCGTAAAGGTGTTAGGCTATGTCATTCGAACCAAGATTGAACTTGGAAATGATTGATATGTGAGGTTCTACGTCCCAAAACCACCATATGATTTTGAGAGACGCCGTAGTGAGGAACTCCGGAAATTTCTTCCACCTGTTTTTTTTTCTAACGTGCACCTAAATCTTAGCATACAGGCCTACAGCATTTACGCCTCCATTGATAACGTAGTCGCCGCAGCCAGCATTCGATCCCGCGACTTTCGATTCAGCAGCTGAGTATCTCAGTAACTAGACCACCGCGGCATGTCCTTGAAAATTAATGATTCATATGTGGGGTTTATTGTCCCAAAACAACGTTATCATTATGAGAGACGCCGTAGTGCACGGTTTCGGAAATTTCGATTATCTTGCGGTCTTTAACGTGCACCAAAATCTGAGCACATGGGCCTACATTTCCACCTCTATCGGAAATGCAGCCGCCAGAGCCTGCGACCTTGTCCTTGGAAATTAAAAGACTGCAATATATTCTACACTTCAAAATACTACAAGCATGTGTGCGTACGGCGACTGCATAAAACTTTCAAATTCAGTTATACTGAGATTCCCGGCAAACTGCAGAAATAACCAGGCGTTCCAACAGTATTTTACTTGCAGTGCATGCAAAAAAAGATTTCGGAATTTGGCCTCTGCCACGAGGCCCAATTCGCACTCATCTTTTTCGTAATAAGCCAACATACACAAAGGCAGCGATTAAGCAGTCCTCAGTCTTTCTCTTCGTATATAAAGTAGGGGTAATTCTCTTGAACAGCCTGCCTTTCAGCAATGATCCCAAGTTTTGCATGAAGTTTCTGCAAACGTCTTAGTGCGCCCAGAAGCTAACTTCAAGCCCGCGACATTGATAGGTCATAAGGTTATTGTACGATGATCTGTTATGTTCGAGACAGGCGTAGGACCCTATGCAACAAGCACATTTACGCATAAAGCAATTATCAGTGTTCCGCCAGCAATATGGGAAGATTCATCTTAACAAGTTCTGGCTTAGCGCTGAGGGGAATGCATAGGAGACTGTCCCCCTCCCCCCAGGCCAAAATAAAGGCAGAACGTTGTCGAAACTTAAGAAAGGACGTCATTCCTGACGAGCTGAAAATCGAAAAAAAGACCTATGTGGACTTAGGAAGCTCAGTCTAAAAAATTTTTAAGAGTTCGCGCGGTGCACATAGGAATGATCAAAGCCCGCATGCCCTTAAGATGATATCAAGATAAGGAATGCTGCACACCACATCCATGTGAACCGGCACGCGCTGAAGTGTTCCGGCTATCACCTGCGTGGTTAGACCACTGAGTGGCATGCGCTGTGGGACAGACTTGAGTGTTGCAAGAAAACCAGCTGGAATGCTTTAACGCAGGTTAGTAAAGCGTGTGGAAACTAAAGACAGATGCTCCAAGGGCTTCAGAAATCCGGTATTAAAACCTAGTGACACAACAGGTCAAAGAAAAATATATTTTATTGTATAGGAGACAGAATAGTAAACAGTCAGATAAACAGCTTTGTTGAACTTGTTGTGGCTAACTTCATTTAAGCTCGCTCCAACGCTGCTGAAGGTAGGTGATAGACGGCCTGTAGATTTCCTCGAAGTAGGCAAGCTCAGGTTTCACACGCTCGTAGTAGGCAGCCAGCTTAGGGAACTTTGAAGCGTCCACAGACCCATTCTGGAAAGCGGGCAGCAAATTAAGGAGAGAAGAATTGCAGAGATAAAAGAAGCTTGAAATAAAGAATACAGCTATTTCAAGAATAGAAATGCAAATACCCGGCAAAAGACAGATGAGACGATAATTACTGCGCAAGAAACAGTAACGAAAGCAGGTGTAGGCGATATAAGAAACAGACAAAAAAATTGACTGCTGAACAAAACAACGAAGGGGGATCTTAAGAATGAACATACCTCGAGAGAGATGGCCAGGTTGCTTACGAGGCACAGGTCAGCGAGCGTGAGCTTGTCTCCGGTGGCGAACTGGTCAGTGATGAGATACTGAAAACCCTTGAGAACATTTTCTTCGAAGGCAGCGACCTCTTCGTCAGTTGGCTTCTTGTTCTCCCAGAAGCGTGGACGCTGGAAATGGAATGCGTGTGAATGATAGATAAATCAAAGCCGCGTAAATTAGCAACAAGGAGCATGATCGCATTCATACGAAAGGGGAAGCTAGAAAGCTTCGGAGGGGTAAGCAAGATCGAGAACAGCAAAAAAAGAAATCGCTTTAATAGGAAACGTTGGTATGCGCCTACTCAACGGGATTCAGAGACGTGCTTGCTGCATAAAACGAAACACACTGCTCGCAACTTACAGGGTTAAGAAAAAGCTAAAAGTAAACCGGATGTGTTACTTGATGGCACAATGCGTTGCCGACAAAAATCAGGCACTGAAACGAGTAATGGCACGAAAGTGGAAGTTTGGAATCGGCAATGCTTTAAGGCTGGCGTCGACACTATCCGAGTAGCATAAATGAAGCGGGTTTAGTTCAGTGGCTGGGCAAATTTTCGATATTGAATTGTGTTGAGAAAGCACTCACGAAGAACAGTAGTTGATGTGGCTGGATAGTACTGGCAACAGCCGCGAGACACTGGTCGATGCGTGCTCGCTCCTTGTAGCACTCCGGGTAGAGATCAGACTCTGGAGCATACTTCCGCAGGAGGTAGTAGGCGATGGCATTGCTGCGGCAGTAGGGACAAGAAAATCAGCCGACGAGCAGTGTTCCATAGCTTGTAGTTAGAGTGAATTGATGCTTCATGCGCGCAAGTATTGCAGATTGCGATATTCAACGATGTGTAATGCTTGAAGGTTCTCTACTGGAAGTACTGGCGCGCAATGACGTTATGGTAAGGGTGGGAAACGAGCGGGAGGGAAGGGGAGAAATACAAACGTAGTAGATCTGCACTCGTGCACGGGAAGCCCAATTCCTGGAGCGAACAAAAGTCTGCTAGGCCCGTTGAGGAGGAAGATGCGGCGCCGACACAGACGGGCTGGAAACTCGAAGGCAGTGCCCATCTGGCGCAATTCTTTGGTCGAGTCGGCACAATAGAGGATGCATTGTGCGGGCGATTGCTTTCAAGTGAAGGAAGGCTGCTATAGTGGCAAGGTCGGACAGAGTACATTCGATGAAAGACGGGGGGGGGGAGGGATGCTTCGCAGCAAGGCCAGCGGTGGAAGGGGGTTAGCGCCAAAGAGATGTGGGTTGAGTGAGCTGGGAGAATAGAAAAAGTAGAAAAAACGCGCAGGAGAAGTCCTTTTTTAAGTTTATTGTGACATGACAAAAATACAAGTGAAATTGTTAATAAGCATAACAGTAGAAGGTGCCGAAACAAACTAGATTCACTGATGATGGTTGGTAGAGACAGCCGAAGTGGGAAACGGAAATCTGAAAGATACAACAGAAGGAGGATAATATACTTGCCTCTCGTAGACAACGAAGCCGTCATCGACGAGGGTAGGCACCTTGTGGAATGGGTTGATCTGCAAAGGAGAAGCACGGAGTTTAGTCGAAACAGTGCGGACGACTAAACTGAGCATGAGCCGAAGAGGATATTGTTGCAAACGAGAAGTTGCGAGGCAAGGATTGTGGGACGCACACTAAACAATAGTGTGGATAAGAATAAGTGAAAGAAGTCGAAACGCATGTCATGTGACAGACTAAGAGAGGTTAAAGTGGGTGTATTTAGCAGCATGGCAAGCATTTAGGAAATGCTATGCGAAGACGGGTTTGAAGAAAGTGTGCGAAGCGTAAAAGGAAATATTGGCTTGTATAGGACCATAGAAGGAACGCTCTACTACCAGAACTGACCCACCTGTTGCATGCAAAGGCTACATTGAACAGGATTTATTACTCATTCAAATGCTTTGCCGACGTAGAAGAGGTGCCCACAGCACTGGGCGTGCAACAGCAGGGGAAATTATCTACGCAGAAGTGCGGAAAAAGCCGAAGCAGCATTATGCAGAAAAATTGAATAAAGTCGGAAAAAAAAGAGTTGTACGAGGATTATTTTTGGCCGTGTTGCGAGAACATTAAAAAAGGGGTGTGATGTCACCTTCGCGCTCTGTAAGGCTGGAAGCGAAGAAACATGCACAAAACATGTAGAAGTAGAAATGTATGCAACAACAATGGGTTATGACAAACCAGCATTTTGAAACAACGTTGCGGCACGGAGGGCTAGAGCGTGGCTGAATACGTGAAGGAAGACAAGTTCCGGTGATATGCGGATACGTAACAGGCCTGCGAGATACTGAAGGACTTCATAATGCCAGCGTATAAAAGGCCTATGAGTGGTTCTCACACAGGCCAGGGCACAGAAAAGTCAACGAGGCGAACACACGGATAATGCGAGACCGGCATGCTCTTAACAGAAATAAGAGCACTCTAAATACGCACTCGATGAGCGATGAACCGGCCAAGAAAAAATACACCGAAGGCACCGCAACGCGAATTAGCGAGACATTCGCAATTTCTGAATCGGTACAAAAGGGCGAACCAAAGTAGAAAACGTTACGTAGAGACACATACGGAAAACATGTGTTAACTGCCCAATACATCAGCATGACGCACCGATCCTCTCTCGTTCGTTATTTACGAATAAAGGATTTCAAGGCCCATTTCACCCAACTGATGCACGCTAAAGGCGCCGTTGAGCTCATCAATCGATGAAAACCAGCCCTCGTCAATCTTAGGAGACAAGTCATGCCCACATACCTTGAGGTATTCCTCGCTAAGGTGTTCTTTCTTCGCAAAGTCCACGTCCTTGAGCGTAAGCTCCACTCCCAGGTGCTTGGCGAGTGAGCGAACGAAGCCGCAGGGTGGGCTGCCGGGGAGGTTGTACAGAATGGCGGGCATGGCTGCAAAGTACTGCACGAAGGAGTAAAGACCTAACACGAACCGTCAGAGGATGGGCGCGAATTGGTAGCGTCCCCTCCGGCGGAGGCCCTTTTTGATGGGCAGCCTGGCGGTGGCGTCTGCGTCACGCACCCCCTCTCCCGCGGAGTGAGTAGTGCGCGCCACCCCCTGGCACGAAATGATAGGAGCAGGGTTCATGAAGAAAAGAGAAACAAACAATATACGGACGTGCAAAAACATGGGCGTAGTTTCCTTTCTTAGACGAAGAATAAAATAACAAAATTTTAGATAGAAAAGAAAGTTTAAAAACAAGAAAAAAATAAGAGGGGGTGGATTGTTGTGGCAGCATAGAGCACGAGGGGCCTTTAACCCCCTGCTTTCTTTCTTCAGATCCACCGCTCTTGTTGAACGTGCCGTGCTGAAATCAGCAAGATAAAATTTGATCCTTATGAACACTCCCTAAGTATGCACCCTTGTCAGTAGCCGGACGCTCGATAATGACGATTGTTTCAGCAAACATTAGACTTTACAACTTACCCGCGATTGCATTTCTCTCCTCGGCGTTTGAAAATATATATAAGGCTTCATTTGGAGATAGATATTTATATGTAGAGTTAACGTCTCAAAACCACCATAATATTATGAGAGACGCCGTTGTAGAGGGCTCCGAAAATTCGGATTACCTGGTGTTCCTTAACGTGCACCCATATCTAGGCCTATGGGCCTACAGCGTTTCCGCCTTCATCTAAAATGCCTATTTGGGAATCACTCTCGATGCTAACAGTTGGAGGCACTATTTGGAACAGCAAGGCTGGTCCATGCGGAAGTTCTGCATGCTTAATGAGTCGCAATGAGTCGAACGTAGCAGAGAACTGCCATATACTCAAAGATCGAATCGAAAAACTAAGTTGCTAAGTAATGCTCGTACTATGATTTCCCGCTTCTATGGATCGTCTCATATCGACGTAATGATAAGTTAACTACATCATAGCTGACATGAAGTTTATCCAGATTTGGGAAGAACCCCGGGTAGCTGAAGAACCCCGGGTAGCCAAAATTATAATTTCCGGAGACATCCACTACGGCGTCTCTCATAATAATATGGTGGTTTTGGGACGTTAAAAACCACTTATCAAACCATGAACATGACGTGAATTGGAGAGATTTGCAATGAAACCACGAGGTTAAGTGTAGAAATTTTTCATAGCGCTTGTTACTAAAACAAACATTAATTCATTTCAATTCACGGGTACTGTACATTTGCGATTGTGCTTTAGTGCTCTTACGTGCCATTTCAATTGTCATGTTGCCTTGCGCGCCAACGACGAGAGAAGTGAAATACAAAAAAAGAACAAGTGGTGCTTTACTGTTTTCGAGGTTTATTAATAAAGTATGTCGTGCGATGCGTTGGCGTTTCGCAAGCGATGGGGTATATTGCTGCGCTTTATTAAGTTAATTGATTTTAAAGACATGTTTAAACTACGCGAAGAAGAGAACAACTTGGAAACATAGAACAGGCCCACGCTAGGCGAGTAGCCACACTTTCGTTTTTTTGTTTTTTAGGGTGCGGGCACTTTCTTGATTTCGGAGAGGCCATGCCTCTGAAATGGTCATTTCCCGCTTTCAATACCATGGCGAAAAAAAATTTAGGGGGGAGAGGAGGGGGAGGGGCACGGTCCCAATGTTCCACTCCCTGGCTACGCCCCTGGCACACAAACTAAGCACGACAAGGTGTGCGCTTCTAGTTTGTGCACGTTTTATGTGTCTGACCTGCAACCTTCCTGTAGTTTCTTCACACTGATGCCGGTATTTACGCATTTTACGCGTTTAGCACAATACTATTTATGTCGGCTATAGTTCGTTCACGATCATCTTTGCAGGACACCGCGGAAAACGAGCCGAAGGGCGTTCCTCTGTGCGGTTCAAAATGTTTTCTGCTCTGTTTGGCCACAAAGTTAGACAAGTAGGTAATGCCTTATTCGGATTTTACTGTGACAACCCCAAACACAACGATAAGAATTGATACTGCAGGAGTAACAATTCGCTACATGCGCATGCGTGATATGTAGAGTTACTCTATGGACATTGCTGCTTAAAATATCCCCTATTACCAACAATAAATAGATCAACTTCTGAGTCGTACGGTAAAAAAAAAAAGCTGGTTGAGGATTACGCGTAGAACTTCAGCTTTATGGCAAGTGCGCCGCATTATGGAAGCGTAACCACAAAACAGTCAGTGTAGTGCGCCTTTACTCTTCTAACAGAGGCGTATTTCTGGCCGCAACTACCGTTAGTGATTTTGCTTGCTCTCACTAGTCCGTTCAGTGATCTATTACGTGTAAGGAGTATACCAAACGAAGCCCGCTGGAACCTTGTGGGTTGTCTGGCGTATGAAAAACATCAGGTCTTATTTGTAGAGAAGAAAAAGAAACCACAAACTGCACATGCCTGACACAATAGAAGAAGGCAAAACAATAAAGTTTAGCTTTCAGTGTGTTTTCACTATCTCGCTAGCTTTGAAAACACGAAAATAACGGCGATTACTACCGAGCTAGCAGAAGATATGCGAAGGCTAGCTGCTTCAGGCGATAGGATATTTCTTGTGTCTTTTCACCCTATAGATATCCACGTGGAACAACTGGCGCCTGCGTGCAGCTTTAGCTAATAATTTAAGCGTGGACTTAAAAAACTGCAAACGAGGCATTTTCGAGTAACATCTTGCAGTGGTTTCTTGAAAGGATTATTCTCTGGCAGTAGAGTTACTTTCTCCTTATCGAAGTTATATTCGACCCCTTAAAGATCTCATGAACCAAATCGCTTCATCCGGAACTGCCTCAGTTAGTATAGCTATGATAGTTATTGAATTGCAGCTGCAGCAAAATACAGGGATTCCTATGAGTGAAAGTGCGATGCTACAAATGTTGTGATGTGGACTTCAGAAAAAAAAATGTTGATAGTGGTGAACGAGTGGTAAGCAGACACCTCGTGTCACCTGCACTCATTGCACAATTCTAACATGCATTCAAATACACAAAGTGAACAAATAGATTTAGGTGTGCGTTAAGACCCCTTTAATGGTCGAAGTGTCAAAATCCCTGGATATAGCGTTTCTCAAAACTATAATGTGGTTTTCCCACGTAGAACACCAACAATTCTCACTTACAAATATTGCACAAATATCAGCCAGCAAGTGACTCGCCATTTCTTCAGAAATTGAGAGCACGAGATACCATTTTGCTGGTCGCGGGTTCAAATTCCGGCTGCGGCGGCTACATTTCCGGTGGAGGCGGAAATGCTGTAGGCCTGTGTGCTCAGAATTAGGTACACGTTAAAGAACCCCAGGTGGTCGCAATTTCCTGAGCCCTTCACTACGGCATCTCTCATAATCATATGGTGGTTTTATGCTGTTAAAACCTACATATCAATAAATTAGTCAATCAATCAATCCATTAGTCACTCAATCAATAAACCGAGATACCATTTTGCTCAGGTGGACAGAACACAACAACATTTGTAAGTTGCGATTGTTCAGTTTGCTGACGAGCATTCTCTGGCAACCATCGTACTTCGCGGGTTCATGTATTCGGGTTTCCACTGCTGACGAGCAGCTCTTGCAACCTTCCATGCATGCACATTGTTAACGCTAAGTAAGTTGCGTGCTGGTATCGCAATTTAAAACGCAAGTTTTTATGCCGCGCCAAAGAAAGGACAACTTCAACAGTCTGTATTAAACACAACCATCCACGTATTGACGCAGATGCACGCCTTGAGTAATTGTTTTCTCGGGCGTTTTGCATGCGCGAGGGCACGTTGTATAAGCAAAAAAGCAAACAATATTATTGCTAGAATATATTAGTATAGATTTGAAAGCAGCGATTTAAAAGTGAGGTGCCGGTCATCCATCTTTATGTACACATATTTCATGGCCACATATTTTTTTCCATGCATGTGGGAGCTATCCTAGCTCCGAAGAGATATGGTGACTGTCATCCTCGCCCAAAAAGTCACGCAAACGTTTCTGCATTTGCCTACGACGTTTGGAAGGTGAAAGCTATTTCCGTCTTCTTTTTGGTGTTGTCGGTATGTTGTATTGTGGTCTTCCATCAAACGATGTAACGTGTACAAGATGAAATGACATCAGAATGACGTCATGCGACATTTGGCAATCAAAGGGCTCACTATCTTACACTTGAGAGTCGCCTGATTTCTTCCGGCATCTATTACATCGATTTTTCTTTTTTCATCCTTCGTGCTGTGCTGCCGCCTCGGGAAATATTGTCACATCTCGCCGAATTTAGCAAAGCCTTCTTACGCACGAGACAAATAATGTTTTCGCTTGAACAAATCGCATTTATTTGACCAGTCACTACTACTATATTGTCATTCCCCCCCCCCACACATACACATAATCTTCGCCACAAATCTTTGGTGGCCGGAAACACATTTGAAGGGCTACAACACCTACGCTCTTGGCTGGCAGGGTGGATCCACAGTAAACCTGCACAGATTGTTATTACGAAAGTATTTAGAGGTGTAGCAGTAGTTATGGTGCTATGCTGCTGATATGGGGGTCGCGGGTTGGATCCCAGCGACAGCGGTCACGTTTAAATGACGGCAAAATAGAGAGGCCCGTGTATTGTGTAGTGTCAGCGCGCATTAGAAAGCGCGAGATGGCCTAAATTTTCAGAGCCCCCCACTACGGCGTCTTTCGCAATCACATCGTGTAAAACCTTAATAATATTATTGCTAGTATAATAATAATACTAATATTATTAATAATAGTAGTAGTAGTTGTAGTAGTCGTTGTTGTTGTAGTAATATATACCATACAAAAAAAGTTCTTGCTGGAATGACGTGATAGGTGTAGTTAGCTCCCTCTGACAATAGTCGTTGATTAAACTGATAATTAGCAAGACAGATATCCCTAAGAGAATGACAAACGGAATCCGTGAATGTCTGCGGGGTTTGACTTTCTAACCTATCCATTTCAGCTCAGCAGGCTCGCCTACTGCGCTACCGAAATGGTCAGTACTGTACATCCCTGTAAATGCGCACTGACCGGAAAACTTTAGAAAGCAGCTCCTGAGATATCTAGTGCTTCGCATAGCTCGATTGCTTCACCTTTTCGCTCGTTTCCAGTGATTGCTCACAACATGTATGTTGCCCAACTCAGGAACGGATTTTCTGGCATTGGAATGCGGCCTTGCAACCGTTTTTATTACTTGTATCGTCAACGAGCACATCAGAGAATTCCGCTTGCCCAGATGTTCGCAAAACTGCACGTAACTTGCCAGGCCCTTGACGGATGTCAAGACGACGCCTCAGACAGGCGCGCGCGGTCAAGCCGTCTGGACCCTGCGTATTTTACACAGTGCATACCTCTGCAATTCATCCAACGGGAAAAGGTAGCAAGGGCGCTGAGCTTAGTCTGCTGGGCTTCTTGTTTTTTGAGCTCCACGGTCGATTGCGTGTTTCGCCGGCCAGCATCAAATAGGGTTGGGAGGAGGAGGGAGGGGAAAGAGACGGGGACTTTAAAAAGAGTGAAGAATAGGCCACGCACGCCAAAGCAAGTGGACTGCTCTTCCTAGACGGCGTGCCTTCGTGTCTGGCATCTCTCCGGCGGCATTTTCTTTTTTTTGCGTATGAAGTGCATCGGTAGTGTGCAGCAGTCCCCTATGAACTGGGTAGACATGGCAGTCGCGAACCATGAGCTGCGATGGGAGGCTGGCTCTGCTCAGCCACGACCTCGTAAATCAACTGTGAGCAGTCTGGCTTGCCCAGGAAGCTGCCCGTGTTCACCATGTAGGATGAAAAAAAAATGTATCTTACAGCGTGCCCGTGTCCAAGGACTCAAGGCCATCACCTAGGCTGAGGAGCTTGCAGCCTCACCCAGCCAAATACCGTTGAACATTGCCAATAGAGTTTTTACTCACTCACTGGCTTTGCAAGAGTTTCTTTCCGTGCTGCAATAGCTAGCTATCTATCTATTTATCTATCTATCTATCTATCTATCTATTTATCCGCTTACGTCTGGGTGCTCTCGTTACCACCCCCTCAACTTTGCGTGAACCAAAATTAGTATGGGAGGGTAAGATGGTTTGACGAATCGGCCACGCTCGTCAAAACATAAATAATGCCACAGTCCCGTCGCGTACGGTGTAATACACTTTCCACTAGACAGTGGCACATACATGCGGGCGAGTAAGTGCCGCTGCTACGCGAGTATGTACCACGAGTAATTGACACTTAGAATCTACCCATGAACGACGAGAACACACATGGGTAGTTTTGCCGTGTGTTTATTAAGAAAAAGCTGAAATTGGCAGCGTTGACCTGACGAAAGCGAATAATAACATTCAGTGACCCAGCAGAAATTGAACCCCAGCATTGTACGTGACACTCAAGTATTCTGCCACAGAGTCATGTCAGGTCTCGAGATTACTTTGATCGTGCAACATTGATTGTAGTTGCAGTGCTGGCACTGCGATATTATATACATTACATGTGTACTTTCATGATACATTGAATCTGCCTTTAACTACACACAGCTGGTATATACTTAACATAATTATTAATCACTCAGAAAAAAATTTGTCTTAAATGCTAGGGACCTGTGATATTGATAACGTTTTCGTTGTCAGCACAACACATTCAGTAAAAATTTCAATTTCTGGCCTATTACAATTGCTCACATCAGTATTTTTCTATGAACCATCAAACCGTGTGCTCTCCTGCATTAATACCTTCTTAACTTGACACTTCGCTACATTACAGCCACCGTGGTGTTCCCCAGGGTGGCATACTTAGCCCTGTACTATTCAACCTGACGCTAATAGCTCTCAATAAGCATCTGCCAAGTACTGTCAGATTGTCAATGTACGCGGACGACATCTGCGTTTGGACGTCTGCAGTAACACGTCTGCAGCTGCGAGCGCGAATTAAGAGAGCTGCCACTCAAGTTGCTATTTACCTCCGTCAATGAGGTCTGGAAATTTCCTCTGAGAAATGTGCACTTGTGGCATTTACGCGCAAACCAATACAGAACTACAGCGTTCTAATAAACAGCGAAAGGATACGTCACCTCCGATCATACAAGTTCCTAGGTGTTATAATTGACAGAGATCTTTCATGGAGCTCACATGTATCATACATGAAAAGGCGATTGACAGGCATCTGTCATTTGTTCAAGTTCTTCGCTGGAAATAACTGGGGAATGTCCACAACTGCTATGTTGCGACTACACAGAATTCTTTTCCTTGGTTTCCTTCGGTACAGCCTACCTGTGTTAACCAACGCAAGTAAAACAAGCATACGAATGCTTAAAAGTGTCCAGGCTCAAGCACTCCGGATATGTTTAGGCTTGCCCCAAAGTGCGTCAACAGCGGCAACTATCGCCATCACAAGAGACAACCTCATCAAGACCCACATTAATGTGGAAGTGCTGAGGACACATATACGACACCTTGCTGGAATGCCTCGACATCACCTAGCCTCTGTACCAGTGGTCCGACCATGCACATCTTACACAGTAAACCGATTCTGACCCTTAAGGGTGTCAAAAGGGTGCCGACACCCTAAGCACACCCTTTGAGCACCCTATTCGCGTCTCAGCACCCTACAAGCGGAACCTTAAGGGTGAACACATCAAAAGGGTGGAAACTAGGGTGCAAAAAGGGTGCAACAACTAATGGGTGCTGATGAGCACCCATTAGGGTGCACAGTCACCGACAAAGCTTTGTGAGTAACGTGGTCATAGAGCATAACCAACAGCTTTTGGATGTCTACTGGTTAGACACCATGGTCTCATTAATAGCCCCACCGCAGTAACGGATATCTGAATAGCGATAGTGCCCGGCTGAACGTAAGTTCTGCACTCTGGTTCTTGCATTCTTGCTGCATTTTTCTCGTCGCCTCACGGCCGGCGCTGACCAAGCCATGCGCTACAAGCTCACTAGCCAATGGCGGAGTACGCAGCTTGTAGAGCTACAACAGGATTGTGACTTACACATATAGAGCTCTCGGCCTCGTTTGCGCCTAACAATGAAAACAAAGCTTCGTCCATGACAGTATATATAAATCATACATTTGTTAATGCAAAGAAATACAAACCAACAAGACCGTGGTAGATAAAATAGTTTCTATGTGTTACAAATATTTGTTAACCTTACAATGTATCAGTTGACACGTGTTACCGATTTTTATGGCGGGCTACGGACTTTGACGTTCTAATAATATAACATTAAAGAAACGTTTTCTTGATTTTGTTCATGGAAATATTATTCAAAGCAAGTTAAAATAAGCCTTGACTAAAACATTTTCCTAAAGAAAATTCACTAAAGACAGCTAAACTATTGCTTGCCAACTAATGCGCTTATTTTGTTGTGACAAATTTTGCTTGCTGCCTGTACTTTGTACTAATGTACAACCACTTTAACACTGTTTTTAACAGCCAGCTTAACCACTCAACCAATGTACAGATGTTAACAAGGTATCGGTATAAGAAATACACAAGCAAGCAAACGTTTCAAATTTCGCGCGCTCTTTGACATTTCAAATTTCGCGCAAATACGCGTTATGTGATTTTGTCATTTTCAAAGAAAAAATATTCTATGCACTAAATACTAGCCTATCTTCTATTTTCACTATTTTTTACTTAAAATTTGAGCAGAAATAGTGTATTTACTTATCATATATAAAATTATGTGCGCAAATGCGGATCGGTGGCGTCAGCAGGACAGAAATGGCGGTATCTTCCTGGACCTGGAGGCCGCAACGGCCGTGTGCCGAGCGTCTAAAGTCGATTTTTTATGTTGTTCAAAGTGTGCCTGCGCTGTTTTTGGTGTTCTGTCGGTGCTGCTTGTTACGAAGATGCACTATACTCAAGAGAGGACCGGCTGCTTTGTGCCGTCGAGCGCTCGCCAAACTAAAAAGGTAGGTGGATGTTTCTGCTGTCGACGCTTTGTTTTTTGCTTCTCCGGCCAGGCCGCGGCGTGCACGATCCAGGCTGTTGTGTTTCCGCTCGCGTCCTCGGCTCCTCCCGCGGTTAACACCGAAATCGCTATAGTATAGTAACGTTGTGAACTAAGGTTTTTCTAGCTGGTAGACGATAAGTGAGTTTTTATTAACGTAGCGAGCCTGCTGGCGTGTCTGATTTCATTAGGCTCAAGTCTAAGCTCAGGGACGTTACGCGCGGATGAATTTTTTCTGTGGGGAAGGAGGTTAAAGCAATGTGCGCTGTGATGCTGTGAGTCGGCGGGCGATGCTCCTCACGCTATGAATCAGTATATTTTTGCAATGCCGTTGGACGCCGTTCGGGGACTGCGCATGGAAGCCGTAAGCTTCGTCTGTGTGTCGCGTGCGTTTGAGTATTCCGGTGATTCGCGTTGAATTAGATCTTTACGGATTTAATTTAGAAGAATGGAGAAGAATAACGTGGTGTCCGCGTTGGTATTTACGCGGCCTTGTTCGTTTTCTGTGCCAAAGAAGTATACGAAGAAAGTTTTATATGTTACGCGTCCTCTTTTCAACAGCTACATGATCATTAAATATGTGTGACTACTATAGGGTAGATGTGTTTTCCTGTGTGACCAAATGTGTTTGCATCCACCGGGCACGTATAATATTAAATTACCATGATATTCAGCTTAATTAAGTGTGCGTAAACTTGACACAGCGTGCTGTAGGTGCAGTTCTCATAGCGTGCAATTACGCCTGGGTCAATACATTTTCTCTATGAGTGGCCGAAGAGCCGTACCTTAGCTGTGCAAGCGCTAGGTTGAGCAGTAGTTCACTCGTTCGAGTGCAATATTGGTGGTACTGCTTGTTCCCCCCTGTTCACATATCATTGCATTTTTCTGGTGTGTAAAAGAATTGTGGGCGCTGCAGCCCGCTTTGGAGTTAAAACTTTGCCGAATACCTATACGTCTATAAACATTCTAAAACTAAGTTCTACCAAAACTTCCAATGACACTTTCGAATACAAGTGTAACGTTTTATCTGATATCATAAATTCTTTATGACCTCGCTGCAGATTTACAAGTGACCTGTGATATGTGCAGTGTATGAATGCCTAATTTATTGCTCAAAACACAATAAGGTTATACATCACAGTATGCGTGCCAAAGGCGTGCATATGTTGCTGCTGACATGCAAACTTAGACATTGTATTTGTCTAAGAATGAACAAATCTAAAATGCCATTTTTTGAAGATGTATGCATCAGACCAATTGAATAATATCAAAAATAATGTTCACCAAGTGATTGTTGTTTATTGCCTTGCACCGACGTCACTAAAACCGCCTTGTTGGTACTTAGACCACATGGTGGGATGCAAGATTCATGACGTCATATTGAATGTTAATGTCACATGATATGCAAGGTAAATTGTTAGTAGCATACAGAGGCCAATAACGTTATGGCCTCATCGTTATCATAATGAAGCAGGTTAGGCAATATGTGATTCTGCTGCCTTTACGTCATGTTGGGAAACCATTACGTTATGTAGCTATCTGCAGTGTCTGAGATCCTGGTTGCCAGTCAATATTGCAAAAGCTTGCCTGCTTCATTGTGATGGCATGGGGTTCAAGATTGATGTTTTGTCTTAGCGTTTCCACTTTTCCTTCCCTATGGTCATTAGACAGCTTGTGCTGTTTGATTAGAAGTGAGTAGTGCCTCTTTAGCCAACCAGAACAATTTAGATCAATGATCACTATGAAGCAGCACACAATATTCATTTAGTGAACTCAATTTCAGGCAAATTATAAACGTCGGAATGTTAGCTGTTTGAAGGAAGCTTCATTTGTTGAACTCATGAGAAGAAATGGTAGAGAAGGAAAGGCAGGGAGGTTAGCCAGACCAGCAAAGACGGTCTATCACCCTACACGGGGGAACAGGGAGATTGAAGTCCTGTCGCAGTGGTCTAGTCGCTAAGGTACTCAGTTTCTAACCCGAAGGTCGCAGGATGATATTCCGGCCTTGCTGGCTGCTTTTTCGATAAAGGTGAAAATGCTGTAGGCCTGTGTTCTCAGATTTGTGTGTACATTAAAGAACCCCAGGTGGTCAAAATTTCTGGAGCCCTCCACTACCTTGGTAAAAAATTCATGTGTCAGTATTGCTTTAATTTTATGCTTTATCTGCAGTGGATGCATATGCGCATACTGACATGTATATGCAGTGGTATTGCATTTTTACGGAATAAAATATTCATATGGTGCATATTGCATGGCATTTACTTAAGAAACACATCACATGGGTATCATAACTACAGAAATGCAAATGTGCCTCTATGGGTGCACTCGTGCATATATTTGGTCAGCTTCAAGAACAGAATTGATTGATTGCAGGCAACAGCATTACTCACGCATGCTTATCTCTTTATTACGTGCAGTTGATACAGCTAAAAGGGGGTGTCTTCATCTAAGAGTTCTAACTTCATCTTCATGCATGAGTGAGCTATAAAGTTGAATGAAAATTCACATGTATGACATCGACATGAAAAGCTCTGCAGCTGCATTTTTTTTCGTTGTATTTATACTGCAGCATGCCCTTTTTGTGTTTCTCAGTTGCGTGCCACTAAATATATGTTGGCCATGCGTTTTTAGCCATTCACTGCAATTTGGCAAGCAGAGCATGCAGTCTAGACAAATCTCACTAAAGTAATTTTTTTGCACTGGTGCAGAAATTCTTCGGCACGGTCTGTCATTTCATTTGAGTGAGGCTGCTCAAGGAAATTTCCTGACAAGGTCAAGGAGCCCAACCACCAGCGAGATCTGAACCATTGTTTCAAGCATCAGCTCTGTTCACCCTGCTTATGCGCTGTGCCTCACCAAGCTACTGGACGCTGCCTACTTATATGAAGTGCTCTCCATATTCTCCTCAGTTTGGCAGCAGTGTGTGTGGTCTTCACAGTGCTTGCCAAAATCATTTTTGCACAGGTGAGACACTTATTTCTTGCTTTAATTGTGTTAGTATTACTGCATGCACTCCTGCCAAGCAAGAGTACTAATGTTTCTTGTGAATTGTTTGTCATGGTAAACAGGGGATTTCAAGCAAAAAATTCATACAGAACTTTGGTCCTTCAAGAAGTGTGGAACGAAGGTGGTGACAATGTCAACGCGCTCTCTTTAGAAATAAAGGCTTTGCATGAAGAGCCTGTCGCACCTTGAAACAGGCACAAAAAACTTCCAGGTGAAAATAAGCAACTTCAGATGAAAATTGAAGAATTTACACTGTATTCAAGGTTGAACTATCCGACATGAAAGGCATCTCGGATGAGGGTTTTCTTTTGATGCTGTCCGAAATTTTTGGGCGATGATGGAAAAACCATTACTCGTGATGATATTGACACTGCAGACAGAGTAGGAACAAACAAGCCTAGTTTGAAAAAGAAATAGTAGTGCATTATGAACGATGTTACAAATAAAATGTTCTGGATAAGACAAAAAACTTACGTCTGTCTACAGTGGCCTTTCCTTTTAGATCAAGTAGTTCTATTTATGTCAACGAACACTTGACAAGACAAAGTAAGCAGTTAGTGAGAGCACGAATGCAAAAAAAACAAGTAGGATAGAGGTTCAATTGGATGCAAAACACGAAATTTATAGCGAAAAAAATTGGAAACATTAGCAATTTTAAAAACTGCCTTCTTAGAAGATCTGGCGAAACGCTGTGTTGATGCCTTCAGAGCCACACTTTTCTTGAGCTTGCAATGTCAGTAAACTATGACTGACATGGCAGAATTTCGATACCTAGATAGTGAAAAAGGCCACCAGCTATCTTCAATGCCTTTACCTTAAATGCTCTTAGCATTATAAATAAGACTAGTAGCCTGTGTCTCTATTTCGATGACATGTCGGTAAAATTTGATGCCATTATTTTGACATAATCCTTGTATTTTTTTGTGCGATACAGCCCACCAAAAATACCAGGGTACAATTATCATGGCATTGTGTAGTTCATGAAATGAGAAAAAGGAATAGCGCTGTACATCTAACGTTAATTTTTGGCCGATGTCAATAGACTTTCTTGTGTTAAGCCCTGTGTTGAGTGTCTAGTAGTACGACTTGGGGGTTTTGTTTTGCAGCAATTAGCACGCCTCCATTAGGTCATAAGTAGGAATTTTGAGTTTCTGGAAACTAGGTAACTTAATTTTTCGTTCACAGATGCACAGACGATTTTTCACTCACAACCAACGGGGCAGACGCCGGCGGCGGGTTTTCTGCGACACGAGCTCTTCAACGCTATCATGTTAAAAAGCTGACATAGGCAGCATTGACCAAATTAATGCAAAGAATAAAGTCGTGTCCTAGCAGGAATCGAAACCTAGTATTCTGCTTGGTAATTAGGTATTCTACCACTGAGCCATGCCCGGCCTCGGTTATACCTTCTAAATAGTCTCAAATGTTTATGTAACATCAACTGTCATTGCAGTACTGGCTATCAAATTTTATAACTATTACATGTGCACTTCTATGATGCAGCCGTGAGGTCGAATCAAAGTCAATTGTAGTCAGGCACCATCCTGTAAAGTATTTGTGTAGCAGTGTTGAGGGCTACCATCGTCGCGAGTGCCAGCGCAATCATTAGTGCTTCATACCAGCCTACCACTTCTAGTGTGGCTAATATCCATGTTTCTGTTGGCATCGTTACGAAACAGCAAATAACTGCTAATGTTGTCAAAGGTGTGACATCTCCCCATAACAAATGAAACATATGCAGCTGTTTAACGTATGTGTGTGCGAGAATTTGTACTTATATTGAGCTCCACTTCATAAGATCGCTCAATAAAGAAATAAAATGCATGTTATGCGTGTTTTGCATAACATCGATTCCCAAAGTATGTGGGGTCTGCCAAATTTTTAGCATCAATTTTGTAACCTAAATGCTACCATAAACAATTATTTATTGAACATGAACAGCTGGACTGCAACATACTAAGTTTTAGGTATTAGGAAAACTGATTATGTTCGTGACTACAGCATACCTAACAGGCAAATACTAGTACTACATACATGACACACTATTGTAGAGCTAGACTAGAATATTGGTTATTGGCACTTTACAATTCTTTAAAAACCCTGATTAACTTCAGTGCCTTATTCGGTTTGTTCAAATCGGATGTGCGCAATTACTTGATGAATAGCTTTTTTACTCAAACCTAACTCATGTTTCACGTGTGCATCATGCTGAATCATTGCTCAGATGTTTCTTGTGTATCTATTTCATTTCTACTATGCTGTTTGTTTTTGTATGTGAAATCTCTTGTACATGCTACCCTCTGTAGGCCCCCAGGTACTGTCAAGTTGTTTACACAGTTTTTTGCCTGGGGGACCTCCAACAAGCATGTTTTCCGTTGAAAACAAAGCGAATTTTGATGCCGACTTTTACTCACATAGAAGTAAAAACACTCCAGCATGACAAAGCATATTGTATCTTGGACAGTCTGTCTTGTGAAACTCTTAGTGATTACTTCTGTCTTTATTTTAGGCTTCCAAGTGTGGATGTGCTGTGGAGAAGGAGCGCCCTGACCACACTTTTGTAAAAGGAACCAAAGTCTCCTGGGCAGCTGAAGATGGATTGTGCAAGTGTTTGAATGATCACATTATATT
This sequence comes from Rhipicephalus microplus, assembly GCF_043290135.1. Classification (NCBI taxonomy): domain Eukaryota; kingdom Metazoa; phylum Arthropoda; class Arachnida; order Ixodida; family Ixodidae; genus Rhipicephalus; species Rhipicephalus microplus. The sequence continues at coordinate 148,896,951 of NC_134702.1, read as the reverse complement.
AATCCAACACCACTTGCATTACTTTGCCAATATTTGTGATTTTGTAACGCACAAGTTTAGAAACACACACACATATATAAAGGGAGAGCTGTAAATAAGCCTTGAGCAAGTTTGTAGTGAAGGCTTTTAGCATGATGATCAAAGCATGTTATATAAGCCCACATGTTTGACCACACACCTACTTTCCTATTTTCTTTTTCAATTTTGTGGGCACTGGCAACACCCTCGATAAGCGCCTTTGGACTGCTGGTGCCTCTAACTTATATTTTGTTGTTCTAAATAATTTATTTGTTACCTACTATGCAAGGAGGGAAGTCAGAATGTTAAAAGTTAAAAAAGAAGTCTTGACACAAAAAAGCTGTCTACTCGTAAGAAAAAAAGATTTGAAAAACAAAAGATTGATCCTCACTCACAAAGATCTCACCATTACAATCATTGCACAAGGTCATAGCTCATGTTTACTATTGTCAATCTTTTTCGGTTGTATGCGATGTACAATAAAATAGTGACCATTTGCATCATGTTAATTTATTTGTCATAAATTTTTGTTGGGGCCTAATATCTTGCATTCTCACATGCATAAAAGCTCACGTCTGCTACACATAATTTAAAAGAGCGCAATGTGGTATGGTTCTGTATTTAGTGCATATTATCTGTGTGTCTTTCAAAGTGAGTATATGGCATTTGAAATAATCACCAGTATTCGAAGCTTGTGAATTTTTAATTTGCAGGCATGCATGTCTGTATGGTGACCAAGCATCCATAAATTGTGCATGCATGTGTGCAGCAAGGGGCCTTGAATAGATTACATTCATTCTGGACCAAAAATAAGTAGCACAGGTCATATACGCACTCTGGGATCAATTTCATGATTGTTGAAACACACATATTCATTCGAGATAGCTTGCTTTAAGGTATATATTTACATATTGTCTACTTCCGCCTTGAACATTGCACCATGCATCCGGCACTCTGCCGAGCGCTTGTCGAGGGCACTTTGGTAACTAGTACACAAACGTACAGACAGCTGTAAGTTGGCCTTCACTTTGTTGACTACTGGAGAACGGCGGCGTCGCCAAATCACACTCCCTTTGTGGTGAAGCTAACTTTGCTCTTTTCCGATGGAGGCGGAAATGTTGTAGGCCCGTGTACTCAGATTTGAGTGCACGTTAAAGAACCCCAGGTGGTCAAAATTTCCGGAGCCCTCCACTACGGCGTCTCTCATAATCAGAAGTGGTTTTGGGACGTTAAACCCCACAAATCAATCATTAACTTTGCTCTTGCAACAGTACAAGCTTATCTAAAATTCGACACTGTTCTTCAGAAGTGCAGCTTGTTCATTCCAGAGCAGCCAAAAACGAAAACCCGAGTAACAGCACCTGGACAGGATAAGGCACAATTGCAGCACTTCTCACTAACAGTGCCAGATTCTCTATTTGCCTACACATAGAGAAAGCAAAACACTGGAGCCAACTTACCAGTAGCTTCACTGCAGAGACACTGTGTTTTAAAAGACGATGATGCAAAAGCCCCACCTAGAGCTGTCACTGTGTTTCAGTGCTAGTTTGATAAGCGCCTGCGGAAGGCACTCTGTGGAGGGCAGGCCGCGTGCATGGTGCATGTGCTCAGGGTGGAATGGACGACTTAGCACATGTGTTCAAGTACTAACAAACCGTATGTGGGCTGTCACTCAGCATGGTCTATAGAGTATACAGCAATCTGCATTTTTAGCCATCTCCAGCATCAATCCTAGATTTGGCCCACTGGTACGTCGATGTGGAGCACCCTTCCAGCACCCATTTGAAAGGGTGTTATGACATCACAGCACCCTTTTTTAAAGGGTGCACTCATTACACCCTTCAAAATTTTTGCTCTGCACCCTTTTCTGAAGGGTGCTGAGCTCTGCACCCTTTCTCAGCACCCTTTTTTGAACACCCAATAGGGAGCAAAGGGTGTTCGTCTGGCGTCAAGCTCATTTACACCCTTAAAGGTCAGATTTGGTTTAGTGTGTACTGCAAAACAGTGACCGCACATGATGAGTCGAACCCAACTTCGTTCTCTCCTGCCGCTAGACCTGTGACTCCGCCATGGTGCCTCGCTCAACCAATGATTAATATTAACATACCTGGCGTCCAGAAAAAGGCCATTTTGTCGTCACCGGCTCTTAAACAGCTCAAACTACTTCTCTTGTATGAGAAATATTAAGACTCCAAACATATATACACTGACGGATCGGTTCAGCCGGACATCTCTACAGGAGCAGTAGTGATATCAAGGTTGGCCACGACAATTAAATTTAAGACATCTCACGCAAAAACATCAACGGCAGCAGAATTGGCAGCACTTCGTGCCGCGTTGCAATTTGTAGTTGATCAACCTACAAGCAAGTGGACTATTTTCTGCGACTCGAAGGCGGCGCTGCAGTCTCTTCTATCAGCCTTACGCCGTGGACCACACAAGCAGCTGGTACTAGAGATAGCAGAGGTTATACACCACCTGACTGAAAAACGGCACCAAATTACATTTCAGTGGTTAACCAGTCGCTGGGAAATCATCGGCAATGAACGGGCCGATCAAGCTGCCCGCTCAGCCCACACAGAAGATCACAAACTACGACTACCACTTTCTAGGACAGATGCTGCACGAAAGCTCCGCAGGCTTGCTCGTCAGCAAAGCACATCACAATGAAATCAGCCACACTTTAAGCATGCCCGGCTGTACTCGCTTGACCCTACGCTAGGTTTTCAAGTCCCGCCGAGGCTTTGCCGAGCAGACCAGACCCTGTTATGTAGGTTGTGGTTGGGCGTTGCATTTACCAACGCCAACGCTTTCCGCATTGGGATGGCCGACACCGCAGCCTGTGGCCACTGTGGCAAAGAGGAAACAATCCATTTTATTCTTTGTGACTGCGTAGCGTATAGTAAATATCGACTATTCCTTCGCAAGGAACTCAACACATTAGATGATCAACCTCTGTCGGAGCAGGGAATTCTGCAGTATCGTCAGGATGCGACTTCACAGAAGAGGTCCCTGAAAGCGCTACTACACTTCTTGCGATCGACCGACCTTACTGAACGGTTGTAGCTATAGGACGCCCTTGCTGTGTGTGTTTTCATTTTTTTATGAGTGCGCGTGCGTTTTTTTTTCTCTATCTACTCCCTCTTTCTTGCCCCTACTTCACCGCCCCCAGTGCTGGGTAGCAAACCAGATGCCAATATCTGGTTAACCTCCCGGCCTTTCCTTTCTCACTTTCTCTCTCAGTGCACATTGAAGGACTGTTCCGTACAGGGAAAATTAAGCAAATGTTCCAACTTATTTATTTTGTAGGTTGATTGACAGGTAAATGTTTGTTTATCATAATTTGTTCGTGTTCAATGTGAACGGCGTAAACTTTGGCAGATGAGATAACTATGTTGTCTAGGTTCTTTGTTGTGCTCGTACAACAGTTTTGCTGTATATTAATTATAACAATTTCGTGTAGTAGACTTGATCAGCACGAAGCATATTATATCTTTCAAATAGAGGTGCTGTCCTCAAGCTTGCGTAATTTCCTTTGTGATTGGAGTGCATGCGGAGAATTTTTTTCTGTAAAGGTACAAGTTTCTTATAGTTAGCTTTAGAAGTTGCTTCTTATACGAGAGCTCCATAGCAAAGCTTAGACTGAAAAAGGCGATTGTATAGCTGTTCATGCTTAGAGAAATCATTTTAAAAATCCTATGCATAATACCAATACTCTTTGGTAAGTCTACACAGAGTTGGCTAATTTGTGCGTTCCACCTTAACTATTCATTGTATGTCCCTCCAAGAAAGTTCTGGTTTGTTGTTTGCTGCAGTTTCATTCTTGCATAACTAATGGTTATTTATTTATCAATGATTTTATTGCGTAACCTAAATATAATACATTTTTTCGGCATTTAACGGGTATTTGTTTTGGTTCATCCAACACTCTGGCAAGAAACGTAGGTAGGAGTCCTATTTGTTCTCGTTGCGTGATTTTAAAACTTGGATTGGTTTCATCGGCGCACATTATCAGTTCTCACCAGAACTGACGATCAGGTATATTAACTATAATGTTAACGAAAACTATGAATAATAATGCACCTGAATTGGAGCCATAATGGACGCCTTGTTCAAGCTTTAGATAACTAGACGAGACATCCTGCATAGATACGAACTGTTTACGGTTGCTTAAGCAGCTCGCAAGCAATCGACTTTCAACACCCCTTACCCGTACTTCTCAAGCTGCGATAATATTATTTTGTTATTTGTAGAATCAAAAGCCTTCTTGAAATCTAAAAATATACCAAGCGTGTAGTTTTTTTATTCAATATTAGCAATTATTTTATCCATAATATTTAAAATGCTCCTTCAGTGGATTTGCTTTTTTGTAGTCATACTGACTGTTTGTAATTGCAGTGTGTTCGTTAAAAACGTAACTAATGTTTCATTAATTATAGGTTCCACTATTTTTGAAAACACAGTAATGAGAGATATTGGTTTCTAAATTGTCTATTATCTCCCCTTCATGCATCGGTGTTACTCAGACTCTTTTCGGTGCATGTTGGAAAATTCTATCAGACAATTTTGAATTCTGTAAATATGCTAGCACTTCGCTAACCTCATGCCCGACATGTAATACTACATGCGAAGTAATTCCGTCTATATAGGTACATTTTGTTTAATAGCCTATTTCCTTTTGCTACTATTTCTATGTGGTATGTTGGTCTCAAAAAATAGTTTGACTGATTTCGGTTCCAGTTTCGTTTTTATTTATACAGCTTTCTACGCCAGTTGAAAAGCCCCGGCTTTTAAAAAGTGTCTATACATGTCTTCCACTAATTTTCTTTTTTCCGCTTACGCCTGGGCTGAGTGGCATTTGACATTTTTTCAAATTCTTTTTGCAAGATATTTCACTGCTTCCCGCATTGACGACACTGTTTCCCTCGCATTGGTGGAAAAGAATAAGCGAGCATCGATAAGCAGCCTTGAAGCAATGTGTCTAAATGGACGGTTGATAACGGCGAGGAAAACAGTGTCGTCACTGAGGACATTGGCGAAGTGAATCATAGATACGCTGTTCTGTGCGTCATTTTTGGTTTCGCCAGCTGAATTGGCCAGATCACATCACTCAGTAGTGATTACCAGTGGCAGCTTTTGCAGAATTATAAAGTGGCTATGGGTTATTTGTAAGAAAGGCTGTATTGGCCATTTGATTCGACCGGGTGTTACGACAAGTTAGAAAGCTAATTGTGTTAATTTTCATATATACTGCCGTGAGTATTGCTTGTAGCCATCTGACGATGCTTTCTGTCGCAGGAAGACAATGCCACAAGTAGCACGCAGATACTTTCTTTCTGTGACTTATATGAATATTGGACACTACAACTCACGATAGCACGCCGTGACGGCTGAATCATATGAGTACATATGCAATGTTTATAGGACTGCAACCAAAATTCACTTTCATGAACATTAGAGTCTATTAAAAAGTAGTTTAGAGACTTGGCGTGGCTCCGCGGTATAATGCTTGACTGCCTTGCAGAATGCTTGGGTTCGATTCCTGCTGGGACCCTGGCATTTATTCTGATAACTCATTTATTCAACGCTGCCAGTGAAGGTTTTTCGTAGCATTCCCAAGTTAAAAGTGTCCATGTGTGTTCTCGCCATTCCTGGGTAGTCTCTCGATTATCTGTGGCATATAGCCGCATACCAGTGGCACATACTCGCCCGCGGGTATGTGCCATTGCCTGGCAGGAAGTGTGTGACGGCGCACACGACGGCCTTCTGACCTTATTTATGCCTTGACCAATGCGTCATATTCGTCAAACCATCTTGGCCTCGGTAATTGATACGTGGAGCTTAACGTCCCGAAACCATATATGATTATGAGGGATGCCGTAGTAGAGGGCTCCGGAAATTTCGACCACCTGGGGTTATTTAACGTGCGCCCAAATCTGAGCACACGGGACTACGGAATTCTCGCCTCCATCGAAAATGCAGCCGCCGCAGCTGGGATTCCATTCCGCGAACTGCGGGTCAGCAGCCGAATACCTTAGCCCCTAGAAAGCACCCAGACGTATACGATGATGACGAAAGCACCCAGACGTGAGCGGCTCGATAGATGGATACTCAAATAGACGCCAAAAGTGCTTGCAGTTCGCTGTGAAATGCATCATATAAGCATTGTGATACTTACCTCGTTCACGTATCTGGTTAATCTTGCATTCTAAAAAAAGAAAACAGAGTATACCTGACTGTTTTCGAAGGATTATGACTTGCCACGTATACGACTCTCTGAGACATGTTAACTCTCTTGATGGGTCAGAGTCGGTGCGCTCTAAAGAATTCCTCTCACCGTCTTGTGAAGAACGAAAGCACTCTTTTGCGAAGAATCCTACTAGCACTTCTTAGGGAGTCAGGCGCCTCTTACCGGAGATGCTCCTGTACGTGGGTCAAGCCACTCTACGGCTACTATGGGCTACTCGATTGACCCGTGCTCCACTTTTGTGTGACTACTGCAGGAAACAGTGATGCATTCGTTTTAAGCATTTACAATAACACTTGCTGCTATTCCCAGCAGCTGCAAAAAATAGTAGTATCAATTTAGCATTATTTTAATAAATCTAGTAAAAACAACATAATATTTCCAGCAGTGTAAAACAAAAAGCGTGATAACATTGTCTCTGAATTTTATTGAGGTGTTTCTCATTTAAATGCTTCTATTATTATAGTTAACCAAACTTTGTGTGATGTGAATGATGCCAAGTCACGCAAAATGAACTTCAGATATCAGCAATATTTTTTTTCATATTTATTCTCAACGAAAATGAATCAATCAAAAAGTCATGACGACTGGCACAATCAATTTTGTGGCTTGCTATGTTGTCGCTCTTTTTCAGCGTAAGAAGCCCTGAAAAAAGAAACCCGAAAAGAAGAACATAACACTATGATGAAAAACAGAATCGTAAAGAGTTAGTGAAACCTACGCTATACGTGATTTACGCACACATAAAGAATGCTAACAACAAATGCAAAGCCGCTCAGTGAACCGGCACCCTCGGAAGAAGCAAAGTGTTTTGCAAATAAAAACTATAGAGCATCTTTAAGAAGAGAACCCTGATGGAATGCGAAGCAGCAGCAGTGCGCACGGCGTTGACTCGGTTGAAACGGACGTCGACGCGGGTGCTGGAAGAACGGTTTGGAGCGAAACTCGGTGTAACATTTAGTCGAGTGAACGTTTGTTTGAGAACGCAGAGACACGGGAGGCTAGACACGTGGAGCGCTTGCGCTCGGCTTCCTTGGTTTGGGTCTCGTCGGTGTTACCTGCGCGCCATCTCTATTCTTGAACGCGATCGGTGTTTTTGACGCACTCCTCGCCGATGTCACTGGTCTTCCACTGCCGACGCTTGCGTTCGGCTTCTCTGGCTCGCGCCTCGTCTGTGTTAACGTCAGTCACCATTCGCAAACGCCATCGGCTTCGCTAACTCTGGCAACACCGGCGACAGCCAGGAAAGGTACGCGCCCACTAGCGGGAAGCATGCCGCGACGGCATCCTGCCTGACGGCGCGATCACCTGGCACGCAGCGGCGCGTGGTCCACATTGTCGGTGCCGCGAGATTCTCAAGGCACCGACTTGCGGCTTCTCGCTCACAGATGGAGAGAGGTGGCGCGAATGAGATGATTCCCGCATTATCAGTGGGCCCGAGGAAAAGTAGAGAGTCAGAACCATCTTTTGACTTTTTTTTAAAGTGTGGTTGACGTACAGCCGACAACTCTACGAATGTTTACACTAACCGTATTCCGGTTTTACCTTGTTAATGCAACATCATATTCGTTCCAATTCAGTACCATCTTTTCCCTCATACAAATATAGTATTCATCTAAAGGACCTAAGACACCAGCGCTGTAAATTCTGCCTACGTTGCTGCTCCAGAATCTTCCTGAAACACTAAAACTGTGTGCTTTCGCGTTATGTGTGAATTCTAAATTCTGGTTTCCTTACCGAGATGATGTTCTTGAGGACCTCACAATTTTCATCATCATTTGTAGAGTAAAGTGTTCTGTCCGCACAACGTGATCGCCTATAAATTGGGCCAAGTACCGCGCAATAATTGTGGCAGCCTCCGGTATTCATACTTATATGGTTATTTGTACATTGTAATTACGCATGAAACGTAGTCACAGGTGCCAATGAACGCGAATAACTTATCACATACGGTACAGAACCTGCAAAACGTGCATAGCGCTGGATACTTAGCTATGTCTCAAGAAACTTTCTGGGTGGCTATGTATACTCGTGCGCATGTTATCAGGTGCAATTCGTGACTGGGCGAGAGATGACTGCACAAAATCAGTTTCACTGAAATGGTAAAGTATTGAATGTGATAGCGACAAATAGCAACGCTATACGAAGTGAGGCTGGCAGTCAACTCCTTCAGATCTGACCTCATGTAACTCTACAAAAAAAACGCCAGGTTTGCGCGGAAGGCGCAGCTCAGTCACATCGAAAGCTATAAGAGCGGCCTTTCAGAGTCTTTTCCAAATAAACACTGATTGGGTAACAGCTGCAAGCACACTTGCTTGGTACCCACTACGGGATTACCATTAAAAAGTTTGGAGTAGTAGACTGGCATTTGATATGCTATTTTTCGTCATGTTTCTGAGAAGCATTGTGTCCGCTCAACACTTGCAAGGAATTTTGTGCCAATAGTTGATGCAGTGGCTGACAACGATGAGTAGTTATGCCTGAATCGGGTGTGTGCCACAGTTAAAGGCTCAACAAGAACAAGCTTTTGTAATTGTTTGGAGCATTGGATGACATACTCGTTACGCTACTCGCTTTGTGCGAAGAATGGCTGTTCTTTCGCTTCTTTTAAAACGCTTTATTGTCGCATTAACGCTATTTCTTTCTCGACATCACGCCTGCCTAAGACAAGTTCGCCAACAAGTCCTAAGCACCGGCGACGCTCAGTGGTAGAATACTGGGCTGGCACCCAGTGGACTCGGGTTCAAGCCCCACTGTGTCATTGGTACTAGTTTTTTTTTCTAATTTCGTGCGATGTGGTTACGGACAATGGCGGCGGCGGTCGCGGACAACCACACGTGACCTGAGCTGAGATCATATAAGAGATTTCGCTGTGAAACGCTGGTGTAAAAGAACACGACTGCTTGAGATACACTCTTGGCATAGTTTTTCCGTGATGAGAACACAGCCCGTAGAAGCTCCCGCCTGCAGAGGGGGCACAAGGTGACCGATGATAATTGTTGACGGGATAGCGTGGTAACCATATGCACCCCCGTCTCCTTCGTTCGCTCACGAGATAAGCGTGCACGCAGACTACCGCGGCCGAGAAGGCGATGTTTGCTCCCCAGAAAGAAGAGGCTATAGCGCATCCTTCCTTTTATGTATACACATTTACTTACATATACAGGAATGACGGCGATGGCACCGGCGGTGGCGGCGACGGCAAAAAACCAGCCGAGACTGTCCACATAATTGCTACCGTTTAATGGCAGTCAAGGGCAATATTTGCCTTATGTAAATAACAGGAGCATGTGAGCGTTACTGCAGTGAACTTATAAACAGCGAACACTCAGATATGAAAGAAAAAAGAAGAAAAACGTAAGCAGTGCATAGCTTGTGACAGCCTCAATAAAGTGATAGATAATCAATGAACCACGGATGAATAATAAAAGTCGCTTTCGTGAATAACGAAGCTGAAACAAATTTCACTACCAAGACCAGCCACGAATACCCGCGTAATCGTGAATTGGAATGAAATGTAACAGCTTTTAACGGTGCCAAAAATGGCTAATGCCACACAATCGTTTGAACTGTTTTTGATTGGCGGTGCCAAGTCTAGCCGGGCTAACACATAATGCAGAGCAGCACTTCTTTGGCCTAAACGGAGGTCACTGCAGAGATGCACGTTTCTAGAATGCAATTACAAAGAACATCATTTGACGTGGCGGGACAGTGCTGGAAACAGCGGCGAGACACTGGTAGACGCGTGTGCGCTCCTTGTAGCATTCGGCGTTAAGTTCAGATTCGGGAGCATACTTGCGCACGATGTAGTAGGCAATGGCATTGCTGCGGTGCTGAAGGAAAAAAAAGAGTATCTTAAGCACGTCCCTTTACCATTCAATGGCGACTGCGTGGAGTTAAAGAACAGTTTGAGAGGGTAACTAAGCATCTACAGAGGGAAATGGTTTACATGTAGGATAGTTAAGAACGTTCACTACTTCGAAAGAGCCGCTAGCATGGACAGCACTTTTCAGGGAAGCTTGGCCCAAACTGAAGTTTCCAGCTACGTTAGCGAAGAAACACTGATCTACGACTGAACGAAGGCAAGTCTAATTGTTGGGTTTGACGGGTCGACAGATTAACAGATTGCTACCAGAGTACGGTGAATCTCGGCACATATTCTGAAAAAAAAACGTTACAAATTATTTACAGCGGCATTCGAACTCGCCATTTACGCATCACGAGTCAGGTACTCTACCACTACGCCACGTCGGGTGGTAGAAAAACGTGTTGAAAGAAAACACGCCGTTCCACTCAACGGGTACACGCCGTTCCACTTAACACGCTGTTCCACTTAACATATACGCGATTTTCGTTTGTAACTGAACTTTGCGTCTTCATGATATGGGAACTACTGGCTTCCACACATTACAAGCCACTAATGCTAAGACGCCAAGTTCCTTTCAGAATTCACAACACTGGCTAGCGCGATCGGCTGTTAACCGAAAGGTCGGAGGTTCGAGCACACCCGGTGGTGGTGCGGCGCTTTTGCCCCGCCGCGGTGGTCTAGTGGCTAAGGTACTCGGCTGCTTACCCGCAGGTCGCGGGTTCGATTCCCGGCTGCGGCGGCTGCATTTCCGATGGAGGCGGAAATGTTGTAGGCCCGTGTACTCAGATTTGGGTGCACGTTAAAGAACCCCAGGTGGTCAAAATTTCCGGAGCCCTCCACTACGGCGTCTCTCATAATCAAATGGTGGTTTTGGGACGTTAAACCCCACAAATCAATCAATCAATCAAGAATTCACAACATAGAAAATATACTAAAATTACCGAGAACCTGGGGCAGATGAATTACTGCCGAGTGCAATAGCCGTTACTCGCTTCTTCTGCTAGTTCTCGTGCGCAGATCTTTTATACCGAGTGTAATTCTCAATAAGTACGTGCGTAGTTGATTGAATTATGTACATTTTCGTGCGCAAACGACGTTATGCTATGGTGCAGCGGCCGTGTTAGAGTGTACTGATTTGCATCTGTAGATCGATAGCTGGAACTACACAGCCAAGAGCTAAAAACCTAATTGCATGTGCACGAAAGTGTCTCATCGTGTTACATTATGAACTCACACCGAACGACAAGCCTGTGTTTCCACGTATAAGTCATCGAAATGCCGACAAATGCGCCCGGTGGCTGTCGGTGGTGGCCCAATGCGCTACGCCGCATGCTGAAAGCGCGTCGCATCGATGCTCATCGCTCCTTGTACGCACACCGTACACAATAAGCAATGCTCATTCACGTTAACCGATGACAAGGGTCTACTGGACAGTCGCTCTTACCCTTCGGCATAGCATATTATTACACCCAGAAGTGCCGATGACATGCATGATGGAATTGGCCTGTAAGTTAGGCCTACAATCGCTGGGAGTTGTACGAGTCACAATTACATGGACCAATCTCGGCGCAGGTGGCTCGCGAAGGTGGACGCTTGAGCAATCCACAAGCCTCTTATTGTGGAATTAAAGTGTAGACGAGATAATCAAAACTATAAGGACTGCGAGAGATGCCTTCGAGTTGGGGTATTGCCAACCAGCGTTGTTTTCCTGGTGCACTGAGTACACACAGCGGCATCGCAAGTCGGATCGGATGCCGGATCATAACGTTCGTAGAATATATTTCGATCAGCACTGCTGACAAGTTGTTCCTACTGTGTTTGCAAGCGCCTAAGTACAACTTTGAGGCTTATAGGCACAAGTGGCTTCAACACATTGAGCCGATATGATAAAATACCAGCTTAAGATTGGAATTTAGTATTGCATACGGCACTGCATGTCTTGTAGTTTTATAATAAAAGATCCTCGTGCCTACAGAGTACTTAACTATCGTCAGATAGTTAAACGTGCTAGATGTATATTTGCTCTTCAAAACGCGTAATAAAAAGGTAGCGCCAACCGCACTAGAAGGGGGCTAAAAATCATGAGTATAAATACCGGTTGCTGTGTGAATGGTTGTCCGTCGCGTGAGAGGTTTATGTTCAATGTTATTGCTTGCTGTGTTGCGTACTAATATGATGTGTATGATGATGTCCCTGCATATGTGACGTAAGGTTGATGCAATGTATACAAAGTACGGCTTCTACAAAATGCTCGATATTTTTTTGCTGTTTTTTAGACGTTAGTCTTGGCGCTGCAGAAGTATTTCTACTCTTGGAGGGAGTTGATGCACTTTAGCCCTACCAGATTGTAAAACTCTGTGAGATAGTAGCACAAGTATATTTCAGAGGTGTACGAACTTTATTTTAGAGGCGTGACTGTACTCTGGCGAGGAAGCTTGTTCACTCTCGTTCAGCCAGAGTACCGACACTCTCTCGAGAAAGTGTGCTTACTCTGTGCAGAAGAGAGTTCCCAGCACTCCTGAAAAAAGGGATAAATATGCGACTAGCCTCAACTCCCGCTAAGAGAGTTGTCAGCATACTCTTGGGGCTGTGAGTGTGTACGCAAACACACACACACACACACACACACACACACACACACGTGCGGGCAAAGTCATTTGATGAGAAGAAGTCACGCCCACATACGTTAAAGTATTCCTCACTGAGGTGCTCCTTCTTCGGAAAGGCTAGGTCTTTGAGCGTGAGCTCTACGCCAAGGTGTTTGGCGAGTGAGCGAACGTGCTGGTGCCTACTTCGTACTGTTAGATGGGCGAATGTGTTGCGTCGCCACTATAGCGGATGGCTTTTTGATGAGCAACATCGTGGCGGTGAGTTTCCGCGGGCTGACTTGTACGGCTGGCCTAGAACACTCGGAGATAGAAGCCGGTCCCGACAAGAAAAATGGAGGAGCAGAAAAGAAGAAAATCTGTGGATGCTCTTTTTTTTACAAGGTCTGAGAGATAAAAAAAGCGCTAAAAAACGAGCGAATGAGAGGGGCGGATTGTCGTGCCAGCGTGGAATAGCACCTAACTTCTTGTCTTCATTTTCAAAGTTCGCCCTTCTTTTTCACCACGTCGTGCTCGAATCAGCGAGATAAATAATTGATTCACGCTACAAAGAGCGTATTCCTGTCACTACGGGTGCCTGATAATCATAGTTGTTCAAGCGTGTCGGCTTGCGTGTAAGAGTAGCTCTCAAAAATGTTGGCCCTTGTTTAGGATCATGATCTGATCCACCTGTTACAAACATGTATTTCGGATAGCAAGGATGATCACTGGGAAAACTTGTCTTATAAGCAGAGCCTGTAGTTCCTTGAAATTCTAGAGACCATGGCAGCGGGAGCCAAATTAAACCATCACAGTTTCGCGCGTCAGTTGGACAGTGCTTAATGCGCATGTGCGTCCTTTTATACGCTCCACTCTTCTTAGTTCGCTCCGACAGCGTACACGCCAGCGCGTGGTACATAGCGAAAACCACCGTTTTAGAAGCACCTGAACGATGACATCGTCAGGAAAGTACTCGTTCTAACACATTCGCGTTAGAGAGCTCACTGCGCTAAAATTTCGGTGTTGGCGCCGGTGTTGGCGTTGTTAGATGTGAGCAAAAAATCATCATGTTCTTCGTGACCGAAAATTCTGGAATGATAGAAATAAAGTAAATAATGAAACTTCACTGGCCTCAGTGAGGATCGATGGGTGCGAGGGTGTTCGTGGTGAGAGGGTGTTCTATCATAGAAACGATGTCTGAAGGAATTGCATTTAAAGAAAAGTGTAGAAGAACTCCAGGTGTAAAAGAAAAGCGGAGTGAGTGACAAGGGGGTGTTTTTGAAGCTGACACCTTACGAAACGTTCATACATAACTAATAATCACCAGAAGCTGAACCATCAGCCAAGTGAAGAGCTGCGCAAGTTCGCGTGTTGCCATACGGTTGCGTATTGGGCCCTTCGCTGACTCGCTAAAGGAATAATCATGGCATAATATGCACTTCATTGTGCTTACAATTGGCATTAAATGACACGTCGAAAGGGCCAATGCCATGCGCCTAGTCGTTACTTTCCTCGCTGCACGGTTGAGACATGCACCGAAAACCGAAGCAGGTTAGAAGATCAGAAGCCAATGTTCGCGAGGTTCTATACACTATCGCGATCTACTCTTGAAGACGAAGCTGAAACGCCCTCATATTTTTTGCACGACTATTCGTATCATCGAGTACAATATCAGTTAAAATAATTTCACTTCTATAGTTCATATATTTACTTTCTTTTGCTATCTGATGCTCTAATCGGTTGATGAGCTTAAGAGTGCCATAAAACGTTGAGTTCTAAGAACGTCGTTCATTGTGTAACACCTTGTGGAAGCGTAATTTTCAGGAATTGATACGATGAAACGCGTGCATGTGACCCTCGCTTAAGCACTGATGTAGAAATTGCATTCGCGCAAAAGGTATTTATGATATGCAAGAGAGCTAGTTTTTCGTTAGGTAGATGGCCGTAGCAATCAAGAGGAGACATGCACGCGTGAGCTTTCTACTGCGCGCTTGGCACGTGGCAAAATAAGGAAACGGACGGCACTGCATTTTATTCTCAGCTTTTTAAAGGCTATAGATGGGTGCCTCTTCCTACTATGCGTGTAAGCATTGTTTCTGCTTATGCAGAAAGGGCGCTACGCATAGTTGAACAAATATACACAATGAAGAAATTCGACTGTCAGCCTAGTAGGCAAAAATAATTCATTTCAGCAGGCCAGTCACGAGGCCTTGGGTGTTCTAAGGTAGTACTTGAAATCGATAGTGAACGTTACGTAGTTTACGGGTAAAAAAACGCATACAGAGTAAACAAGACTTCACGAAATTTAGGATTTTGTGACGAGATATTTCACCAGTATGACTTGATCGCGAAAATCGTTACATTTAAACAACCGTTGTTGGTTCGAGGAATTCTTCGCAGTATACAGGACTCGCCAAATCGCTCCGAAAGGTAGTGACATGAGGTGACATGAAGGTTGAGATTGCTAATAATATGCCTCACTTTGTGACATACTTAGGCCAGGAAATGAGATGCGAAGAAGGGAAATACGAGTGAACATACAAAGCAGGAACAGAGCCTGCAATTGGACTATATAGACGTGTCAGTCTTCGACATTGTCAGGAGTGAATTTGCCAAGCACTATGTCTTTTTTAGATGTAGAAAAACTCTACATTTCCCAAGAAACACCGTCGTTGCACAGTCCTACTTCGGTTTGCTGTAGGGATGGACTCGTTTAAATGACAGTCGCTAATTCTTCATTGCTATTCGGTGGCACCTGAATATACCGTTCTTCACTGTAAGTATTTGTGGAGCTTACAGAAGCCGCCCGCCGCCTATTCAGCAACTAAATGCGGTTACGCTGCGCGCCTTATGCGTAGAGGAAAGGAACCGTTGAAAAGGCGCAGCACTCATTTCGCGGCAGCCCAGAGATGAGAAGCGCGAAACACATATGAAAGACCTGGCTATTTCAAATTCTTTTCGGCAGCCAGGAACCGTTAGGCCGTGTATCATCAGCTCAGCGCTTGCTATGCGGTCGCCTCACTCTAGTTGAGCGTAAAAACGGCCCCGTTTACACTCCCAAATAGGCTAAGCAGGCGCGCTTCGCTTCATTCAAACAGGCACGATTCCTGTGCGTGTGACCTCGAAGGCAACCGTTGTTGTGGTTATCCTAAGCGTTCACAGTATGATTCACGACCGCCTCCACCCGCAAACACTATGACCCCGCTATTCCATCTAGGCTCGCTCACCTCTGGGGCTACCTGAGTAGTCAGTTCTGTGCAGTGTGTAAAACTGTGCACCAACCAACGCGCTAGCTGAGCAGGAAACATCAGCTCGTCAGATGCTTTTCGCTGCCGTACTGCTTCAAGAATCTCCGCTTGCTACACTCTTTTAAGACTTGAAGGTATTGCTCTCAAGATATTTGTTGTTCAACACAGGAATGTCTTCGTATCATCGCAGTACGGCGTGGCCATCATGTTTATTGCTTTTATCACCAAGGAGCACAGGAGAGAATTCCACGTACCTCGGCTTCTACAAGACTTCGCGTAATACGCAAAAGCGTTTCAGGATTTCAAGCAGACTCCTCAGACAGGCGTACGCGGTCAAGCCGTCTGGCACCTGCGCATCTCGCACAGCCTATACCTCGCCATTGAATACGAGTGGAAAGGGTATAGCGAGGGCACTGCGCTTTGTCTGCCAGTCTTTTTTTTTATCTCCACGGTCGATTGCGTGTTTCTCGCCGACGAGCACCAAATAGAAGTTGAGGGCAAGAGGGGTGGAGAGGAATGGGACGAGGGGTCAGAAACAGTGAAGAATAGGCCACGCATGCCAACGCACGTGGTCTGTGAATGCTATAGATGCCTCTGTGTCTGGCAATGAACAATGTTTCGTGCGACTTCTCATTTCTTGTGTTTGTAGTGATGCCACTGTTTGTTGTTTTTATTTTTTCTTTGTTCTTGAGTACTCACCGTCAAATTGTAGCAGTGGATATCCTCAAGAGTTTGGGAGCCTATCCACTGATTCCAGAGCCTCGTTCATTTACTTGTAATTCTAGAGGCTCGTCCATTTACTTCCCCCTGTAGTTCATCAGACGCTCGTGGTAGCTATCACACAATAAGGGCAGCCTAAAATGTAGCCTAATCCTCATCTCACTCTTCACCTCTGGCTATCCTTAGTGGGGTAACCAGGGGTATCCAGGCGGCAGAAGTTAAGCGGCAACGCCTTACACTTCGGGTACTCAGTTCCTACCTAGCCTTCTGTACGTTACAGTAAACATTCCGCTGAGGGCTCCCACTTGAAGATGTTGAATGGTGTGGGATTCGCAAACATATATATAGTTTTCCTGCTTCTCTCGATTACGGTGCGTGTGCCCTGCCCTGACTTTTACGTCATATTCCCACGAGTTGCGTGTTATGTTTCTCTTCACACGGCTCGTTAACAAATAGGTGCACAGTTAGCGGCAACCTCAAAAGATATATGTGTTTGTATACGAAAAAAAAAAGTTTATCGCACTTCAACCCCCGCCCGAATCTCGCCGCGCCTCAACCACAGCAAACATATCGCACACATTCAGTGCCGCACATCATCGATGAAAGATTCTTTTCCCCCCATGCAATACCGCTGTGGAATAAATACCCTCCACGACAGTATTGTTTCGTCCACTGACTGCACAACTTTTTGCGAAGAAATAAAAATGCATCTGACCTAAATTGAAATGAATTCCTAGTTGAACCTAGTTGGTAACTAACTTTTAGTGACTCATGCATTATAATGCTGATTACTTGTGTATAATGTTGTTTTATTTCCAGCCTACGGTCGTTGTTTTTTTTTCTGCTAGCTTGTTTCCTTTTTTAGAGATGTTTTTTCTCCCTTTCTTCGTCTTTCCTTCCTTTGTCAGCGTTTTTGTGATTAGAAGTACCTCATATATTGTTTGCCCCCGCCTTATGTAATGCCTCCGGGTCCTTAAGGCTTCAAAAATTTTAATGAAATGAAAAATGATTGGTCAGCAGAAAGCTTCGTCATGTAAACAATCGAGTGTGCTGTACTTGCTGCATATTGACTCATCACCACTTATCCGCGTAGCCCTCAATCTTTCATGGCGGAGAAGATATCTACACATGCAGCATCCAAAGTGCTTCGATACCTAGGTATTCTTGAGCACACGTGATGAAATAGGTGTTTCTATTGTCTCCGCCTCGCAACGCTCCCCCCCCCCCCCTTTTTTGCCCTTCCTTTCAGGTGTTCCCATATTGGCACGTAATGACGTCTCTCTTTATCCCGTTTATACTATCTTGCAAGCCTCTTCCGGCTACATTCCTTTTTTATTAAATTAAATATACATCACCTATTACTGTTTGTTGTTAACGAATAGTATATTGAATAAAGCCCATAAAGTATTACGTATTTGAAACGTTTACAATATTACGTAACATTCATTAAATGAATTGAAAAATCCTTAAAATGTTCTTTAATGCCCACGTCATACGGCGTGCAATACCTAGTACACGAAGTGAGAATTGCAAGGTAATGATTGCGTCAGAACTCCGAGGTGTTACGTTTGCATGCAGTGGGAGCCCCATGGTCAACGCATAGCGATGGCCGCAGCCCCTCGTCCACCTTTCCTGCCTGTTGCTCTCTGATGAACCATATCCAGGAGCGTCACTCCCAAGTAATTGTACGGAACGGCCTGTGCTTCGCGAGGAGCTGAATTTGTTGCGTTATCGCGGCATCTACTTTTCCCTCCGGCGCCCCTGATATGCAAATTTTAATCTGGTATGTGGTTTGAGAGGGCATCAATCATCGCGCGTGTTCGCCTGGTTTGACAAGGTATCATATATGTGTAATATATCCAGTATGGTGCTGTCAAGTAAAACAGCGGATGTGGCTCGTTTCGACGCTTCCCGTCAGTGATTGACCGCGGGGCTGAGCAGTGCGCCGCTTGTTCTAACTGCCGTAAAAGCGTGTACAAGTCCTGCGTTCCTAAAGTACTCGGCACATTTCCCACACAGTCGATAGCGAAATGAGAGAGATAAAAAATGAATAGAACGTGTTGTTTTTTTCTCCACTTAGGCAGTGTAGCATTGAACACGTTTTCAGAGTTTAAGCAGTCCCATTGCTTACTAATTCAATATCAAATAAAAATAAAACACAGAAACAACAAGGTTGCAGTTCGTATTCAATGCTTTATTCTTATCCACGCGCACAATATAAGTTTGATTTATCTTACTTCGACAGCTATTACATTTAGGCGTGCTATCTTTTTTTCAGCTGATGCGCTTGAAAATAACACTGAAGCTTGACTTATTCGATGCTGCTTTTTACAATGTACAGCTTAATAACTACAGCTGAACGAAGCATAACCACGTTCATTGAAAAAACCAGCAGTATACGCATACTGGATTTCAATGATAATGATGTAGCTTGGGCATTCGCAATGGATCATTTTGTGACTAGCATAGGCGTGTGTGGGGTTCCCTTCCAAGGGGTGCGACGGCTCGCTATTAGTTAGGTGAACGTATAGGGGCAGATATCGCACCTGCTTCCTTAGGTGACAAGGGGTGGGGGGGCGTTCCCCCCTTGTCGCCTCGTGCGCATGCCTATGTGGAAAAATCTTCCCGCAGAAAGGTCACTGGCATAATCGCTTTGTCACTGTCACACCTTAATGAGCAGCACACATAAGCTCTCTGAATAAAGGTTTAGCAACAAAGACGTACTGCCAACGTCAGAGATATCTCGGAGTACCCTTCTATTAAAGTCGTACTTGTTGCTGCGAACGGGTTTACCCCTGCCGCAGTGTTATGGTGCTTTTTGAATTACTACTCTGCAGCAGAGGCAAAGTGTTTGCGATTGCCTGTTACAAAAACCGATTCGAAGCGGATCCTCTCGCACCTTGTTTCTCTCTCAAGACACATACATACATACATACATACATACATACATACATACATACATACATACATACATACATACATACATACATACATACACACACACATACATACATACATACATACATACAAACATACATACATACATACATACATACATACATGAATACATACATACATACATACATACATACATACATACATACATACATACATACATACATACATACATACATAGATACATACATACATACATACATACATACATACATAAGTGCGGACTAATTGCAGGTATCTTGTGTCGACACATGACAGATATGATCATAAGCCCAAGATTTTCCTAACTTCTGCGTATTATCACCGAAAGCCCAACGGCATCTTAGTTCGCGCTAAGTTTCAAAAGGGGGTTCCCACCTGTTTTCAATACCAGTGCTCCTTTCTTTACCTTGACTTTAAATTAACTTTTTTTACATAAAGGCCATTCTAAAGTTGTCCACCGCAGTGCTCTTGGCGTGAGAAAAGTGGAAAAAACGTGGGTTCATTCATCCTTCGAAAGCAATACGTTATAGATAAGGCTTTCTATTCAAACCAGCTTTCAAAGTAGTGCCTATATCAATTGCAGAAAACGCGAAAATTCCCAGATCGCTTACAAAAAGCCGTTCATGCCAGCTGTATATAAAGAAACCGGCAAAAACGAGAAGGAAAGAAGAAGAACACAATATTCACAATGGCAAAAGAGACTTCGCAGGGTTACTCTTCCTGTGAGATTAGTAGACGGCAGTTGCATTCTCCAGGATACCAAAACATCACTGCATAGAGCAGTTTTGCGATACATGTTTTCTTGTCGGCTGTGAAGTTTTCTTCTTCCACTTACACCAACACTACGAAATCAGTATATTGTGGGCCAATCTACAGACTAGGCAGACTGGCCGAAAATGATAGCAACTTTGCGCGTGCCCCATCGCACGTCGCTGCCTATCTGGTTTGCTGTTCTGTCCTGCTCACTCTTTCCAGAACATATACCCCAGTAAAAGCGGACGAACAATTGATATGTGGTGAAAGGTCGCATAGTAATGAAGCAAGCGCTGATCTTTGCTCAGCCACTATTCTGAGCCTCTATTCTTTATACCTGGTGGTCTTGTAGAGGGCCACTGTTCTTACTTAAAAGAGTATTTTACTGTGCGTACAACACCCACTGGGCTGACATTTTTCTTTGTTTTCCCCTGTGAACATTACAAGTAAATGTACGTTGGCGAGTTTTATTAAAAGATGACTATGCTTAATTTCTAACAATTTGCTAATAATACTATACATCATGTGTTCTTACAGATCATGTGTCTGAAAGTGATAAGGAAGTGAATCGTAGGTTAGTTCGAGTGGGTGCCAGTGAGCTTACTAGTAAGACTAGACTACTATCTACATTATCATTACACTTATCTGAGGAGATCCGAACGTAAGCAAAAATCAAGGGTTTATTTTTGTTTGTAATACGCCGTAAGGGAAGTAACAGCCTAATGACAACAAATTGATGCCGATTAAAAATGATAACACCGAATTACTACAGGTAGTTCACAAATCGTCGCGTATAAGGCATAATTCCTGCAGCTAAAACACACGCCTCAGAAAATCTGCGAAAAAAAAGAGTTATTAGGCAAAAATTGTATAGGCCATCTAAAAGTCTCTATATACTTTTATGCTGCAAAAGATGCACAGACTTATATATCTAGCATAAAAAAATGCTGTGCGACAAGTGCAGCAAACAAACCTTGCTCATCAGCACAGGAATGCGCAGGGGGGCGGGAGGCAGAGTGGGCGGCCGCCATCCTGGTCCCCAAGAGGGAGAGTGCAAAAGCCAACCCTTTAAAGTGGCATAACAAAAGGGGGGCACTGCGTATCGGGGGGTACGCAAAGTGTGCTTCACAGACTGACATATTAGGGAAGAGGGCACTGCGACGAACCTTCGCCCACTCCCTGAGTGAGAACCGTTAGCATGCCTATGCTCATAAAAAACAAGACTAGTAGCTGTTAAGAAAACGGGCAAACTGACCGGCTTTCCGCGTCCGCTTTCCCCGTTCCGCGTCAACACGCTTGACGTAACAAAACCATCACTCCACCATCAAACCACCACATCACGTCATCATGGCTCCACAGATCGCTGAAGTTTGTAACAACATTATGACGTCACGGTGACATCAACATACATGAGATCACATTATGACGCACTCTGATTACATAGAAGCTTGTTAAATGGCAGGCCTATCACAGAGTCAATGCAAAAGCGTCTTTAGCACAGAATGTTTTCTGGTGATGGCAGTGCAGTATCAGTACGTTGAATAAAAAATTCGGCAGATTCCACGTACATGGGAATCGACGTTATGCGAAGCGTGCGGAGGGAAGGTTACCATGTTGCAATTTTTTGTAGAGCGACACGTCATGAACTCACGCTAAATATATGTACAAATGTTCGACGCACAGACTTATGTCCGAGAGTTGCGGATGTTTACATAACCAGTTGTTCGCACTTGTGCAACAATGGCAACGATAATATGCGGATTAGCAATAGCAGAAGCTGTTATGGAGCGCTGATGCTCGCAAGGAGGCTGGCCCTTGACACTGCTACATAAATAAACTTCAGCGCATTGCACCTAACCACAATTTACATAAACCCGACATGATGGCTGTATCAAAAGAGTACATATGTAATATTTATAGAATAGCGTAGCCAACACTGCAACCACTATTGACATTTCACGAAGATTAGCGTCTAGTTGAAACGTGGTACTGAGACCTGACGTAGTTCTGTGGTAGAATGCTTGACTGCCACGCAGAAGGCTTGGGTTAGATTCCTGCTGGGACCCTGAAATTTATTATTTGAATTCGTCGGGGATTCAACGCTGCCTATGTGAAGTTTTTCTGAACACTGACATTTATTCTATGCCTTCGTTAGGTCGATGCTACCAATGTGGGGCATTACTTAACGTACAAGCGTTGAAATTATCCATGTGTGCTCTCGTCTTTCCTGGGTAGATACTAAGTGTCTATCACCAGCGGCACATACCCACATTCTAGCGGCCCATACCCGCCCGTGGGTATGTGCCACTGTCTGGCAAGACGTGTATGATGACGTACACGACGGGGTTTTAACATTATTCATGCCTTAGGCAGCGCATCATATTCGTCAAACCATCTTACCCTTTCAAGCTAATTTTGGTTCACGCCAAGTTAAGGGGGTAACCACGGGAGCACCCAAACGTAAATGGCTAGATAGATAGATAGATAGATAGATAGATAGATAGATAGATAGATAGATAGATAGATAGATAGATAGATAGATAGATAGATAGATAGATAGATAGATAGATAGATAGATAGATAGATAGATGATCTCAAAGTCCCCGAAGTTCGCTAAGAAATGCTTCGCGTTAAATACGGAAAGAAAATTGTTTTTGCCTCCCACTCACCTTAGCTGAGGGCATAAGGAATATGGTGTTTTTTTTTTTTAATGCGAATCGTTGCTTAGCGAACTTTGGTAAGTTTCAGCGTATCTATCTATCTATTTATCTATCTATCTAGCCGCTTACGTTTCGCATGGGAGGGCAAGATGGTTTGGCGAATATGACAGTGCTGGTCCAGATATGAATAATGCCAGAACCCCTTCGCGAACGTCATCAAACAGTTCCCACTAGACAGTGGCACATACCTATGGGTGTGTATGTGCCGCTGGTATGCGGGTATGTGCTACGCGTGATTCACTTTAGTATCTACCCAGAAACGACGAGAACACACATGGGCCATTTTAACGCACAAGCTTTAAGAAATACCCGACATCGGTAGCGTCTACCCAACGAATGCCACGAATAAATGTCAGGGTCCCAGCTTGAATCAGACCCAAACATTCTGCGTGGCCATGAAGCATTTTACGACAGAGCTACGCCAGGTCTGGGAACTACTTTTCGAATAGACGCTGACCTTTGTCAAACGTCAATAGTGGTGCCAGTGCTGCCTATCCAATTTTATAAACATTACATATGTACTCCATTGATACAGCCATCATGTCGGGTCAACGTCAATAGTGGTTAGGTGCAATGCGCTGAAGTTTATTTATGTAGCAGTGTCAAGGACCAGGCTCCTCGCGAGCTTCAGCGCTTCATATCAGCTTCTGGTGTTGGTAATACGCATGTTCCAGTTGGCATCGTCGCGAAAGTGCTGGTTATATAAACATCTGCAACTCTTGGACATATGTCTGTGTGTGTGACATTTGCATGTATATTTAGCGTCATTTCATCACGTGTCACTCCGAAAAAATTACAACACGGTCACCTTCCCTCCGTATGCTTCGCTTAACGTCGATTTTCAGGTAATCGGAATCTGCCAATTTTTTCTTTCTTCCAACATCCATGGAATTTCGTTTGTACTTGAATTCGTAATCTTATGCTAAATTCCTTGTGCATAGTTTTTACTCTGTATTTTGAGCCAGCAATGCACTTTGTTTTGAAGACGCATGAATAGATATGTTTGTGTAGGATATCAACAATACCTTTCAAAATAATAGAAAAATTGTCTGGTGCATTGAGCTTCGTGTGCAAGTGATCCACTTTGAATTCTGTTAAAATGGTGAGAGTCATGGGCCTCATGCATTTTCTTATCAGCACAGATGCGTTGAAATTATTAAAATATCAGTGTAATAGAATAGGCTACGGTTTTGTCGCACCAGCATTAACATTATCGAGCAAATCCTTCGCATTTGTGTCGTGTTTTTTTCTCGTGAAGTACCAGTCCTCCTTGCCTGCTCACCAAGGTAGAACAATAAACAATGAGCGTTGTTCATAGGAAATTGTGAATATTGAAAAATTTCGAATAACGAATAGAAGAGTGCGTAATTTTAAATGCTGAACACTTGTCGTATAATGAGCACTGGTGAAGAAACCTCGAAGGAACGAAACGCTGGAACAAAGAGGTGCGACGTTTGTTGTACTACATATCAAATTACTAAGACGCATGTGACCGAAGGTTTTACGGTACAATAGTAGCTATATTGATTGCAGAGTGGGAACTCAGATCCGGCCAAAAGGGTCATCAATCTGCGAATCAATTTGCGAACAGCTGACTGAACAACGTTTGAATTCTCCTCGGAAAAATTATGAAACTTAAAAAAAAGGGCAGCATATCCACGGGGCGAATGGTGGAGAGTGGGGCAAAGCATGCGTCCGACCATTCGTTCTTGCTTCCGTCCGTCCATGCTTCCGTCTGTGTGGCCGTCCATGCGTCCATCCACCCATCCATGCGTGCGTCTGTGCATGCGTTCCTGCGTTCGTCCTTGCAACCGCCCTTGCGTCCGTCCATGCGTTCATCCGTCCGTGTAGCCATCTGTGCGTCCGTCCATACATCTGTCTGTGTGTCCGTTCGTCCATGCAGTCAACACTCCAAGTTCCACCATCTCGCGTATTTTTATCATATATTCCGCATATAGAAGCACCGCCATCCAGCGGACATTCCAAGGACTAAACGAGAGGTGGCACACGCACACTTTCTTACGGCTTGCGCTTCATGTGGACTTCCCACCTTTAACCACCTCGAGTTTACGGTATATACTAGTTCACTGCATTCATGGCACTGCGGCCTAACGCCCGCTAAACCTTTCTAAAACCTAAGTGGTTACGCCCAGCGAGTATAACGTGGCAACCTTTTCTTGTCAGATAGTGTTCAATGCACATGCCAATGGCTGCTAATGGGGAATGAGAGACAGAAGAATAAGGCTCTTAGTTAACGCACACGCTGTGAATTTTTTATTGTTCAACAACGAACAGAAGACATCTCCTACCGGCACCACCTTGCAGGTCAGAACGTAAGACTGGTTACGCACTACGATGAGGGACGAACGGGTGCCGCTTTAAGAAGCTTCGCCCCAAAACATCGCGAAATATGAGTCACTACGCGCGTGGCGTGTGCACCTTTACCACGATTGGAACAACTTGACGAACGAAGATGACCAGCTGTAGCTTTCCATATGTCGACGCACGCGTGACAGGAGTGCGTATGTGACAACGTACAAACGGCGTCCGAGATAACGGAGATAATCTCGCCAGTATTCAGAAAGTCAAGCTCTGTAATAATTGCTTGGAGTTCCAGGAATAGCTCCGAAATGGCTTCTGTACTAGCCTTTGTTTCTTCATGTGGGAATATTAGAAGAAAAACATCTTTTGTACTTCTTAACTATAGTCATAGTGTAGTAATTAGGATAAAAGACAGGGTGAACTAAAGTGGTCGAAAGAGCAAGCGCTTTGGCACCCAGTGAAATGGAAACGCTCAGTCTTCGAATCATGTCTGCGATGCTTTACCAATTCAGCGGTAACGGTGGACGCTTCCCCGTCAAAAACTACACGAAACAGTGCTTCGGCATGAGTGAGTAACAACTTTATTAGTCGAAGGGGTGAGGGGTAAAGGAGGCTAAGCCACGAAGGCTGCCAGGCTGTGCTTCTCGATGACTTCTTCCGCTCGTTTCAGGACCCGTGTCTGGATGTCTATGTCATTGCTGGAGAGAAGGGCCTCCCATTGTCCCTCGGTGGGGGGTGAGCAAAGGAGGTCGGCGGGCGGGGGATCCTCCGGGCAGCCCCAGAGGATGTGGTTCAACGAGGCAACGTTGCCGCACAGGCAGCAGCGTGGATCGATGGCACCTGGGTGCATGTATGAAAACACGAGGGGGCACGGGAAGGTGCGGGTCTCTCGCCTGGCTCAAGTCATGAGCGCTAAAAATTGCATTTGTTCAACCACTTTGACGGACGTGTCACTCTTATTCAACTATTGCATAATTACGAACTTTGACAGGAGGGTATCTACCTACGCAGTGCGCCTATCAGTGAATTCAAAGTATATTTCGGGTTATAATGATCACATGATATAACCCACAGGGGTGCATTTGCCCTCTGTAGCAGCTGCACTGTCCCAATGTTCTGCTAAAGTACAAAGTTCGATTCCCGACTATGGCGGGCTCATTTCGACAAGAGCAAAATGGAAAAGGCACCACTTCACTCAAGTTTAGCTTCGCTTTAGGAACCCAAGCTGGTGAAAATCGATCCGGGGTCTCCTCACAACATCGTGCATCATTAGATAAGTAGAACGCCAGGAAATATAGACAATTATTTGTCATTACATAGCGCATACTCCGTAGGTGACTAATATGGCTAAAGTGGCGTTCAGAAAACCACAATATACTGCGCAGCATGCAAGTCGCTCAGACGAATGAAATCTCGCGGAGACCTTTCTAAACTTTGGCTGACTATTATTCACCCAAAGAGCTTTCTGTGTGATCGACAAAGCTTTAGAGCTGATTTAGCAAATTTCGCACTAGTGAAGTACTTTACGTGAGAATTTATCGACTCTCCGCTCATCAGTGAAAAGAATGCGTGAATTTGGAAATGTTACTATGTTAAGAGGTGTACGACAGCTAGCAAAAAAGGGGAGATGGGTAGAGGTAAGCACGTGGCAAAATACAGTGCATTGTCATATCTCGGCTCGTGCACGGGGGCGGATGCGGCCCGTCTGGCCTGGCACCGTTTATCAGCTATCGCAGATGTCACGTCCTCTGGGACACACCATGCTGTCGTACCTGCGTTTGTATATAAGACCAAAAAGAATAACTTTAAGAAGAAAAATAGAGTGTACAAGGGCTAATGTTTTACTGCCTCTGGTGTAATAACTGTACCGAACGCGGTCGTCGAGGAAATAAGCGCCAGTGCGATCGAGGAATACCTAAATCAGGTGAAAGGGTACTGCCAGTCGCATGCAATGTACTAGAGAACGACTCCAACGCATAATGAAACCACGGTATGCGTTAGTGTCTGTGCCGCAAAAACAAAAAAGCGCAATTTCACTGATCTTTCGAGACGGGAAGCTGCGAAACGATGCCTCCGTATTGCCTTTTGTTTGTGACGAGCTTCATCGCAAGCACTACTAATGTTTTCTATCTGCCATCACGCATCCCCCAAGCGCCATAAACCAAGCATTTCAACCAGACCCCGTTCACGCGATAGTGTATTGTAGATTTCCTTTCAAATATAGATAGCACAAGCAACTTAGTAGCACAAGATGTGGACTCTCATACGGCTGGTTTATGGGTGATTTTGCGGATAAGTGTACCGTTAAGCTAGCATTTCTCTGCCTCTGAATGTACCGTACACAGTTGACACATGTAAAAAATAGCAAGTTGGGCTACCTGGAGCCTATTCATTTCAGACGAAAACGGCGTTCTGAAAAAAATTAAGACAGAAAGACAGATAACCCTAACAGAGCTTCTTGGATTGATCGATTGATCAATTGATTGATCAATTTCTGGGGTTCATTGTCTCAAAACCACGAAATGAGAGACGGCGTAGTGGAGGGCTCCGGAAATTTCGACCACATGGAGTTCTTTAACGTGCATCCGAATGTGAGCACACGGGCCTACTGCATGTTCGCTTCCATCAAAAATGCAGATTCTGCAGCCGGGATTTCCTCCCGCGACCTGCGGGTACCAGTGCTTTATTCACAAATACAAGTTAATTAGAAGAAAGTAAAAACTTACGAGCGAAAGCACCGCATGTCAAGTCATGATACAAATAATTAGGCATCTTGTTCCCTTTATATTATTGGGCGAATACGGGCCTGCGTGAGCACAATATGTCTTTCTTCACATAACTACCCACCTTTTCAAACAGGTATCTCAGTGGGCCACTTGCGGCTGTTTACCCGTTCTTTCAAAAAACAGTTGTAAGTGTCACACGTACTGAAGAATTCCCACGTGAATTGCAGGAAGCTTTTCAAGTTAGCAAGTTAAGATATTCCTGTGTCAGCCGATCTTCTATGACAATGCATGAAGGGACTTTTGGTTTAGTGACGAGCGTATTACTTAATCGTTTTTACACTTACTTGTCGCGCGTACTTTCTCGTTTATAAGTTCATGTTTCAGTTTTATGTGCAGTGATGTGTGTTTTAGCTCTCTTTTCGCGTTTCTTCTTTTCAGGCACTGTTTTCTTCAAGGAAAGGGAGACGCATGTGCACAAAGCCGATATAGTTTGAGCTTTCAATATTTTATCCCGTTGTCAATACAAGTTGCAAGATAAAAAAATAAGAAGACGTTTCTTTTAGCAGCGGAAGGTCGTGGCACCCTGGTGGTTCATGTAAAATTGTGTTTAGTGTCACGGGGTCGTGACGTGCACGAATAGAGCACACTGCGAGTCAAATAGTAAATTGTTTATTTGTGCGAACCTGTGCCAAGCAAATAGAAAGTCGGACTACAGTAGCAGTCTTGGACTGATAGCGGGGAACGGAGCGTCCGCCGTCGATCAACTACTGACAAGCGGTGAAGCGCGTCGGCATTTATACTCTAGCCATCGAATGTTCCAGCGCTATCGCCGGCGGCGGAGTAGGTTCCAATCTGCACAGTTCGCGGAGTGGATGTGATCTTATCGAAATGATCCATTACAGTCCCGAATCTTCTCGAAAACTGCAGGCGCGGTTTGCGCTGTGACTTGTGTAGTGTATTGAGGCGATAACAAAACTTGAGGGAGTAAACGTGGCAATAGATAGCGCGAGGCGTACAATACCAACACATTCGTAAAATAAAGGCATGGCTTCCTAGTAATTTAGTAAAGCTTTCTGCGCTACCAATTGTTCCACAGATATTCATTCCTTCAACATTGTTGATGGATTCTGAAGTCTTGAGACAACATTTCTGACATAAAAGACTGCATCGCCGCACGACTGTAAAGTAAGCTGCGTTACAGATTGTTTAGACCCTTTGGCGCTCTTCAAGGCGCCACGCGACACTTCTGCGGCAGCCTAGTTAGCACCCGAACGCAAGTAGCGATGATTGCTGAAACCTATGCAACAAAAATGATGCTAGTCGGTGCTCGTAAAGGAAAATTACGAATCTTAAAAGGTTTATTTCTATGCCTCACCAAAGTTTCTATGAGAAGAAACAGGTCGATGCCACCACGTGGGGCCCACTGTCATTATTATGGGGAGGATTTGTGATAAGCGAAGAAAAAGCGCATTCTTTGATAACGACGGAAAGCAAACTTGAGCGAAAGTAACTAACATGGAAAGTTCAGCTCGTATCAATCAGCAATTAAACTTAAATAGAATATGATATTAAGCGGCACAATAAAGGCAGAAACACCGTGATATTTCTACTTATTCACTACGGCTGTGACCCTTGACATCTTTCTGTTCCCCTGCCACGATTCCCCTGGGTAAGGTAGCCCACGGAAAATTTTTGGGTCACCATCTCTCCTTTGTTTTGTTATCATTTCCTACTAGTGGACAGTTATTGTTGAAGAAGTATTTTGCGATGATAGTCGTTGGGCGGTGATCACTTCAAGAGGAGTTTAAAAGAAAGGAAAATATTGTGCACAGTAGTGCCTTTCGCGCAGTTTTGTGAGTTGTTGTAGAACATCCCATTTCGAAGAACCGCCAAACTGGCAATGCTGTGTTATGTCTCAAAATCATAATGTTGGTGCACTGAGCATTCCAAGCAATACAGCAGCTGATATCTGAGCACACAACATTGTGAAGGGAATGAGATTTCTTACGCAGAGTCACATAAAATGAATTGCCATTGATTTGGAAACCAGCATCAATCAAGTCTTACCAAGGACAAGGCCCGGTGAAATCGAAGATCTACGAAATGTGTTCTTTTGCTCCTTCGATTACAGAGCAAGTTATTTCAGTGAGAAAGAAGAACATTACTATTCAACGTTTATGCTTTGGGCAACACCGGCACAAAATCATATTGCTCTAGACTTCACCGACTAAAACTCTAGGACACGAAAAGGGATTTGATGATGAAGGCACGTGTCACCCGCCTCCAGGCAAAACGTTCTCCATTACCTAAAAAGGCAATGCCGTTGCAATGATATATATTGAGACACACTGCGCAAAGCATCAAAGATGACCTCACATTTTGCCATACCTCGGGTGTGAAAACAAGACATCACGCCAGCTCAAACATAATTATAGTCTGGTGCAGATAGCATCTGCGCTGTTTATTACGGACAACTACTTTGATGTTTTTGGCTGCAGCATGAGCGCTGAAGCATAATTGATTTAAAGCTTTGGCGGCCCTGGATGTAATAAATCTTAGAAAAGCCCCTTTATATCCATCATGGAATTAGGCACGCACCGATTTGAGTGGGAAGCAAGGACGATGCAAACGCGGCGACACACGTACGGCCGTTTTATGTATATTAATTTTACTGCAATGCTCGCACAGCAGCCAGAAGTACGCGTGTGATATGATAAATCCAAAAATATCTTAATTTTTTGAATATTCCTGATGTGTAGTTGTGGCTACGATCTCTAATACGCAGCGCTATATTGAGTTCATTACTGCGATGTATTCCGATTACTTTTACGCTCAAAGGGTTTCGGACATCGTGGGTTCAAAAACCGCTCGAAAGACGGAGCACAAGAAAAAGGAGGACAGAAACAACGGTGCTGACTTACCAGAAAATTCATTCGTTAACACTACGCAACATATTTTTGTGGCTTCCTAAACGAAATAAATAAGGTAGAAATGTGAATACTTATAAAAGCCATGATTAACTATGATAAAAAAAACTATTGGCAGCATCACTTATCATCATGAGCATTGTACCTGTAACCGATTTCTTCGCCTGTCGAAGCAACAGAATTTTTGTATCCGCCATGTCATACCAACACACCCAAGAATTCACTTCATGTACACTAAAACATCGGCTTTCCACGCCATCTCTAGAAAATCATAGCGAATCACAGCGCGGCCTAATGCAATGTAATATTATTGATTACGTTTTTTGGTGTAATACAATTTTTTTTAATTTCCGGTGAACTTCTTTTAACAGAACGTGTTTCTATGCGCTAAATACGATCACGCTGCTTTCCAAAATTGAATAAGACAATCGAGACACCAGATCTTGGTCAATATGGGTGAAAATACTATGTTTCTCTTTTAGTACCTAAGCTCAAACCACGTTCAAACAAGCCACAATTGACGCGTCACAGAACCAGTGTGGACTCCACAGCGTTGGTCTTCACGGCAAAATGACAGCTGCCAACCGTAATCCAAGTACTGAAAAACCTGCATCAACCTCAGAGCTTTGTCGCTAATGCAAATCTAAGTGAAGAAAATACAAGTTCCAATTGATTTTAAGAGAATTTTGATTTAGAGAACAATTGAAATGTCACACTGAAGGAAAAGTTGTCAAAGTGTTTTAGTGTTCCTCAATAAATCTTAATTTCTGATAGAGTACTCATGCTTGTTTCCTTGCTGTGACTTCTTCGGTTAAGACAATTGGTGTATAACACGTTTTATCTTCCGGAACCCCACATGAACGTACTTAGTACATTCTACTCTAGATGTGACTTGGATAACGTTAATGACTAACCTAAAAATTTTGCTTAACACCAGAATGCTTTTCTCAGTGTGGCATAGATTCATAGGGCTTGCTTTTCAATTGTGTGCTACATCAGAGAAGTGTTAAATGGGGGTCAATACTATGTGTACTGCCTTGTTTAGGGCATAGGAGTGCAAATTGTTGCTTCGATGTTCGAATCACTTGTAAAAAACTAGATGCAAGGAAGGATAGAGTAACAAATTTGAAACGCATATTCTTTACTTCTCGTAAAATGTACCGGAGCAAAGATTCGTAAAGATATTGTACACATATTCATGCACCTCCATCTCAGAGTAATAGCAACGACGCTACTTGAAATAGCAAACGACATCGCGCTGACGCTCGTTTTTTTAGGAACGTATACAGGCGTGCAGCTGCCTCTCTTTTACGTTTGGAATCCCAGCCTGCCTTCATAAACGAGACATTCAGACGCTGTAAGAGTCACCCCAAAACTGATTGATTGATTTTATTGATATGTGGGCTTTAACGTCCCAAAACCAACATATGATTATGAGAGACGCCGTACTGGAGGGCTCCGGAAATGTTGACCACCTGGGGTTTTTAACGTGCACCCAAATCTGAGCACGCGGGCCTACAACATTTCCGCTTCCATCAGAAATGCAGCCGCCACAGCCGGGATTCGCTCCCGCGACCTGCGGGTCAGCAGCTGAGTACCTTAGCCACTAGACCACCGCGGCGGGGACCCCAAAACTAAAACGTAAATGCGGAACGACACGCATCCGTTGCAGCGCTTCAGCGGGTGGAATTTAGGCGCGGCACCACGCCTTTGCTTAGCCACACGCCCACAGATTTGCTTATCAACACGCCCTATCACTTTATAGGCAGAGGGGTGACGCCACGTCGGAAAGACACATGCTGACACGCTGCAACAAATACGTGTGTGTGGTCAGGCATTCATACGCATGAAATTAAAAAAGCCCGTTTGAGCGATAAGCTTTGACACACGATTCTCTGCTTAAAGTCAGCATCCTCTTATCACTGAAACATGGTAAGCGCCTTTTTATCTACGCTACTACCATGGAACTTAACAGTTGCGAATTGACGGCGATTGTGGTTGCTATAAGGCTAAATTATGCGTTTCATATTTTTTCACTCTATCTTTCCTTACTTGTAGTTTTCCACTGAATCTAAGTGACTAGAAAGGCCTTATTACTATATATTTATGTCTCTTTGCCTACAGCTACGACCACCACCAGCCAACATGCTAAATTCG
The DNA here is from genome assembly GCF_043290135.1 of Rhipicephalus microplus. Lineage (NCBI taxonomy): Eukaryota > Metazoa > Arthropoda > Arachnida > Ixodida > Ixodidae > Rhipicephalus > Rhipicephalus microplus. The sequence continues at coordinate 148,863,723 of NC_134702.1, read as the reverse complement.
GACAGTGAGTGCAGTGAGTTAGCGAGTAAGTGAGTGAGAAAGTAAGTGAAGCAACTTTATTTGGCACGCAATATAAGCGAGTAAACTCAACGTCGCCTGGGGTAGGCCCAGTCGGAGACAGTCAGTATAAACAAAAATGACGCTGAGTTGAAAGTTGTGGCTGGCGTCACGTGGCTGCCGTCACTACCAGTGCTCATTTACAGAGTGACGACAGAATATTTTACTAAAAATCTCCGTGACCATTACCTACGTGTCATCGCTTTGTTAAGGTCATTGACAAGTACATTGCGCATACTCCTTTTTGACAACGCCTTCAGCTGTAAACTGGTACAAGTTCTGGATACATTGGAGCCAGTCCTTGTAAGCCTTTTTTTCACATCACGGATTGCAGTCTACTTTATCTTTAACAGTTCAAGTGAAACCGTACTCGGTGACAGTTTAAAGTTTTATGACATTTTGGGTATGCACGTGGTGGACGCTGCTATGAGTTCAAGCGCAATACTCATCTTTTTTTCTTTTTTTCTTCCGCAATCATTTTCCCCCTTCCTCTATGCAAGATAGCAAACCAGGTTAAATCAGGTTCATTCCCCTGTCTTTCCTACGCCTTTCTATCTCTTTGTCAATTTTCGAGTCATACACAGTCTCCTGATTGACAATGTCGCCATAAATGCACAGCCCCAAGAAGGGGACCAAAAATACTACACAAACGCTTAAATTCATGCATTTAGTCGCACTAAAAATTGTCCAGGTAGTAGCGAATCGTTTCACGACACACATCGCACCGTTAACGCTGCTGATCTACTGGCTTAGCAAGTCCTAAAAAACCATGGCTCGCTATCATGTCCAAACGCGCAAACAGCCACTATGCTCAGGGGGGAAGCTTTGTCCACAAGCTCGTCATCACAAAGCAGTGAGTTTCTAGTACTATATTTTCCATGCGTGCCAACGATAGACTTTAGTCGCTCTGAAGGCCGCAACTTCTCAGTATCGGTTAGACGTCTGCTGCGTTTGAGAAAATACTGATTAGATTATCTTCTCTTACTGATGTCCTTTTTTGCTCTGGTGTGGGGAAGCGCAGCCTTATTGACATTACTCTTGTCAACTTCACTTTCTCAATGATAATAATATTTTGTGTGTGTATAGTCTCTATTTTTGTGTACTTTTTAAAATAACTTATGATGTGGAAAAGCAGTCCGTGGATCAATGATGTGTCACTGAGGGTGTGTCAGACGGGCCACTAATGGACCATCCAGTCTAGGCAGACTCGTTTGAGAATGCTACCTTTGTTTTTGTGTGAATTGGTACTATAGCTGTCAAATTTATTGGTTCTGGGGTAGCAAAACACATCATTGCACTAGAATTTCGGCTTCATTCGATTGCTTCAGCCATCGTATAACAACATAGGGACGTGTTTACCTTGAAAATGGAGTAAGGATTGTTTGATAAATAAAAGGTTAATAAGCAGCGCGTGATGGTAGGAGGCATGATAGATTGCGAACACATATCTACGGGCAGTAGATAGGGCTGGCAATAGAGTAGTTCGATAGTTCAATTGTCCCATGCTTAAGTCGAAAAAGCAAATAGTAGACCTATCCCTGAAGACAATGTTTAGCCCTTCAAACAAAACAATAGTCAGAGGCGAAAGCTCCGAAAGTAAGCAAAATCAGTGCGAACAATGGAGTCCGAAGGAATTCGCACATAGCCTCGAGGCAACACTGTTGGATGCCTTGGATGAGTGGGCGCAGGTTTTGACCGGAAACGCAACTGCAAAGTTGTTTGTCGCTTAGTTAGAACGATAAGATTTCTTTGAGGACCACCAGCAACTCACAAACAGCTTTATTCTCCCAGTCACTGAACAAGCTGCGATATTGTGGTTAAACAGGCAGGGAAGTGAACGGTGCAAAGTTCGGCCTGATTACGTCAGTCAGTCTCAATATAGCCCTTATTTAATAGCGTATTGCAATGAAACTATTTGAGCAAGGTCATTACAATTCTATTGGTTGTGACATCGACCTGAGTCGTCACCTGTCAGCTACTGGCTAAAGCTCTCCTACTATGGACTGTTCTTCCGTCGTATGCATCATGTTTGCTAGTTGGACAGTCACGTCATAGTTACATGACATGCTAGTCCTAAAATGAAGATTGGCTTATTTATGTTAGCTCAAGTTTAACTGCTTTTGCACGTAGTCCAACACGATCTCTAAAAGCATTTGCTCTTGCTGGGCTACATGTGCATTGTATTAGGATCAGTGAGTGCAAACTTCGAGAATGCTTTGCATTGTTGTCTTAACCTCTCTTCGCCAAAGTCTTTCAGTGTGGGCGCCTTTGACAGGTTCAGCCACATCGTGGAATGTCATTAGCATCAGCCCAAACAAGAGGAGTCATAAATATTGGCTCAATGCAGAGTTTTAGCGACACGGTGTTAAATAAAAACGAAACTCTGGCCCATTCACTGTGAAATTAGCAATAAAAATTTTGAATAGGACCTACACTTACCTAATATAATGTCCAAAAAGTAGTAACTTTTGGGAAGCATAAGACCATAATGTACAAATCATAAGCTTTACATTAATACCAGTTAACACAATAGAATAAAGTGCTTTAACAGAGCAACCGATAGTCAAATGACTTGACAAAGCCGTATATACTCTACCCATTCTGCTACCCTTTGCGTCACGCTAAGATCAGTTGAAGGCAAAGTAACCTTCCTAGCCTGTTTATATTTCTCTTTCTTTTCAGCCGGTTGTATCGATCATAAATTAGGCAGAGGGGGAAGCTGAGGAGTTCACACTATAGGCCCGTGCGTGCCCTCCACTGCCTCAGTTTTTTTTTGGTGGCATACACAAATGACACAGCACCAAATTTGCCCTTCTGACCTTCACTTTAGATCAAGAGGCGGTCTTCGAAAACAATTCCTTCCTATGCCCCTGATTTCAGGTGATACATAGGGTGTGAGCATATTGATTGACGTGAAACAAATTACGTAAATTTTTCAACATACCAAGCAGTTCAGTCATTTCATTTACCTCGCCCCGCCGGGGTGGTGTAGTGGCTACTTACCGGCAGGCTGCGGGATCAAATCCCGGCTGCGGTGGCTGTATTTCCGAAGAAGGCGGGAATGTTGTAGGCCCGCGTGCTCAGATTTGGGTGCACGTAAAGAACCACAGGTGGTCGAAATTTCCGGAGTCCTCCACTACGGCGTCTTTCATATTAATATGGTGGTTTCGGGACGTTAAACGCCACATAACAATTAATCAAATCATTTCATTTACCTCTTCTTCACTGCAATAATACTACGCCGCATGTCGGATAGAGTGCTTTTTAGCAATCACCGCCATAGCCCTGATTAGTTGCTATTGATTTCGAAGTCAACGTTTCCTTAAGGATATTGTTTTTTTCATAGCCAACCAAAACATGGCATGTGTGTATCTAATGACAGGTTATGATACATGTACTCATAATGCTCATAGAGAAAAAAAGAGAGGCCCCGAAAGATTCTAGGAGTAACAAGAAGGCTATCGCCAGAGGCTAGCACTTATGTTATCGCCTGTCTTGATAGTGCAAAAAAATCACCGTCATGGCTTTTATGTACAGGTTTATTTCCCGACACGTGAACAATGTAAGAATGAAGGTGGCGAAATCGATTGGCTTGTTGAACCGCTTACGTCATTTCTTACAACCCAAGCTAAAGAAGGAATTGTATTTTTTCAATAATTCATTCGCATTTTAGTTATTGTTTGTTAGTATGGAGAGCGGGGATTAAGACCAATAGTGAGAAACTTTTCACATTATAGCGAAAAGCAGTAAGACTACTTCACTCTGCATATAATATAGACTCATTATAGCTCATGTCAAAGTATCACATTTCGTAATTTCACTTTTGTTTTCTAGTTGAAACTGTCTATGTACATGTATTATGAAGTATGGGGAGACTGGGGCTCATTCAGCCCTCACTACATAAACAGGAACACCCGTCATGACCTACGTAGATCATGCAGAAAACGCGTACTAATTATGGTATGCAGGTAATCGAGTACCAAGTCACGAAATTATGTAATGAGGACCCTGAAATAATAGAATTGGCACAATTGCGTACCAACTCTAAAATTTTAAACTGAAAACTCGGTCCTTTTTTGACATTTAGGATAAATTGATATTTTGTGCACGGTTGATTGGGCTGTAGTCTTCTACACGATGCGTATATATGTAGGCATGTATATGAATGTGTGTGGGTATGTATGATATATAAGTGTATGTATGTGTATGTATGTGTATATATTTGTATATATGTGCTGATATATGTTTATGTATATATGGGTGTGCAAATGCACACGTGCATGTATAAATCTCTAAGCGCATTTGCATGATTTTCTCATTATGATTTGCTTCCTTGTGCACTGATGGGTCAACTGAGTGAAATAGTACTACTTGTTGCTCTAGAAATCTTCTAGTGCAGTGTTCTGCTGTCAAGCTGATCGCTGCTTTTGTGAATATGTATATTTTATGAAATATTTCTTCCAATGTATATTGTGAACATCAATTTAGCACTAACGCTGTAACGCCCAGCGCGAACAGGATCTCGTCAGGAGTCAAACCACCTCCTTTTGTCCTGATCATAGACCATGCAATTGTATTGTCCAAAAACTAAAAAAACAATTCAAAAGTAAAAAATGAACATAAGAGACATATAGAAGTGCATTGGTAATTTCAAGCGGAATAATTATTGATAACTTAAGATACATCTTGTGGCTTCGTTTTTTTCATACACATAATGACATATTTGGTTGAAGTTTCCAAAAATGAACACCACTAAATAGCGACCTTAAACTATCTTAATTACAAGCTGGAAAGTAAGATAAATACATTTACACTAGTTCATGAGCTCAAGGATCGTACAACTACCTATTCTGCACGCCACCTTTGAAAGAAGTTACTGGCATGCTGTACGTTGAGTTCGTGCCTTAACTGGGCATAGCCTGCACAATACTTTTTATGATCATGGTGATGATGGTCCTTGTTACGCTGGCGCACACCCACAAAGGGGATCGGCCAAGAACCGGGTGGCAGGATCTTTAGTAAAAGGCTTATGGTTTTTCAAACACAAAGTAATTTTGGACAAAAAAATTATATGGAAAGAAAAGGCAAAATTCGAAAAAGGAGTATATCTGAGCAGGGAGGATCGGTGCAGGCTCAGATATACCCAGATCAGATGCGAATTGAGACAGAGGTAATGGTGGGTCTAAAACAAAGTATACATATATATATTATTTATATTTATATATATATATGTATATATAGGCAGTTTACCATGGCAATCGCTTTGTTTCAATTAGGTAGTAAAATACCGCAGAGCTGACGTCCCTATGGCTATAACCAAATTTATTGCTGCCAAACGATAAAATGACTGCGACATTTATTTCTAATCCTAAATTTTCAAGTAGAGCTACCACGTATCTTTTCCGCTGATAAGAATATCATCGACAGAACAAAAAGAAATGATCTATTGTTTCTATTTACTCGCAAATCTGACATAAAGGTGACGACTTTTGACCAACTTTTTGCAAATAATAGTTTAGTTGCAGAATTCTGCAACGCAATCTTGTATAAGTAACTTCCAATTGCCGTGCTGCGCACCACTGTCTATTCCAGCAGCATCTTAGATGTCCGAAATCTAGTAATTTATCCAATGAGTAGCAGTTGGATTCATGCAAACAGAGGTTTCTAAACCCTATTGCTGCCGCGTAAGCCGTATCAGGCAAAATCGGGATAAGGGGACCGCTAAGAGATACTGTGGCTAGCGCATCCGCCATCTCACTGAGATATATGCCACGATGGCCTGGTACCCATAAGAGCTGCAGTTTTTGCAAGTTTGTCGGTATGAGTGGTGTAAACACGAGCGTGAGTGTTAAGTTGGCTCCTGAAGACAGAGCAGCACATACTGAAAAAGAATGTGTAATTACGACTGCTTCCGATTCACCCGAACGAAGTTTCCGTAGTGCCTGTACAATAGCAAATAATTCTGCTATGAATATTGGTGTATAATCTGGGAGTCGAACCGAAAAGAACCAGTCAAGGGAACTTGAGAAGATACCTGCCCCAGCCTTTTCATTTGATACGGATGCATCAGTCACAATTATGTTGTTTGTGTTCACGTGTGCCAAGTAATCCTGAAGCCGATCATTTAAAATTGTGACCGTTGGCTGGGCAACTAGGTTTCAAGCCTTAGCGTTTGCGCATGCCGAAAATTTCCAAGAACGCCTAAAACAGATGTCCAACGCTTTCTTTTCTCCCTGTGTTATTCCATTGTTTTTCGTCCGAAGACGCCCAGCGCCACTTTTAACCAAAGATTGCGCGCTTGTCTTCTACTTAAAGACGTCGGCTGTGAAGCTATGGGCGTTGACTGTTTGAAAAGTCGCGAGACTTCGAACATGTCCGGCTATTTGCGACAGCACTTATCAGCCAGACTTCGAGTTTAGCTTATTGGTAGGAATGTTCACAAGAATAAGTTACTTCTCTAAAATGCGCATGACGCCTCCTGCACACGCTGCAGGTTGTCTTATAATAAGCACGACGACTGCTGTCGCGAAAAATGTGATGCCACTATTTTATGTGTGGTACACAACGAAATATTGATATTTACATGTGATCAATTGACCCTTTGAGAATATTTACCTTTTTAACAGTGCTACCAAAGGTAATTACATTTTAAAGAGGACCTATTCAAGCTCGCAGGATACCTGTTAGTCGTGAATAGAACTATACACACGAATGGCCCACACTCAATACGTTCTCTTTTTCTTCCTTGTAAAAGTATGCACACTCGCAAAACACGTATGCCGTTTTTTTTTCTCCCCCATACACATGCAATATCTGTGATGGGCAAGAAAAGGAGTACAAAGATACAGAGAAACGAAGCGAAGAAAGACAGTAGCTGTTGAAGCTGAGAGGAACTTTGTTCGTTGCGAACAAAAAATTGAACTTCTTCATTAACTGGCTTCTTCACCCACCTATTTTTCATAGCTCTTTTTCACGGAGTATCAAATTTAAGTCCACGAAACTAATCCGGTTGAACTACTTGCAGCTATTCACTATCTACATAGATTTTCTACGAGCTACACTTGTAACAGCCAGACTGTTTAACCTTTTCGTTGCACTGGGTAGTGGACAAAGAAATTACTACACACAAACACAGGCAGGTGTTCTCTTTCTTTTCACTGCCCTCTACACCTTTTCTTCGGCTCCTAGAACATGTGTGTCGATTTATTTCTGCGATGACGTATGCGATAACATTGATGGGCTCTGAGAGAGCAAATACGGAAAGAAAAAGGAAGCGAAAGAATAAAAGCAAACAACAGCAAGAAGTAGGAAGACAGAAAATAAACATTGAAAAAATAGACGGAAAAAACTGAGAGCAAGGTAAAGAGAAAAAGAGATAAAGAGAAAATGAGAAAGAAGGGGAGAGAATTAAATTGAGTGCGAGAGCAAAAGAGAAAGAAAAACGAAGGCGCGCGAAATGGAGACAGAAAAAAGGGAAGAGACAGAAGGTTAGGAAGAGCGTGAAAGAGAAAGAAATCACTCGACAAAAAAGAGGATGAAGAAAAACAGATAGAAAAAGGAAGAAGAGAAATGAGAACGACAGAAAAAGTGAATGATAAAAAAAGAGAATTAAGGAAGCCAACCCAGCTCCCCAGTACTTTGAAACTTGACGCCATCGCAAATCTAGGACGTTTTATCTATTGTTTTTTATAAGTTGGCCGAACAAAAGCAACAACTGGTATCAAGTGCATGAAGACAACTCGCCCAGTTTTGTGCAAACTCATTTTAGAAACTAAAAAAGTTATAGTAATTCTTTTTGCGATTATATTGGTATAATAATTCACAAACTCATTAACGAAAATTTTCAATGCTTTCCGAGAAGATATCCCCAGCAAATGCCATAGAGCCTGCTCAGAAGTAGCCGATTGATATCCCTTTCACTGAAATAAGTGCTAGCTTATATTTATGTATTGCGCGATATCGCAGACAAACATCTTGGAACACTTATCTGGGGCTCCGGCAAAATAGCGAATAGCTTTAAATGACATCACGTGAATGAGTTCTTATAAACAGCAGTGTAAGTGCCTTTGCATGACTGGCCAATGAGAGGTCTAAACTCTACGCAAGATATATGTATCGGTCATTAACGACTGAGGTGAGCTTTAGTTCCTTGCTTCAATTTTCGCCCTCAAAGATGTATTGTAAGTTGAAGTAATAAAACAAATGTATACATATTATGATTGTTACATAATGTTTAACGCAAGCATATGTAGACAGCACGAGACGTGTATTTTCCAACGACATTGCGATAGTAATGTCTTGGTTTTTCCCTATTGATTTACTAGGCCCAAATTTATTCCCTTCAGTGATGTACACACTTCTGTGTATTTTGAGAGTCGCGAGGCTGTGTTTACGCGTATAACTATACAGGGTGCCTCACATAACTTCAGCCAAGAATTTAAAAGTGAAAGGCAGTTAGGAGGCGAATTGAACCAAACGCACACTACTCGCACAAGCCAGTAGGTACTCAGGCAATTTTTTTTATTTTTTCCATGATAACTAATCGACAATTTAATTCCTAATTTTATTTATGGGTCGTAAACCCAAAATAAGGACACTAAGATGTAGAGAACTTCTAGGAACCACCAAAAAATTGTTTCCTGTACGATACGCCTAGCGCTGTTATTTTTTACGCGTTCTAAAGAAACCCTAAAGCAGCACTATATCGGGGCGCTCGCGGTGCGTCCCACGGCTTCTCTTCACGTTTCGCGGGCTTTCTTTACAATGTAGAAAAAATAACAGTGCGAGGCGTATCGTACAGGAAACAATTTAGTCGGTGGTTTCTGAAAGTGCTCTACATATCAATGTTCATATTTTGGTTTCCAGTCCATAATTAAAAAAAATACATGATTAAGCGTTAGGTTTATTATTATGGGGAGAAATAAAAAAAAGCCTCAGTACCTACAGGCTAGTGCGAGTAGTATGCGTTTGGTTCAATTCGCCTCCTAAGTGCCTTTCACTTTCTAAATCTTGACTCCCTGTAAAATACAGTGTCTCCACCAAAGACGCGTGAGCGAATTCAGTGTTCATTTCCATTTTTCCTTCCGTATCTTCCTCTCATCTTTATATTGCACTGTTTTATTGCCCCAGCGTAGGGTGGCCAACAGTTAGCGCCTGTGTCTGCTTCTACTTCCTGCCCTCTCTGTTGACTTCTTCCTTCCTTCCTGTTCACACATTCTATCACACCAATACATTTTCACCTATCCGTATAAACAGTCAATGGCATGCTCACGTTCTGATGGCTGATTTCTTCACATATGTTTTTCACCTTCATTGGCTTTCGAATCTACACTTTTCCTTTCTTTGCATTTTGTTACGTTGCATATATTAGCTTGCGTGCCATAGATCAGAAGAAATTCTGTATGTCTCAAGTATTTCTGATAATCTGAAGACTTCCGGTCCAAACTGTCAAAACTGGTAAAGTGAAATGAATACCAATGTTTAATTTCAAGGAATGAGCTAAGCTGCCCCTGATGTCTTGGCCACGCCTACGTAGGCGTTAAAAACGCATTTTTTTCTTATAAACTTTTAGTTCTCGTACTGAGAATCCCCTTTTAAAGCCATTTCATCAAATAGTCTGTGCAGTTTCACAAAACAAGACTCTCAGTAATGAATTATTGTTTTACTCGCAGGTTTTGAGACTTTGTTCTAATAACCTGCTTCTTAACCATGGGCGATATTACACTGGCTTAAGTTCAAGTCCTCGCTAATTTCACTTTGGATGATCCCATCATTCACTATACTATCAGAAGAAGCCGTCTACTGTGGTATCGTAGGGTACCCATATATTCTCTTATAGCTTTCTTTTTCAAGTACATTCAAGCCTTGATAGCTCGCCCACGTCCAATCATGCCGTGAACGGCATTCCAGAAACTATATAACGTTTCTTGATACATTTTATGGCACTAAGTTTCACTACTGTCTAGGTATACGCCTGGCAGTAAACGACCTCGGCAGGGTCTGGATCATGCATTCGCAACAGTCAAAAAGCTCACGTGGATCTTCTGTATTGTAGATCGCGAAGGAAGCATTGCTTTTAGCCGGTAAGAATCTTGTCGTGAAGTCGAAAGTAAAACAAAATTCATACAGCATTGCGTTTGGTTTCACACAGGGACACTGTCACTACACATGGGGAAATTTAGTATACACTTATCTAGAATTAATCTTTCACTCCCACTGGGCTACGCAACTGCGCTGATTTTATTGACCTCCCAAAAGTTTTAGCGACAGAATGGGGGGGGGGAATTGAGGATACTTTACCCTTACTTCATTACATTGTGAATGACAAAAGACGCTTGTTACAACTATCCGACTTGCCTCTCGACTCTGAAGGATATATAGCACGTAGTGCGTCCTGCCCAAATCAAAACGTGTGTGCTATCACTAAGCAAAAATGAGTCTGTAGCCCCAAAACGTTTTTGTATCTGTGGAATCCGATACAAACACGTTCGATCATGTGAAATTGCCTAAACTGTCAAACACGTGCTAAAGCACAGCTGGCTCCGAATCACCTCTTAAAACGCTCCTAAACCACTCCAAGTTCACAGACGAGAGGGTGGTTTTCTTATCGCCTTCACTGCCCTTTCTAGCTCTATCACACCCTCGCCACTTATTTTTTTCGTAAAGCACGTGGAAAACGTCAGTGCTAAGCTTTAAGCAAATGAAGATTTTATGCTTTTTGACGGCACGCTGTTATCTCCACTCGCAGTGTAGAAATCACACAAAACGAAGTGAAATAAGCGGATTTTAGTTCTACAACACACGTTGAACTCAAAGTGCGGGGACAATACCTGTATGAGTATTCCGTGTGAAAAAAGCCAAGAGAGAAAACGAAGCGTTTATTTCAATTGTTTTCAGTGAAAAGATCAGTGAGTGAAATCCTCAAGTAGGGATCCCATCGGTGCAAGCTGCTGTCCTCAGACGTGTCACGAGGGCCTCTGGGATCCTGGGACCAGAACTGGGCAGAGCTATTTCCTACCCTTTCTATTCCAGGTTGTGAATAAAAAAAAACACAATACGACCGATTGCGTAGAGGAGGCTCGCGCCATCTGGTCTCTTTCATTAAAAACAAACCAGTTCGACTTCCCCGCAGCATCGAGGGGTGGCGAGTATATCGCTCTACAGCGCAGCAATACGCTCTTGGAAGCATAACTGAATAATTGTTTGATATATTTTTGATGCAAATAAACATAAATTTTAAAAAAGATTTCTTAATACATTATCGTTTTTATTGTAAACATCGAATCACGACGCGGCCAAGTGAGCAGTGTCATTATTGCAACCTGTCGTCGGTAGTGGTATTGAATGATAAACATAACTCTCTTCAAAATAAAAGCTCATACAATGTAATGGTTACTTTTCAATAATTCTCAATTGCTGATGAACGAATTGGTTTCTGTACTTCATAGTGCTTCGAAGAATTCATCTATAACATTTATGTTTTTTTTGTGCGTAACATGCGAACGCGTACCCACATTTTGATTTATTCTATCTAATTGAAGTGATGAGTTTTTTGCATTGTCACCTTGGTCTAGAATTGTTCTGGTTCCGTGAGTTTCTTTTGGGTTTTGTTCCCTGCCAAAGCTTCGGGCGCATTTTCATAACGTGTTTTTGTGAACACGAAAACGTAATCTGTATTGAAATCGAATTGGGGTTGTCCAAATAGTCGAAAAATTTTAATAATCGAATACAAGGCTGCTTAAATTGCTGAATATTTTTCGATTACTTCTGCAATGATTAGCACTGACTGGACAGCCAAAAAAACAACAACAACGTGTCGCAAGAGGGAACGGTTGTTGTTCTTCCTTTCTTGAATGATTGAAATGCGAAGATTCATGTCAGTGTAGCTTTTACGGTGCTTTGTGTGTTTAAGATTGTGAAATTTTCATTTTGGACGCCAATGTGGCCGAACTGATTGTGTCCTTGAACCACTATTTTATCATCAGACTGATGCTGTTTTTTTCATAAAGACTTTGCTTTTAGGCTTTAGAATAATTTAGAAGCAGGTGACATAGTGCCACCTCAAATACTGAAGCATACCTACTGTATTCATATTGCAGGTCTACAGACATCAAAATTTTGTTGCCATTGTTTGCGTCAAATGAAAAACCATGACTTCAAGGACCTAGAGAATGTACTGTTGAACATAAATGCACCCTGAATAAATAATTTCAGTGTGATTTTAGAAGTAGGTATTAGTTCGTGTGCACCAGGACCTGCCAACACTGTATGAGACCGTCGGCAAGCGTGCGCCTATGATATCGTGACGTTCACATGGTTGGTTCGCACCGTGACTATGTTGGTGACGCACTAGTGGCCATTTCGAATGTTTTGGTGTAGCGGAAGGGACCATATGTATAAGTTTTAGTACGTGACGTCAGCGATATTAGCCGGACTGGTTCTTCAAATCACCAGAATCAGCAATGTAGCCGCACGTCAAGCCGGGTTCAATATCGGTAGTTGCGTAATGGCATTTCCCTATCAAAATAAAAATCTTATCGGCATATGCTCAGCATTCTTCTCGCTAGGAGACCTCACTGAATACAGAAGATTTCTGTACTAGAAAAAACACACCTTCGGAAAATTGTGTCAGAGTCCGTTATAATATAATTCAATCGCACTGCCAGTATATCTGCAATGAAAAATAATCTGTCCCTGCCTACTCTGTCACTTCGAAGAAGAGTTTCCCGCCTATCAACTTTTCATAAATTGTATCACCACCCCATCTTGCGCGACTAACTTATTTTGCAACCCCAGTATTTTTCCAACCGTGTCGATCACCGTCACAAGGTTGGAATTATCACCTATCGTACTAACACAGCTGCGCAGTCGTTCCTGCCTCGTTCTTCTCGCGAGTGGAACCACCTTCCCCCTGAAATTGTTGCTATTAATGACAACCATCTTTTTCGTGATACCGTAGCTAACATTGTATACGAAGGACCTATTTAATGTATTTTTGTTTGTACGCTGACTTTTGCTTATATTCGTACTAACGCTGTTTTTTTCCCTCCCCACCATGTACCATGTGTTATTCAATGTAATCCACTCCCCTCTGCAATGCCATTTGGCCCTGAGGGTATTATAAATAAATAAATAAATAAATAAATAAATAAAAAGGCTCTTGCAACTATGAAAATTGAGCTTGCCTCAATATACATATATGAGACATCGTCAGTCAAATAAACATAACAGTAGTGCTAATTTGCCTATTTTTTTATTGTGAACATTTGTATGAAAGTTACCATGCACAAGTTGTAAAATTTTAAGCGTGTCTTTAAAATGGTTACCTTGTTACTCTCTAAAGCTATTGTAACAAGAGTCAATTCATGCTCGTATTTGATTCTTTATACTGACTATTCGATTGTCAATAGATTCGGTTCCAAATTTCACTAATCGCACATCCTTAATTGCGATGACTTCGAAAGTAAACGAAACACATGAGGGGCGAGGAGATAGACGCACTTCAGATGCAGGAGTACCGCCGGGGGGGGGGAGTGAAAGGGGGCCTGGAGTTTTTCTATATATAGAGCACGCCTGGATCGCTTCGCAACCCACCCTCCGCCTAGTACCCCTGTCACGCAGCCAATACATTGTCATTTACAACAAATGTCATTCGTTTGCAAGGTTAATTGTTTTCTGTCACACGGGGAAACTGATGCCATTTAATAAAAACGCCATTTTCAGTTCAACGAGTTCCCGAAACACATTTGCATTCAATTTTGGTCTAAATAAATAGTCTTGGCGTCAGAAACATTTAGTGAGATGACTGTTACTTATGTGTACATAACTTTTATCATTCGTAAAAATTATGTTCTTTATTAGATCAACGTATTACTAGTTTGATGACATAATTGCACGCGTGAAAGTTTTTGGAAAAAAGGCTACTCCCAACTACAGCTGCTTAATGTCGACCATCTTTGATTTTCGCGCTGTCGTCGTTGTTGCGTGTATTGCGGATGTCCATCGTTCGATTGCACGTGTGGTGGTAACCAAAGTGGTGACTACACGAAACTGCTGCCACCTTCTCATTTATGCAGTCGGGAAGTCGCGCGCCTCACTTCAGCTGACTCTATCATGCCTGGTCGCGGGCCATGTTGGTTTTCGAAAGTGTCGTGTAGCTGTTCCAAGTTGTGTGAAGCGGCCACGTTTATATTAAGGTGAACGTTTTTACCCATAAAGAATATTTTTGTGGGATACACGCTTGTTGCACGCATGTAATACTATATTCTTATTTTTTTTCCAAAATCCGTGGCTCAGGAGGGCTAAAGTCATGGTCATCGTTTCAAAAATGATATTCGTTTCCATCGTGTGACAGCATCTAGGTAAAATCAGATTAGGTACGCTTTATGTCCTTCGTTGTAAATGATACGAGGTTTGCCACGCAACAGAGGTATAAATTTCACGCTTCATAGCCCCCTTAAGGAACTTATTTGTTGTGGGTGACCCTCCTGTACAAAGTTGGCCCTGTATCTGCATGTGAAGTGAAGTGAAGTGAAGTGAAGTGAAGTCACACGGGGAAACTGATGCCATTTAATAAAAACGCCATTTTCAGTTCAACGAGTTCCCGAAACACATTTGCATTCAATTTTGGTCTAAATAAATAGTCTTGGCGTCCGTGCGGCTGTGTCCGTACAGCTCCGTGCGGCTGTGTCACCGCAAATGTCGTCGAAAGAAGATAGCCTTGTGTATGAAGAGAGTGAACAAAACGTTCTGTGATGTTCTGCACGACAAAAACGGTGAGTTGTATTCTGGAAGCGCTGCGTTAGAGAGTCTCGATCCGTGCAGTGAAAGCTTACGAGTGCATTGAGGCACGTTAGACACGAGCACCATCTGGCAGTTATCTTAGAAAACAAAGGAAGGCGTGCGCGCCCGAAGAAAGAGATGCGTGCCTGTCTCGGAGGCGAGTAGAAGTAGAACGCAATTTATTGATTGATATGTCGTGTTCAACGTCCCAAAACCACCATATGATTATGATAGACGACGTAGTGGAGGGCTCCGGAAATTTCGACCACCTGGGGTTCTTTAGCGTGCACCCAAATCTGAGCACACGGGCCTACAACATTCCCGCCTCCATCGGAAATGCAGCCGCAACAGCCAGGATTCGATCTCGCGGCCTGCAGGTCAGCAGCCGAATACCTTAGGCACTAGACCGCGGCGGCGGGGCGGAGTAGAACGCAAAGTGACGGGCAGGTGCCAGCACCTTGTCGTGTCAGCAAAGCGTTGAAAACACTTGCCTTCTTGAGCATCGCGTTACCGGTCCTTCAAATTACTTGTGTGTGCCTTCTCTAGTATTAAGGCACACATACAAAACATCGACGTGTAGTTAGGGTGCCTCACATATGCGCAATAATTTCTTTTCATTTGACAATCGCACAAGTATCAACGCTGAAACGTGAGCAATTGGTGGGCGCTGCGGATGGGGTTGGCCGTTTGAGGTATCGTTTGGTCACTTTGGTGCCATAAGGGGTTATCGTTACCGCGGAAAAACAGACAGACAGACAGACAGACAGACAGACACAGACAGACAGACACAGACAGACAGACAGACACAGACAGACAGACACAGACAGACAGACACAGACAGACAGACAGACAGACAGACAGACAGACAGACAGACAGACAGACAGACAGACAGACAGACAGACAGACAGACCAAAATTTTTATCGCCTTTAAAAAATCCTGGAGCCACCCCTGTGCAGGTGGTTGCTTGCATTTCAGCACCTCAAGTGAAGGAACTTTACAATGTGGGGGCTATAGCGCCATCTGCTTTTCTCTCGTAAAAACGACGCGACTTTAGTTCACCATTGTACCGGCACGTGGCGAATGCGTCGTTGTGCTGCGCGGTGTTTGCAACTTGAAAGCATTACGAATGGCGACGTTTTTAACAAAGCCACAGTGGTTTGGCGAAACCGAAATTCGTCTTTCCTGCATAAGCAACAACCCTCAGCGGATAAGTGCCAACAAAACTGGGTACGCCCAATAATCACCATTTGTCCACTAGACCTGACGAAGAGATCACTCAGGCAGCCAATGAAAATTAGGTATTTCGGACAGACGCAACCAATACCTGGGCATAATAAGTGAGCCACCAGGATAAATACTGCGATGAACAGATCAACCAGCAGCAGGTTGAAGTACGCTGTTTAGCAATCTGCATGGAAGGCTTGGGGCCGCTGTTTGCAGGCTGCAAAAATAAAATTAACAATTTTAGAAATTCGATTTATTCCGCTTTGCTACTACGTTGTAGACTTCTGCGGTAAACGCCGCCTGGCACGAAGCGCTGAAAGCGCCACTATTACTAAAATTTATTGCAGACACGGGGCATCCGTTAGCTCGACATATTTGGTAGCGATGACGTTCGCGTTTTTCTTTTGTTTCATGCATTGAATAGGACTCAAGCCTAACTGTTGACCTGTGTGTGAAAGAAGGCTTGTAAGAATTATAATAAAATGAACTAACTACCGAAGCTTTACTGGTGTGAAAAGTTCGAGACCAAGAGGAATATCAAACGTACACGCTGAAAGTTGTGGATCACACTGAGTCATAAGCTGCGACTCTCACTGGCATAGAAGTTTACAAATGAAATATGTATAGTATAAAAGAGCAGTGGCGTAGCTGGAGGGTTGCACACACGGCCCATGATCCCCTTCCCATGAATTTTTTCTTCCCCTTGGCACACTCAGTGCAAAATTCCATTTGCCGGCGTGGCCCCCTGTCCAGATCAAGGAGGTACCCCCTGCCTACCACACTCCTGCAAAAAATATCTCCCGGCTGCCATGTCAAAGACTGCGGCAAATAACCCAATAGGTGACCGGTAATAAGGGCAATCGGCCCCGCCGCGGTGGTCTAGTGGCTAAGGTACTCGGCTGCTGACCCGCAGTTCGCTGGTTCGCATCCCGGCTGCGGCGGCTGCATTTCCGATGGAGGCGGAAATGTTGTAGGCCCGTGTACTCAGATTTGGGTGCACGTTAAAGAACCCCAGGTGGTAAAAATTTCCGGAGCCCTCCACTACGGCGTCTGTCATAATCAAATGGTGGTTTTGGGACGTTAAACCCCACAAATCAATCAATAAAGGCAATCGCAGGAAACTGTTGGATATGACGGCTTCCGGGTCGACGCACCACCTGGGTTAGAAGGGAACGCGCGCATTTTTGTACCACTCCGTTGAAAAAAGCACCTCTCCGTGCAATGTCAGTGCTTTAGATATTAGTTTTTTTTTTTTTTTGCTAACCGTGACTGTGACGACGACAAGCTACGAAAGCCATGAACGGTAAGGAAACTTTTTTAATCGAAGTAAAATGGTCTGCAATGTTTTTATGTTGCTCGGAGTACTGTCAGTTTGGCTAGCAGATCAGTCGATACAGAGGACAGTTTTCATTGTATGATACGTTACTGCAGATGAAAAGTCACCATTTTAAAGACCCTAGGAGATGGAGCTGACTGTAGCAGTGTACTAAGAGTCCATTTCGGGATCACTGCTTCGGCCGACATCGTCGGTCGATCAGCGAAGCGCAGTACTTAGTGAGCGCGTAGAGATATCCTTTTTTTTTCTATCCTTCAGCACGCTATAAGATGCATTTTTTAAAAGAGGCCAGATGCTCTTTTGAACGCTGATCTTGGTCAAGCTGCGCAGCATGGCGGCATATAAACAATACAGTCAGACATAGAAGGTGCTGAATAATCGAAACCCTGCGCTTGTTTAACACACTTCTTGCATTGTGTGCCGTCCTGGCGCACTATTTAACCAAGATAAACGACGATGCACTAGTCCAGCGCTTCATGTAAACTTACTCTTGAGTGACGCTTTCACGTTTTTCGTCATATATGTAAGTACAATGGCCGCGTTCATTTCGTATGGCAAGTGGATTTCGCCCGCCCGTTCCCATATTAATTGGCAAGCCGCGCCTGCGCGACAATTTATTTTTTTCATATAATATTCGCAGCAAAGTCGTGCGTAAGCTTTTTATTATTGCGAAATACAAACGTCACTGCGATAAAACACCCTTCGCACACTCTGACGTTAACGTTCGGAACCCAAAGGCTAACTATCGCTGTAGCTCTCTTCACAGCCGCGGCCCACCTCATTTTTCTTTCTCCGTTATTCGATACTTGCGTTCGCTTTTCCCGCTCGAGTTGGAGCAGGCAATGGCTGAACAGCTGGCCATGGTTTATCAGGGCGAAGGTAAACTGGCGCCCACGCGCACGAATACCGCATAATTTGAGGCTTGCGGCGGAGCGGTTCGCCGTCGTCTACGCTTCTCGAACCGGAAGCCGGCAGCAGACGGTGCATCCCACAATTCCTCGCTCTTTTACTGGTCAACTATTTAGCATGAGACCCATGTCAATGTGCATGTCGTTGGCACACTACAAGCTGTATCACTAGTCAAGTCATCCAAATCTATTGGACTTATCTACCATGCCATGATTCTCGTTTTTCTTCAATTGGCCTGGTTTCAGTTTTTAACCGCCATGACGCCGAGTCTCTAGAAGTTTGTTCACACTCTTTTTCGTGATGACCAAAAAATGAGGCTCTGATTTTTTCGCCGAGCATTTGAATTCAAACCGTTAACTATGTTTCTTCATTATATATCTATGGACCTCAGAAGTAGGCTTTCAATTTAACAATCACTTCTCCTATTCAACCACTGCATCACAGGGTCCACGTATAAGATGTAGTGTATAATTTCCATTCCGCTTAAATTCGCAGGGACACTGATGATCACCCTAAAAAATAATTGAAAAGAGATCTAGCCCTTGGGACGTCTCTCTACGCCCCATATTTGATGTTTTCGAGAAACTGTCTGCTCATGCTAATGGTGGCTCCGTGGTTTGTGAGGAAGTATCTTGCGCAGTTGTATGCTTTAACGCCTACGTTTAGCGCGCTTAGGTTCGCGAGTAAGGCTTCGTGTTTCGACATTATCAAACTAATTCACCGCAGATGCCCCGCCGTGGTGGTCTAGTGGCTAAGGTACTCGGCTGCTGAGCCGCAGGGCGCGGGTTCGAATCCCGGCTGCGGCGGCTGCATTTCCGATGGAGGCGGAAATGTCGTAGGCCCGTGTGCTCAGATTTGGGTGCACGTTAAAGAACCCCAGGTGGTCTAAATTTCCGGAGCCCTCCACTACGGCGTCTCTCATAATCATATAGGGGTTTTGGGACGTTAAACCCCAGATATCAATCAATCAATCATTAATCACCGCAGTGTTCTGCAGGTAAAAACTAACACCTCCCAAACTAACATCGAGCAGAAAAAGTCATGTTAACGTACCTGTCTTTCATGCCTGGACTGAAATTCACAAGTATACCCTTTTCCACGGACCTCAAAAAATGTGAAACGCTATAACAGGTCACAATGCTTCCTTATCCAGGCAATAGTTCTTGAGTGTTATAATTGACTGAAAAATATAACCCCCTATTATTTTCTGTATTCTATCTTTACCTTGTTGCTTCTTTTCCTGTTTATGTGACTATTCTTTAACGTACTTGCGACCAACTCATGGGATTGCTCTGCATCTGGGCTGGAATATGTCAAACTAAATAAGTTGATAATAAATTTCACAGATTTCAAGCATTGTGGGAATGAATTTGTTGTGAACCGTTCAGCGTGGGTCTCCCTACGCAGCATATTTTTTTTCTATTTATTAAGAGTCAAACATCTTGGCTCGCACAATGTGCAGCTGCTGTCGTCAAGATTCGCTTTGCCATGGTCCCCAGTCGAAATGCAGTTGGGAAACAACTGTGGGCAATACCGACTACAGAGTAAACGTGGCACCCAGACCATATGGCACCCATATGGTCTGGAGCAGACTGGACTGCAGACGCTGACACAAGAGGAAGTGACCACTTGCCAGTATTCATATATCACGCAAAGTTGAAGAAAACAAGAAGTAACCGCACAACAAGAATTACAAACTGGGCAATCTTTCGAGAACTACAGAGACAAAATCTTGAACCCTGTACTGACGCAGAAACGTATGCATCTAAGATAAAAAATTTTCTAACAAAAGCAACTCGTACAGTACCCATTCCAGATGGGTATTCGGGTGTTGACGCTGAGTATGAGAGGCTTCGGGCAATACGACGCCGATCTGAAAGAAGATATCGCAGGTCAGGTAATTTAGAAGATTTCAAGGTTGCACAGAAAGTACACACTACAATGCGTAACCAACTGCAGAAGCTTTCAACCAAAAGGTGGCAAGATTTATGTGCCTCACTTTCCCCATTTACTTCGGCGACTCAACTGTGGAACATGGTACGCGCCCTCCGACAGCCAGTAGTCCACTCGAGACCACTACAGGCTCTAGCGCTGTCTCGAGGAGTTAGCGAACGGGTGATTGCCGAAGAATTTTGCGATCTTATACTGAGAAATGGAGAGACCGCCCAAACGAGCGAATATAAATCCTCAGCAGAATCAGCTTCGGCGGTTGTAACAAAGTCCTCTGCAATCAGTTCATCAGATCTGGATGACATTTTCACACCAGAGGAGCTCCAATATGTGTTGTCTTCAGTAAAACGAACAAGTTCACCAGGAACAGATGGAGTTACATACGCTGCTCTTGCTAATTTGTGCAAAAAAGGAAAATTGCACCTGTTGGACATCTATAATAAAATTTGGCAAGAAGAAAAAGTTCCGGAAAGTTGGAAGATATCAAAAGTAGTACCGTTGCTAAAGCCAGGGAAGAGCCCTATGCAGTTGGACTCGTTTAGGCCGGTTAGTTTGACGAGTTGTTTTTCAAAAGTGATGGAAAAAATGATCAATGAACAAATTTTATGGTGGCAAGACATGAAAAAACTACTACCAGAAAGCATAGCCGGCTTCAGAAGAGGTAGATGCACAATGGACTGCATTCTGGATTTGGTCACAGATGTGGAAAACCAACGAACGCAAGGAAACATCACTGTCGCTGTATTCCTTGATGTCCACCGAGCATACGACACAGTGAGTCACGTTCACGTTCTGGAAGGCCTGGCGTTACAGGGATTCAAGGGCAAGATACTGCGTTGGATCGCTGACTTCCTGAAGCACCGGAAAATTTTTGTAGTTACGCAGGAGGGCCCAACGTCAGAACATGTCGTCAACCAAGGAGTGCCACAGGGCAGCGTACTAAGCCCTACTCTCTTTAATGCAGTCATGGCGCAGCTCCCATATAATCTTCCACCCAACATCAGATGTTCAGTATATGCTGATGATATAAGTATATGGACGTCTGGTCCATCGTTTTTGGATATACAACAAACTCTACAAGAAGGATTGGATAATGTAGACCATTTTCTAAAACAAAGAGGTATGGCACTGAGTCTGGCCAAAACAGCCATACTTCCGTTTACATTAAAAAGACCTAGAAATTTCCAGATTATTCTGCAAAATCAGCCTATTAAAATGGTTAAAACTCATAAATTCTTGGGAGTAATTTTAGACCGGAGACTAACATGGTCGCCTCATGTCCAGTCCCTGGAACAAAAAGTGAATCAGGCCATTCGAATCCTCCGGCATCTCTGCGGGGCCAAATGGGGTGGTACTACAGAGTCGTTATTAGCCCTACATGTTGCCTGGATACGCCCCATCGTAACTTACTCACTGCCCCTGCTGCACGGACTCCCAGCCTCCACCGAAAGGAGACTTCACTTGTTATTGGCAAGGAGCTTGAGGGTATGTCTGGGTTTACCACGGTCAACTTCCAGTGATTTAGTGTATGCGGAGGCTCGAGAGCCACCTTTGGCAGTACTGCGAACTAAAGAAACATCTCGAAATTTATTTAGAATTTTCACGCAACATGAAAGTCATTTTTTATCTGGTGCACTAACACAAAGAACGGCAACGAGACTACAGGATACTATATCATCATTTCAAGCAGTAGTACCAGAATTTAAACAATGGAAACCTTCAAAACCACCTTGGACGCTGCCACTTCTCAACGTTATCCGTGAAATAGACGGCATAGAGAAGAAAGCAGCCATGGCACCTCTAGTAGCGGCACAGTTGGTACTTCATCAGCTTCATGTAATGCATAATGAAAAAACGAAGATATATACAGATGGATCATGCACAGAAGAAGCGTCAGCCTGCGCGGTCTTTATACCCGAAATTCAGGAAAAGAAGATGTACAAATTATCGCACAAGTCTTCATCGACGACAGCAGAATTGGTGGCTATCTTTGAGGCAGTTAAGCTTATCTGCGAGAATCCAGATCCACGAAAATGGGTGATATGCACTGATAGCAAACCTGCTCTTCAGCTAATCAGAAATGTGAGATCACCTTACAGAAATGGTGAAATACCACAATGTATCGCAGAAACTGTGGCATATGCCTCATCGCAGGGTCACAACATCGTATTTCAATGGATACCCAGCCACATTGGAATAAAGGGAAATGAAGATGCTGATAGTCTCGCGAAGAAAGCATTGAAGGAAGGACGGGATTGCACAATCCCTATATCTGGGACGGATATTCGACATTTTATATTGCAAGGGGCTAACCATTGTTCGATGGAGAAGTGGTTTGAGAGCCCTAAATCAAAGGAAACGGTACTTTATGAAGTTGATCCACACAGAAAATTTTCCATAGCGACAGACCTTCCACGACACCTAGAGACATTGATCCACCGACTTAGATTGGAAGTAGCATATACAAACAGCTTCCTGCACAAGATACATCGATCCAACTCACCGGAATGCCATTGTGGTCATGCAGAAGAAAATGTTCGCCATATTCTTTTGGAGTGCATTAAATACGCGAAAGAAAGAGAAAAATTAAAGAACAAATTAGCAAGTTTGGACAGACGGCCCCTCACAATAAAGAAACTACTTGGACCATGGCCTGAGATGCATCTTCAGAAAAAGGCAATAATCTTCCTGACAGACTTTTTAGTGGAGACCGGACTGGACAAGCGCCTATGACTGACAGCCAGAAATGAGTATTATGTAAAGTGTGGTCATGTATATACTGGTATTATAGTACTAAGGTGTGCGTGAAAGTAGTTTATGACTGAGTGAACTGCGTGAAGAAAACTGTGTATTGACAGGTTATTTGAACTGGTTTCAGTGTGCTATTATGTTTTTTTCTCCTTTTCCGTATTGTTAATTTTTGGGTACCGTTCTGTATTATTATTTTATTTTTCGCTGCAGAACTCTGTGATATGGAGTAGCCGAGGCAATAGGCTCCTCAACCTCTCCACAGCAAAACAGTTAAAACAACAACAACAACAACAACATATGGTTTTAGAAAGTAAAAGGGCTTAACAGCACAAAAACACTGACATTCCATAACTCATCAATCAAAGCATATCACAGAGTAAATGGTTAAAACGACCGACAACAAATTTTGATGGCGCCATAATTTTATTAGCAAAACGAAAAATTTATCAGTCAGTGACTCTAATCATGGAATTACGAAGCGGCAAGCACCATGAACTGAGATATGATATCTATGGCGAACATGAAGTCGTACACTCACATGCCTCAAACACTGAGCGCACGGCTGGTTCGTGCTCAAGCGTCGTGGTTTACTGCGCATGCGTGCACTCCACGCGCATGCGCCCCGGCTCGACTTGGTCTCCTGGTGGCCGTGACGCCAGCGCCGCTTCTCACCAACTTCGTTTACGTAGTAAACAGCGCAGAATTGAATGACACTGGATAATGATATACATACTAAAATTTTGAAGGCTGGCGCGCATGACAGCCTCAAGCTACGTGACTACGTGCAGGAAAGTGATCGACTCCTTATTTCATGAACCAGCTTGAATTTTCCTCCGCTAGGCTGCGCACCTTTGTGGTTTTTATTAGAGTGCCTCGATGCCCGCTCCTCCGGGGGCGCGCACATCGAGGCAATCTAGCTTTTATTACGTCTAAATACGATTTAAAATTATAGATTCTACTCACACTAAGAAAAATGCTGAAATTAGTGACTATATTTCATCGTCTTTTTCTTTTCTGCTAATATCGAATCACATCTTCTAGCAAGCTGTCTGTCTCTTCAAAGGCCAACTCCAGCGATTTTTGACCTTGTCAGGATAATGGTGCTTTTATGTTCCTTGGACCCTCTTCTCATGCGCCCGATAACTCAATTGCTAAACATTTCTGAAAACAATAATTAATTACCTAAAAACCGCAATACCGAAACCGAAACCCAACTGAGTGTGCTTCTACGTGTAGCGTAAAGATTTGCCCGACGCTGTTGGATCCTGCCTGATGCACCTAATGCCCGCCAGATGGCACTTTCTGTCCACGCCGTCCACGGCGATCGCCTAAACCACTTACGCTGTTATGGTGAATATATGACGAATCATGTGCGTCTCACAATGCAACACCACTTGACATATCACACTCCCACCAACACGGAAAAGGAAATTGCACACTCAACCAAGGAAGCGCTGGCCAAACCCACATAATCCATAGCAGAGAAGCAGGCGCTGCAGTGGCACATCAGTTCGTCACTTTCGCCAGGCGAAACTCAACGTCACACACAAAACCTTGGCATTAAGTCTGGCAAGCAAGGTGAGCATTTGGAGGCAAGCTATAAAATTAATTTGAAAAGAATCTGTGAAATTATCAAGCCTGCAATTGTGCATGAATGGTGCACACCTGCAAATGAACGTACCAGTGACTTTTATTGAAATCCGCTAACCTCAATGAATTGCCGAAATAGGCCTTTAACAACACGAATAGTAAAAGCGCTGAACCGAACCAAAATAGACATCAATTCATCATCCGATGCACACAACTTCACCACATCATCAGCACTCACTTGGTAGATCTGCCTTAATTTTTTTGGCCAAGAATTATAAGCCATATGAATATCTTTGAATTAACTGAATGGCTGTGAGAATATTGAGGTTTTAGGTCAGTAGCACCTAAAGGAAAACATGTAAGCGACAAAAACTTGCTACACACGTCCAAGCTGATTCCTTTTATCGAAGTGAAGTGGACGCTCAGTCGTCCGTGAATTCCCACATGATCGTGCAACGCTTGACAATAGCTTGTTTCTTCATGAAAATATGTGTGCAACGTTTGCTATACTTTTATCTTTCATATTCTGATTTGTTGTGTATACTGGCATGGCTCTGATGTTGGACAATATGTTAATGTCTCGCATAGTGCCTGGGTTCGATTCCGGCAGGAACTTTGTTGGCCACTCTTTACTTCTATCGGAATTTTTTGTGACGCGGGCTTCTTCACACTATCGTGTGAACATCTATATGAAGTCGGTTCTTGTTGCTGTGTTTCATTCACGTGTGGAGCGTAGCCAGATTCCATGGGCTGCGGTAGGCAGGTATGTGTCACAAGGGACGAATGTGAAGGGTTTCATGACGTACACCACTAGCGTGTCATGAACATTCGTAATAAGCTTTTCGTTTATTGAGTTCTTAATCGTCCTTCTGTGCTAATTTTGATTCTAACCACATTGTGGAGATGAGTGTGCCCAGACGTAGGCAGCTGTGTACAACGATGGATACACACATATAATAGGTCGAAGTGCCTTTGGTCGGCGAATAAATCACTTGCATTTTATGAACAAATGAACAAATAAATAAATAAATGGTATTACCGAGCACGCCAGAGATTGGCTCCATAGGTGTGAATCTCTGGCGTGCTCGGTAATGCCATTGTATATTACCTGCCAAGCCGCAGCCCTACTTAGCAAGCACCTATAGAACGACGTCACAAGCACGGTCATAGCAGAGTGAGAAATCAGTTTTTCGTAATGCTGTGGTGTGGCTAACGTCAAACTGCCTAGCTGCGTTTCTTCATTTTCTCGCGAAGCTCGTGAAGACGAAGGTTCCGCAGTAACTTTATTGGAGCCGAGATCTAGAACGTGCTAGGACAACCGAGGAATGCGATGCGCAGCATGATTGCTATCATATACGCTTTGAATGCATCAATGATGTAGAAGAAAAGGTGCACACGCGCACCACCTTCTTCTTCCACCCTCTCGTATACCCTCTATTCGGGCCACCTACCTTAACAGCTTTTGTCCTACTTAGTGGCTTTTTTTTCGTTCTGAACATACAGGATACTTTTTGAATGAATAATAAACAGGTTTCCAAAGTTTGATCGTTACAGGGACAGGTTGATTTTGTGCCCTTCACTCACAGCACAAAGGTTAGTCCGAAAGACAACGGCACGTTGAGTGTTCGACGACCATGACTTTGTTCAAAAGAGTAAAACCTGCGTCAGTTGCATTCACAGCTGCGATGCTTATACGTGGGCGAAGGAGCGAAATGTGCGGCAGATACGTTTGCGTACTAAGAGATACGTCGCTAGACTATACTGCGATTTCATGGCAGGTAAAATGCCCCAACGTGTGTTCGTTCACGCAAGTGTTACTGCTCATGTCCAAGCACGTTAGCTTAAAACGCATGTGCGAGATCCAACAGGAAGGAAGGGGGTCGAATAAAAGCGACCACTGGTGTATGCACCTGTGACTAACTATGCGCAGTATGCTTGTGACACAACTTGCTGGTCATAAAAAGTGTGCACCGTTCCTACCGACCTACATTAAATGGCTTTCAGGCTGATGCAAAGCATCACGCCATCCTTTAAATCATTTAAACCATGGCACGAAGTTATTTTATTCGTGTATGCCACCGATATGACTTGATTTTTTCCTATGCTATTAAAAATAAGTGTGTTTATTGGCAACATTACTGAACATTCAAGGCGTTGATAATCGCACAAGTTACTTCATTCAGAACACAATTGAAACAAGGTTCAAAGATATGAATATTCATAACAATCTTCCGCTATATTCAGAAACATTTCCTCTCAACACTGCATTGACATGGGCTTCATTCCATGGCCTTAAATGGAAGTTGTAACAACAAAATGAAGTAATCAGCTAATGAAAAAAATAGTTTTAATGGCCACCTAAGCAACAAGCATGCTGGTAGGGTCCTCTCTTTCCTATTTCACGTGGGTTCTCATTCTTGAGAGTTAACACTTCTGGGTACATACAAATAATGAAAGGAACCCGAAATTCCAGTTACCAGTAATGACCAGTAAACATTGTGTGTAACTGTACACCGCTTGGCACTCATTTGCATGCGTGAGTAGTCAATGTCACTGGGGGTGTACGGTTATGCAGAACAATCCCACTGCTTCATTTATTCACCATTATAGACTTTATGAGTATGCCGAGACTGTTTTCGTTTTTTTTCAAATCTCATATCATTCATTCGACAAGAAAAGGAAATAGTGCTTCCTCGCTCGTGAAACAATTCGTGCCTTCTTAAGAAAGCACATCTTCATCGCACAGCTTGAAGACTTCATAGTAAAGAAATAACTAGCACACTCTTGCGTGTAGCTTCGAAAAATGTTAACGCTCGATTATCACAAAATACAACATTCGTTACCACAGCAGCCACTTGCCGGTTACACGACTCGCCCCCCCCCCCCACCGTTTTGGTGGATCGACTCAAAAAGGCGACAGAAAGAGAAGAAGAAAAAAGGAAGAGAAATATGTGGCTGATCCCCATATTCATGAAGCGGTATAACACAAAGGTGAAACGCGTCATCTTAAAGGTAGCTGAGAATTCATTGTGCATTGTGGCCGCAACAGCAAGAAATTGAAAAGTCACGTGAAGAACGGCAAGCAGCACAACACTTGCAGCGCACACATCAAGCAGTAAGCAAATACGAAATTAGCATACACAAGATGAGCTCGGACTAACAACTGCCTCAGCTCAACACTTAAAGCGTGTCGTTCATACAGAAAAAAATACGCACAAAACGAGTGCGTAAGTATACACATGACAAGCCACAACTGTGACAATTTTTTCGCATATCTTACTTCTTCATTTGTGAGCAGCACGCTCTTTTTGTAAACGCGGCCGCGGCAGTAAGTGCAGGGACCTTTGTTCTCTGCAAAATGACCAGTATTATAAGCATGCGAGCCTTATAAGCATGCGAGCCTATAACACTTACATGTACAAATGGATTTTGGGAAACCGAAGTTATCACATGTCACCCTGTCACAACCGAAGCGCGAAATGCCATGTATACGATCTTTTTAGTCATGAATTGAGTACTGCTTGAGAAACTCACGAATTCTTTATTGAAAAAACATATGTAGCACACAAAAATATATTGTGACGACGCGAGATCGACCAGCACACAAACCGCCTTAAACAAATACGATTTATCGATCGCAGGAAACAGACTGCAACGACTTCTTCGTCTTTTTGCCCTCGGCCAAGGACACTCGCGCTGCTTCGTTGTTCTCACCACTGCCACATACGCGCGTCATTATTCCCCCTTTAAAAAAAACATCGTCCCGATGTTAAACGTTTGAGAAGCAAGGCGAAACCAAAACTGCACAGTCAGTCACTGAAAGTAAGGCTTCATCCGAAGCACGTGGACAATTTCTGGTGAATGTCTGCGCCGCTTTGAAAACTGCACGCCGTCCGGAACAACCTCGTAGTTGACGTCACTAATGCGTCGCAGAATCTTGTAGGGTCCGAAGTATCTTTGCAACAGCTTTTCGGAGAGCCCACGCTGACGAACAGGTGTCCAGACCCATACTTTGTCGTCCATGTTGTATATGACGGGTCTGTGCCGGAGGTTGTAATACTTGGCATAGTCGTCTTGCTGTTTGGTGATTCGCAACCTGGCAAGTTGTCTGGCTTCTTCTGCTAGCTGTGTAAACTCTTCGGCGTCTGTCTCATTGCCATAATTTTCATGAAGGAGCATTGCGTCTAACGTTGTTGTAACCTCGCGTCCGTAAAGGAGACTAAAGGGTGTCTTCCGAGTGGTTTCTTGACGAGCCGTGTTGTACGCGAACGTGACGTAGGGCAAAAAGATGTCCCAGTTCTTGTGCTCTAAATCTACGTACATGCTTATCATGTCAGCCAGGGTCTTGTTGAGGCGTTCGGTGAGCCCGTTGGTCTGGGGATGATACGCCGTTGGCTTCCTGTGAGCTGCACCACTTAGTCGGAAAATGGTGTCCAAAAGCTCGGCCATGAACGCAGTACCTCTGTCGGTGATGACTATTGCGGGGGCACCGTGTGCAAGATGATGGCTTCGATGAAAAATTGCGCCGCTTCAGCTGCCATTGCCCGTGGCAGAGCGCCTGTCTCCGCGTATCAGGTCAGGTAATCCGTGGCGACGATTATCCAGCTGTTTCCAGTGGCGGACTTTCGGAAGGGGCCCAGAAAATCCATGCCAATTTGTGCAAACGGTGCTGCCGGCACTCGAACAGGCTGCAGCAATCCAGCTGGTTTGATGGATGGTGGCTTGCGGCGCTGGTAATCTAGACATGCCTGCACGTAAGTTTTGACAACTTCGGCAAGTCTTGGCCAGTAATAGCTCTGCCTTATCCTCGCCAATGTTCTTGCGTAACCCAAGTGACCAGCGGTAGGTTCGTCGTGACAGG
Organism: Rhipicephalus microplus; assembly: GCF_043290135.1. NCBI lineage: Eukaryota > Metazoa > Arthropoda > Arachnida > Ixodida > Ixodidae > Rhipicephalus > Rhipicephalus microplus. The sequence goes on along the minus strand of NC_134702.1, from coordinate 148,834,262 downwards.
CTTGCAGTACCTCACGGCAAAGCGATGAAGGAACGACGAGCAAGTACCTGCTGCCGGTGGGTGAAAAGTTCCTCTTATAAAGAACGTCATTTCGCAAGCAGTACGACGGCAGCCCTTTCGCAAATAACTTCGGAACGCTATGCGCTCGCCCTTGTAGGTAATCTATAAGTGGTAGCAGCTCAGCATCGCCGCGCTGCTGTTGAGAAAAGGCGGCATTGTCCACAATTCCGAGAAAGGCCGTGTCGTCATCGTCGTTGTCCGGGGATGCCGCCTCAACAGGAGACCGAGAAAGACAGTCGGCATCGGTGTGTCGTTTTCCCGACTTGTAGGCAACAGTGAAGTCAAATTCTTGGAGCCGAAGACTCCATTGTGCAAGGCGGCCAGACGGATCTTTCAAGTTGACTAACCAACAGAGAGAGTGGTGATCGTTGATAACGGTGAATGGGCGGCCGTACAAATAAGGACCAAACTTAAGGACTGCCCATACCATTGCAAGACATTTTTTTTTCGTCGTAGTGTAATTAGCTTCAGCTCGGGACAGCGTCCTGCTGGCGTAGGCAATCACGTTTTCGTTGTTGTCCTTCGACTGTACGAGCACTGCTCCAAGACCCACATTACTAGCGTCTGTATGAAGTATTGTCGGCGCGTCTTCATCGAAGTGGGCCAGCACGGGGGGTGTTGGCATTCGCTGACGAAGCTCGTGAAATGCCTGCTGTTGGTCTTCGCCCCATCTGAAGGGGGTATCTTCCCGAGTAAGCTGTGTCAAAGGCCATGCGATGCGCGAAACATTAGTAATAAACCGCCGGTAATAGGCACAGAGTCCTAAAAAGCGTCGCATTGATTTTTTGTCTGATGGCGTCGGGAAGTTTGCCACAGCGGTAATTTTATCCGGGTCGGGTCGAATCCCTTGGCTGCTCACGACGTGACCGAGGAATTGAAGTTCGTGGAAGCCAAAGTGGCACTGTTCTGGTTTTAGAGTAAGACCGGCCAAGCGTATTGCTTCAAAAACTGCTTCGAGCCTTCGTAAGTGTTCCTCCAAAGTCGCCGAAAAGACAATCACGTCGTCGAGGTACACCAAGCAGGTTTGCCGCTTAAGTCCCGACAGAACCGTGTCCATGAGACGCTGGAATGTTGCTGGCGCCGAACACAAACCGAAAGGAAGAACCTGAAATTCATAAAGTCCGTCGGGCGTAACAAAGGCGGTCTTCTCACGATCTTTCTCATCCACTTCAATTTGCCAGTAGCCTCTTTTTAAGTCCATAGACGAAAAGTAGCGTGCGTTTCGTAGTCTATCCAATGAATCATCAATACGCGGCAGAGTTTAGACGTCCTTCTTTGTGATCTGAATAAGCTTACGGTAGTCGACGCAGAAACGCAAGCTACCATCCTTCTTTTTGACGAGTACTACAGGTGATTCCCAAGGACTGTTAGATGGCCGAACAACACCATCTTATAGCATCGCTTTCACCTGTTTTTGAATTGCTTCACGCTTCTTTGGGGCGACTCGATAAGGATTTTGCCGGATGGGTCTGGCATCGGAATCCGTGATAATGCGGTGTTTCGTCAGTGCCGTTTGACCAACTCTTGATGTAGATGAGAAGCAGCCGTGGAACTTGTTGATCAGCGTGAGAAGGTGGTCTCGCTCAATGGGAGATAACATTGGACCAACGTCGACAGGTGTCGGTGTAGTGATAGTAGACGCTGCTGCTTCCTCCACTAAATGACAATCTGTGTTTGCGAGAGTTCGTCAAAATAGGCAATAGCCGTGCCTTTAACTATGTATCGGCGTTCTCTGCTGAAATTTGTCAATAGCAGTTCAGCGCATCCGTCAATAACAATGATGACAGCCCTGGCAACAGAAATGCCGCTAGTGAATGCGAGCTCCTTGATGTGTTCAGCGATGCCAGTACCATTTTGTAATTTTTCACAGTGCACGGATACGAGAGAACAACTTCGTGGCGGCAGTATGACGTCGTCATCGGCAATACGGAAGCGAGGTGGCTGGTGTTCCCTATCTGTAGCAGTATCCGAGCTTACAGTGAACGTTACGCTTCTGTCACGGATGTCAATCACAGCCCCATATTCGCACAAAAAATCCATTCCCAATATGAGCTGTTTACAGCACTCGTGGAGAATGACGAGGGTGGCGACTAAGATGGAACCAGCAATGAAAAGTCGGGCCGTGCACTTTCCAACTGGTGTCATCAACTGACCTCCTGCAGTTCTTATATTGGGTCCCTGCCATGGCATTTTCACCTTCCTTAGTCTTTCGGCTAGCTGTAGGCTTATTATAGAAAAGTGGGAGCCGGTGTCCACAAGAGCCGTCGCTTGATGGCCGTCAATGTGAACGAAGAGGTCAGCGCTGATAACGTCGGTTACGTCGGAAGTTGTCTCATTCGTCGAATTAGTCGTTGCTGTCGTCTTCTTCGGTATCGATGGCTTCGAGCTGTCATTTGTCTGCAATTGGGGCTGTTCGGCATTTCGAATATTGGCAACCCCACCCCCCGAAATCGCTGCGTCTAGTTTCGCCGTCGCGGGCTAGGGGACCTGCCCCTGGTGACATCGGCAAAACTGCGACGATTAGGTGAACTGGGCCGCGCAGGAGATGGAGAACGTGATCTGAGCATTACTAGATTCTGCGGCGGTGTGTTCACAGGGGCGTAGTTGTACATGCGTTGATTGTCGTACGCAATGTAATCAGGGTAGCGAGGAAATCTCGAGTACTGAGCGTCGCGATAACGGCAAACTCTGTAGACGTGCCCAGCTTCACCACAATGAAAGCATACCGGTCGACGGTCAGTGGTACGCCACAAATCGGTTTTCCGACGCTGGTAGGTAAGTGGAGACTCACTATTGGACCACGTTGTGGGTCCCCGTTGTGGGGCATGTTGGTTATACGGCATTCGTCTTCTCGGAGGAATCGGCGAGGTTGCGAAAGTGGTCGGTGCAGACAGTAGCTGTGTTTGCAGGGTTAGTGGTGGTCCAGTCATTGGGGTCTGTTGCGCTGAAGGAGCGACGACGGGGCGTCGGACAGCATCAGCATAAGTAAAATGTCGTCGCACATCATTATAGCCGGGTGAAGAGAGAGCCTGGCGGACCTCATCCCGGACAACATCAGCGACAAAAGACAATGCCGGCGTCGGTTCCATTGCTGGAATTAAACCAAGCTGCCGAAGCTCCTCCCTCAAAATCTCTCGGATGACTTCCCGCAGAGGCCTGTCGTTGTCGCAGAGGCTCGCCGCAGTCGTAACAGGGCTACTCGCTCGAACGTTGACCGGGTTCTGCTGGCGGTACCGTTGCTGTAGGGCCCGTTCAATAGCTGTGGCTTCTTTCGTGAACTCAGCTACTGTTGTTGGCGGATTTCTCACAAGCCCAGCAAACAGTTGCTCCTTCACGCCTCGCATTAGATACCGCAGCTTCCTGTCTTCCGGCATCTCGGGATCCGCCCTGCCGAAAAGACGGGTCATGTCCTCGGCGAACATAGCGACGCTCTCGATTGGTTATTGAATTCAAGCTTCCAAGAGACGTTGCGCATTCTCCTTTCTATCAAGACTACTAAAGGTGTCAATCAGCTGGTTGCGGAAGTCATCCCACGTAGCCATGCTTCTTTCCCTGTTGATGTACCACGTGTGGGCGTTGTCTTTCAGGTAGAAGTACACATTCGCGAGTTTGTCTTCTGGGGTGCCCACTGGTTGTACTTCGCGCAGCGTTCGAACTGGTCCAGCCAGTCTTGTGCATCTTAATAGGTCTCACCATGAAAGCAGTCAGGGATCATGGGATTCTGAAGTGTCATGTGCGATGTAGCTGCAGTGGCCATGGTGGTTGAAGGAGGCAATCGATTGCTGGCAGTTTCTGGTAAGGGATTGAGCTCGGGAGCTAGGATTCGCAGACGGCGGCTGGAACGGTGAACTGGTGTGTCGACGGGTGGTAGTGATTCCGGGCTTGAATGTCGGGTGCGCGAAGAGGTGCCAAGCATGAAGACGTACCCAGCGCCTCCACCAGTGTGACGACGCGAGGTCGACGAGCACACAAAGCGCCTCAAACAAATACAATTTATCGATCGCAGGAAACAGTTTGTTTGTTTGTATCCTCAAATCCATGGCTCGTACCCACTCTGGGGGATTGGCCAAGAGAACATATAGTCTGAGGACGATAACTGCATTGTTGCTTACAACGAAAAAAAGGGGGGGGGGAGTTGTATAGTGGAGACAGTATGTTAAAAAAAGGAAGAAACCAAAGTTTAGATAGTGGGAAAAAAGAATCAACAACAAAGTAGACACTTATAGCTACAACTTGATTTTGGGAGCCGACCAGACAGCTGCTTTTGCCAAACCCAATTAATTTGGTATGCCACGGATTTATCCAGAATGGAAAATTACTTTTCAACCCGTTTTTTTTGAGCATCTGTTAACATGGGATTTATGTTGAAAAACGTTTAGAGTCTTGAATAAAATTACACACCGCATAGAATGCATCTCTGTGGCAATTTCCCAAAACAGAGGCACCAAAACTTAGAACATTTTCTGTGGTTAAATTTAAACGTAGCTTCGCAAATGGAATATCTAAAAGTCGTTTCCTAATTAATCCATAGTTATGACATGAGCTAAAATAACTTTCAATAGTTTCTGATTCTTCGCAAAACGGACAAAGGGGGGAAAGTGTCAGACCAGCTCTGTGTAAATAAAAATTTAATGGGGGGACACGGCACCGGAATCTGGAGATTATAATTTCAAGTTTCTTTGATGGACTCCACTGGGCTTTCCATGGAAATTTGAGGTGCTGATAATCTGTCCATTGTGTGATATTTTCTAAACTATCTGTAAAAATAGCGAATTTCCTATATCTAACCCCTGATAAGTATTCTAACTCGGGCAGTACTGAAATTACTGGTCCATCGAGTGATGCTCGTGCCAAGCATCAGCCAATTCATTTAATTGTAATCCGCAGTGGCCTGGGACCCACACTAATTTGAGGAGTTTTAAATGCGGCGGTGCTAATGTGTGGAACGCTGCTAGGGCACGAGATTGTTCAGAGGTTGTCAGAGCTGCACACACCGAAAGTGAGTCTGTTAGGATGATTGCACTGGTCTCGGTCGTAGGAATTTTACGAAGAGCTAAAATAATAGCTACTAGCTCGGCTTCAAATATAGGAGTGAAATCTGGAAGCCTTACTGAAAAAGACCAGCCGAGGAAATCAGACGCAATTCCCACGCCTGCCTTTTCATTGTTGACAGAACATCTGTAGCTATTACATTTTTTGTTTCTGCATGTACCAAGTAATCGTTTAATGTAGTCGTCAAAAATCTAAGAGATTGCAACTTGGCTTGTTGGGGGAAGATTTCATCGTACTCTATTCTAATGTTGATGGTTGAGGAATTAGTTTTAATTACTGTGCTAATGTCTACATTTATGCAATCCAGTTTCTTTTTAATGAAAATTATCTGAGGGGTATGAAATCGAGGCCAATGTGCAAGAAAGAAAGAGTTAGGGTCGCTGATAAATGCGTACTCTTTGATCTTCGCACCGGTAAACTGTAGAGCTTTAAGAAGGTTTGAACCGTCAAAATGCGGAATCGACAGAGGAGTGTTGGCAATCACGCTTCTTGATAGAATATATTATTCGCCACGAACCTGGGAAGTCCCAGGCATATTCGAAGGGCTTCTCGCTCTAACATTACTAGCGGTTTAATTTTATAACCAGCGGCCCCCGAGAATAATACACACCCAAATTCCAATATTGGGTCGCACATACATTTTATATATCATTAACATCGTGTGTCTGCGCAGCCCGTATTTTCTGTTGCTTAACCTGCATAATAAACCTAACGCCCGTTGTGCCTTTGCTGTTATATATTCAATGTGTGGGCTCCAATTTAGCTTTTCATTATAAATCATTCCTAAGTACTTGACTGAATCACTTGTGGAATAGGTTCCCGATTATACAATACAGAAATTGAAACTGTATCTGCTATAGGAAAGACCAAGAGCGCACTTTTACTGATGTTCAATGACAATGAAACGGATTGCAACCAAATTTCTAGTGTAGTAATATATCTTTGCAGTTTTTCATGTAATGAGTAAATATCACTCTCTGCAGCGAAGAATGCGATATCATCTGCATAAATGTAGACACAGACATCCTGAACAATTGGAATAAAGCTCATCAGTATATTGAATAATACTGGAGATAGGGCGGACCCTTGGGGAACACCACGTTTCTGTTTGAATTTATGCGAACAACAGCCATCCTTCACGCAATACAATTCCCTTAATTTTAAGAATTCTGCTATCCACTCAGTAATATACTGAGGAAACTTTAGACTCTGCAAGGTGGTCAGTAGAATAGAGTGCTCGACACTGTCGTACGCTTTAGCTATGTCGAGAGTTACTAATGCGGCGTACTGTTTTCTTTTACGAGCAAGCTGTATTCGACTCTCTAAATCCGCATGGGCGCACCAAATTGAGCATTCACAACGAAAACCAATTTGATTTGGCTTTAATCTGACCTTATTCGTCATCCAGGAGTTTATTCGGCCCTTTAGAACCCTCTCTATGAGTTTCACCATGTTCGATGTTAGCGAGATGGGCCTGATAATTTCTATGGTAAAACCTAATCGTTGCTTTTTTATTAATGGGATTACCTTAGCTATTTTCCAGTCATACGGTATCCAGGCATTCTTTGAAGAGTAGTTTATAAGATTGAGGACATCGCCGGGGGATAGCTTCAATAAAATTTTAATCATAGGCACTGTAAGTCTATCTGGACCAGGGGCCGACGATGGTAGATCTCGAATGACTTTTGATGCTTCAGACAGCGTTACGTTTTCCAAGTCAGTGCTTATGCTAGACTTTTGCCAGTTGAAAGCCATAATCGAAGAAAACCTAATTTCTAGACCTCTGCCAATTGATTCTAAAGAGTTCTTCGTTTCTTTCAATGATAGTTTTTCATAATCAGTATTTAATGAAGACGGCAGGATTTTGTGATATTGCATATATTGAAATAAAGCTGTCTTATTTTTGGACTTCGGGAGAAAATCGAAATGTCTTTTATCATAATCTTCTTTAGCTTAGGCCACCGTGTGTTTAAATACAGCGGCAAGAAATTTATAATCTGACCAGTTCTTAGGGGACTGATTATGTATTAGCTTCTTCCAAGCTGCCTGTCTTCGTCTGTGATCTCGTGAACAGTTGGAATTCCACCAGGGGCTATAGGGTATTTTCTTCGCCGATTTAACAGCAAATTCAGCGTTTTTGTATGCCCTTTTGATTACTGCGCTTATTTTCATAGCTTTAGTGTCATCTCCATCCTCAGAAGGAGCGTCTAAAGCAGTTTTTAGGTCGTGTTGAAATTTTGTATAATTTATATAGGTTCGGGCATGGAAGCATGTTGGTTTGACGGGGCAAGCGATCTCGAACATTATTGGAAAGTGGTCACTGTTGGAGGCGCAATCAAGGGCTGTTCACGATGTACTAGCAATGGCCGAGATTACAAAGCTTAAATCTAAGGCGGAGCGTGAATGACCACGAATAAATATGGGAGTTCTAGCGTTAAGGCACAATAAGTTGTTGTCTACCGACCAGTCCCACAACCGTTGTCCACACTGATCTGTTCTAAAACCCCAGAAGGTATGGTGAGAGTTGAAGTCACCAACTATAATTGGTTCTTTACAGCCTGAATTAGCAGCCATATCTAACAATCTCTTGTCTTGAACGCCTACAGGAAAGTAGACGTTTATCAGCGAGAAAGGCAAGTATCCTGGAAAGGTAATATCTAACGCGAAAATTTCGCATTCAGAAGACATACATTTGTATGAGTTTTTGATTTTTGAACTAATTTTATTGTTTACAAAGAAAGCTAAACCTTCACCTTTGGATGGACGGTCTAGACGAAAGGTTTGGAAGTTGGGTAGGTGAAATTCATGATGTGTGGATAGCCAAGTTTCTTGTAATGCAATAATAGCCGGATCGAATTTGAAAGACAGGTGTAACAGATCTGTTATGGCTGAGTGAAGAGATCGGCAATTCTAATGTATAATTTTAAGATACCCTATGATTTCGTTAAAATGGTTTCGGCAATCACCTTATCTAAAATACTTTCTTTTAGAAAATCGTTTTTTGAAAGGTTGTCTTTCTGGTATTTATTGCTTTTTACAGGTTTCGGCGAGCTAGGTTTTTTCGATGCAGGGGATCTAGAACGCTTTAGGCATTTGAGATCTATGTCCATATCTTGTGTGTCCTGAGAAGCTTCCTGTGCACCCTCGCTTTGCCTCTGAACGCCTTCTCTTGCGGGCTCTGCAGACTGTGCATCAGGTGGAGTTATCTCAGATTCTGCCTCACTTGTCGGGTGTGCAGACTCAGCATTTTTTACAGCCGTATTTGTATCTATCTGTGCTCCATAGACTTGTGCGATTTGGATATTCACAATGTGCGACAGCGACTCACATAGGGTGGTAGCAATGCGTTGCATAGCCTTATCCACAGTCTTCTCGATCATGTCCGCAATCGATAGGGAAAAGGATGCTTCCATTGCTATGTTATGGCGGGCAGCTGCTCCTGTATACCCTTGAGTTCAGGCTTGGATTTCAGCAATGGCATCCTTTCGGGAGCATTGCCTTCTGTCTACAATTTCAAGGATTTGGATTTCACGTGCCTTGGCTGAGCAGTTTGGGTTATCAGCGCAGTGTGCTTCATGGCAAAGACAGCACTTTTCTTCATTACTTTTACAGTCGTTAGAGTTGTGCGTCTCACCCCGAATTCTGCATCTAGGTACTGACCTGCACCCTTTCACTGTGTGCCCATAACGCCAACACTTAATACACTGTAGGGGACGAGGTGATAGTGACTCCACTCTGTATATCAAAGGCCACGCTTTGATTTCGGTTGGACGATTCGACCCGGCAAATGTAGCAACCACGGACTCCATTGGGACCTTGTTCTTGTCCACAACTCGACAACATCTATAGATAGCTATCACACCTGCTTCTGAAAACATATCTAGTATCTCAGTTGGGGTCAAGTTGACATCGACACCCCGAACAAGGCCTTTGACGCAAGCTAGGTGAGGTGGAATGAATGCGCTCACCGGGTTTGTAGCGAATACCGAGCATTTAAGTAGGTCTCGAACACAGAGCTGGTCAGACGAGAAGCAAAGAATGCCACCCTTGCCGAACTGCCTGACCTATGTGATGCTTTGGTAGTGAGTTGTAGCGGCTCTCAACTCCGTCTGAATCATTTTTAGGATTCTTCATCCGTATATTACCATCGTTGCTTGGGACCAATGCCACAGGAACGGATGTGATGCCATTGCGTAAAAACAAGTCCACTGGCAATTCCTGCGAAGGAAGAGAAGCAGACCAGAGGAAAGCCCCTGGTCCAGGTGAGGAAAACGGCATCTGCCTGGTCGTACTATCTGAAAATACACTCGCTAATCAATTAGGACACTATAGAAACGCCTACGAAAAAAAAGAATAAACAAAATCAATCACAACTTCTGAATTCTTGGCCAAACCCTCAGAGCAGGCAAACGTCAGTCGCTGATCGGCGCACGAGAAAGCACGAGAAACCAGACTGCAACGCAGGAAACAGACTGCAACGACTTCTTCGTCTTTTTGCCCTCGGCCAAGGACACTCGCGCTGCTTCGTTGTCCTCACCACTGGCGCATACGCGCGTCAATATGTAGCAGAATTGTGTTCAACGTTCCAGCACCCATGACCAAATTAGTTATTGGAAAGATGCGTACCCTGCCCAACTCACGAAGTTGCGCTTAATTTGATGCTCTCTACCGTATAAGAGTAATACACTGTGATTGGCGGTGGTAAGGAGAGCTACCCATTTAAGGATAGACCAACTTGGGCACAATACAGCCAACAGTTATAAGCTGTCTACCATCACCAGTCCTCGTACCGCGATAAGCAGCTCTTTTTAAGACAATAGTCTTTCTTGGGGCCTTCGACGCAAAACTTTTGGTCTGTCTGTCTGTTTGTCCCCTCTTAACGGTACCGAGCACTTCAAACGGCCCCAGCAAATAACTCAAACGGCCGACCCCATTCGCAGCGCCCACCAATATTGCTCATGGTTCAGCATTCGTATTTCTGCAATTGTCAAGCAAAAAGCAATTATCGCGTATATCAGGGGCACCATAACAATGCCTATATATTCTTTATGTGCGTCTTTTCCTATAAAACGCATTCATAAGTTATTCTAAGGACAGTAGCATTTATCACGCGGCGCTAACCATACAACGCTTGCACAAAAAGGGAAGTGTTTCCAACGCTTTGCTAAAACGACACGGTGGAGGCACCTACCCACCGCCTTGCGTTCTCTAGGTTATCACCTCTGAGACGGGTCCGCACGCCCGTCTCATAGCTGCACTTTTGTTTTCCGAGATAACTGCCAGATAGCGCTCATGTCTCACGTGTGTTGTGACTTGGTGCACTCGTTCACCTCTGCCGCACGCTCGAGGCACTCTAACGCAGCGCCTCCAGAATACCATTCACCAATTTTCTTGCGCACAACAATAATAAACGTTTTTTTTTCGATTTCTCCAGACGCAAGACTATCGTCTTCCGGCGACATTTGCAGATTAACATGTATATACGGGACCAATTTTTGTTTTTGTGATGCCACGCAATACGATTATGGTGCTGGTGATGAAGGAGCAGTTTATATGGGTTTAAATGCTTCTTTTCGCAAAAAACATTGTGGTAACAGAACCAAGCGAGGGGCGGGGTGCGGAAATAAGAAAAAGAAAGCAGATTGAATGATATGTGTGGTTTGACGTCCCAAAACCACCATATGATTATGAGAGACGCCGTAGTGGAACACTTCGGAAATTTTGACCACCTGGGGTTCTTTACGTGTACCCAAGTCTGAGCACAATGGGCCAGATCATTTTTACCTCGTTCGAAAATGCAGCCGCTGCAGCCGAAATTCGATCCCACGACCTGTGGGTCGGCAGCCGAGTGCCTTAGCCACTAGACCACCACGGCTGGCAAAGAAGGAAGGTTGGTAGCAGCGATTTCTTTACGGAAGGGACTTGATGTACCTGTGCTGGTTAACATGCCTGCCTTTCCCTTCATTTCTTCGTGCCTCCCTTCCTTCCTTTGTATGGATATATATGCACCATGGCACATATGCAAAATTGAAATACTTCAAAGACCTCCCCCCTTTTTTTTGCTTACTAAACCAATACTGGGGACGTTTCTCATGCACTCTAAAAAAAGGGAGCGAGAATGGAGAAACGGGCTCCGTTCCTCCTTCGGCGCAGCGACTTCCTCCCTTGCGGGCGCTTTACCCGTCGCGCCCTCTCGCGGCAAGGAACAAAGGAGCAACGTTTCTCCTTCAGCGTTCAAGTTTCTCCTCGATCACGGGGGTCTTGCTCGCGCGCATGCGTACGCCAAGCCTATAGCCGGCCGCGGCCAGTCGCGAGCGATTGCTTTTACCTAAGATTGTTGTAAGCAATGCAGGAATGACGTTTTCTTTTGTTTTATTAGTATAGAGTAAAAGCCTCTCTTTTTTTATCGTCAGGCACTCGCACGATGCTCCGCACACTTCCATGTGTGTCTCGTGTTGTTTCATACTACCAATTTGTCACGAATACAAGGAGCTCTGCTTCCCAAGCAGTCTTGCTTTATCGATTACCTTAGAGTGTAAAAAAATAATGATTTTTTTCGGTGTCGACATACTTGGTAAGCCCACGCATTTTTAGTTTCGCACGGCACCAACAGCACTCATGAATTCAACGAGGCGGGTAAAAAAGCATCACACTTATTTTTCAATAGTGTAGGAAACCTGATACCACTCTACAGTCCATGCGTGAAAGTACGATCATATACAATTGATAGAGTTATACGTTCCACTACCACCATATAGATGTTCTTTGCAGTTTACCCCCATTAGAATACGGCCGCCGTGGCCGGAAGTCGAACCTGCGTCCATTAGCATAGTAACACGACACCCAATAAGGCTATGCTACCACGGCAGGTGAAAGCACAAAGGGAAACAGGCTGCGAAGTTTAACCGAGCGTTTATTCTCCAGACTAGTTTACAACCATCAGAAACTTTTTAAACATTATCATAACTAAACTTTTCTTAAAAGTGAACCAATGACTTCTGTAGGGTAAACCAAATTCTCAATCGTATTCGTTTTGAATTGCCCATGCCAGCACTGAGAAGTAGGAAGCAATTATGTACGCGAGCAGTATGTCTTTCTCGTCCATGATTCTCCTTTGTCGTGAGAAACTCAACACAAAATGCACTTCTAGTAGCAGCTGTGCACAGCAAGTAAGTACTAACGCTCACTCACCTTTGTGAAAAGAGTATTCCGAATCCAGAGTAATAACCACCACAGCCACAGCGCTAACAACAAAATTGTGACACGCACTATGATTGCAAGTTGACACGCGAGGCGAATCGCGAGAGGCATCTGAAGCAGAAAAGTATGCAGGCACAACATTCTATAAAGTTATAGTAAACTTGCGCACTGCAGCGATAGTTCCTCCACTTAAGTATGAGAGCTGCCGTGATGCCAACAGCCACTGTCATGGCTCACGAAATAATACCGTCGGATGCGAGGTCATCGCTTATTTATCTCGCAAGACCCACGTTGTAACGTACGTATACACTGCTAGGACGGTCGTTACCGCATGAAAAACATTGTCATTGAAGGGCTAGTGGTGTATTATATCCATGGCTAACGGTCACACTTGTGGTACGCACGTAAAAAGAATATAAGCAAACGTTAAGACGAAACAACTAAACGAGGTCGACGTGACCACAGAACACCTACCACGACGGAGACAGTTTGGTCTGCATGCTGCGCCCGCTCCAAGTAACAAGAAGAAAAAAAAAAAAAACGTGACCTCCGAAATGGCGAACGCGCGGCAAGTGTTTGATCTCTCAGAGGCTTCAAGAAAAAAAAAGTAACTGTGGCAGTTGTCGACAGATGGCGCAGCGATCGAAATGCCGTGGGCATTCTAAGCACGGCTTGGGGCATCCGCCTTCGTGAAAACCTGATAAGCTGTAGTAATTATTTCGTTCATTATTGTGCAACCATTGATTAACTAAGGTTCGCCTAAGCATCAGATACAATATATTTACGTGTGCGCATGTTGTGGTATTGATAAAAAACGTAAAAAAAGTGTAAGAAAACCTACTTGTAACCTGTGCCACTCAGGTCAGTTGAAATTCATCGCTATATAAGCTGGCGCGCTTTCATAGTAGAGTGTGAGTAAACACGTCGAGGTGTGAGCCGTTGGTTTGAATGGTTGATTGTTGCGTACAGTTCAGCGTATACGCTAGTGTACTTGTTGCGTACTATTTGTGTACTATGTGACCATGTGTGCATGTGTAGCTACAATGGATTGCATCAGCACGTAATAGGCTTTCGGTGTCTGTAAGTGGTCTTGAATAGGTTGATGCGTAAACAATCCGCAAGGGAGCCGTGATAGTGGGTAATAACAACAAACGTCGCGGCAGTGAAGTCTTTTTAATTTTGTTCAATCTCTCCAGATGGCGCCACCTACCACCCACTTCATTGCTATGACGCTCTCACACCTCCAGCCATTTTTATATCGTTGAACATCTATCTATGAAAGCTGCACTACGTATTCGGAATGGTTTCGCTGGGATCGAGTGTACGGTTTGGAGGCACATCTCGTGACCTGCGGACCCGTAAGCGCATGGATAACGTCGCTACACTATGTGAATCTGCGAAAAATAAATACAGCAAGCCTAGCATGCACTCTTCAGGTGAGGGCTCTGCAGAAACCGTGTCTTTCGGAGTGAACGTGGCTTCGCTGACCGAACGAAACGTACTTGCTCCATCGTTCTCTTTCGCGATGTGTTCACCGCCACAGGTTCGTCTGCTTGTTTTTATTATCATTTCGTTCAATATCAAGCTCAGCGGAACCGTTTTTTGTAACTTTCAGTGCCGTGTACTCCTTACCAGTCGAGAATCGTTGCATTTGCTAAGCCTACTCGCTTCGCCGGGGGACAGCCATGTTGATTTTCATAAGGAGGAACGTGTTTCTCGGTGGATGAGGGAGCAACGTTTCTCTATTTGAAGACGAACATTGGGGACATCGCCGTTCCTCCCTAAATGGAGAGTACGTCACTCCTTTTTTTAAGAGTGTGGCAAACTTCTATCATGCGTTTTCATCAACATTCGGCAATAAGCCGTGACACCAAATTTTGTATCAGACAGAAAAGAGATAGGATGATTGACCGGAAAAATATCCGTTTAGCTAATCTGTACGTGATAAGGACACTTGGGGTCTAAGCGAATGGAGAGTCTGCGAAGGCACTGCGAAGTCATGACAATAGCACTCTTCACCCTATTGCAAAAAGCAGCGTCACTGGTATACCAGCGTCCAGCGCAATGCCTGATTATGGGCCCAGTATGGCGCTGGTACCAGTGCCTCCGAGCGCAGCTGCTGGGACGCTGGAGTGCCAGCGTCCCAAAACTCTCAGCAGAATATCTTCAAGGGGTTAAAACAGGGGTTCTTATTCACCATAAATAAATAGATATATAAGTAAAATAGCACCCATTCACATCGAAAGTTAAATAATAAAAAGAAGTAAAACGCCTCGTAACAGGATTCGATCTCACCACTTCCTGATTCTTAGTTGAGTGCGCTACCCCCTACGCTACGCCAGAACATGCATATGGGGGGGGGTTGTAAAATGACTATCTATCTAAAGAACGCGCCGTTCAACTTCACGTTTACAAGTCGCACAGTCAAGACTGACCCAATATTTCTTTCCAAATAACAATTGCGTCTTGATTAGACAGTGACGACCGGCTTCCGGGCAGCGAATTACGTGTCGATACTAGCAAGAGTGCAAAGTTTTTTGAAGCATTCACATGTTAACTCTGAAAAATCTCAAATTGACTGGAGCAGCAGCCATAGATTTTCAGCAGTTGCTGCCGATAGTTTTTTCTTTTGATAGTCGGCTCTCGCACTTGCTACTGGTCAACATGTACAGATAATTTAAAATGACTTATTCGTAGATATGTGTGCCCACGAGTAAATATTGAGTATTTATTTCGCGCAAGTGACAATGTAGCAGTACACATCCGGCGTGCCAGACTACATATTTGCAGTTATATCGATACCTCCAACTAAGAAAGTGCCCTACAAATGACTAACGCAATCCGCTGAAAACGTATGCCAGTATGTTAGTTCACTAATGCGTACCAAATTACTAACTCAAAATTGCGTGTTCTTACATACGAGTCAGAGAAGTACCGGCTCCTGCGCTCAGAACGAAGCTTTCGGTGACAGCTTACGTTGCTAAAAGCACGTCACATCGATCGTCGCCGCTCCTTGTGCGGGCACCGCACATGCAGATAAATGGTCGATTTAGGCTCAGGGATGTGTACACTGTACTTTACAGCCATTTTAACACTTTATAATTGTGCCTACTTAAAGCAAAAAGCGCCGGCAGCATGTACACCGACGCGGCCGACACGACAGGCCTCATTGGGACTGGGCACTGGGTAAAGCTGCTCTCGAAGCAGCTGAGTTGCAATGCGTGAAGTTTCTGCATTTGAGCTTTGCAACATTTTTAACTGTTACCTAAAATGTACCTGAAGTAATCGGAAGGTCAATTAATGCCAGAAATGCATTTACGGAGTGGCGATGCCAAGCGACAGCCATTTTCCTGGCCTCCGCTGGCAGTATACAGCGGGTGTGCCAGTGTGCACATATATGCAGTTATATCAGCACCAACAATTAAAAAAAACACCAATAGAAATACCAATGAAATGCACTGAAAACGTATGCCAGGGAGTTAGTTCACGATGGCGAACCTAATTACCAACTGAAAAGTGCGTGTCGTTACATATCAGCCACAGAAGTACCGGCTAAGTGCGGCCGGCAGCTTTCGGTGACAGCCTGCGTAGCTGAAAGATCAACCTTCAATCGTCAGCGCTCCTTGTGCGAACATCGACACAAGACAAAATAGTCGATTTAGGTTTATGGATGTCTAAACTATACTTCACAGTTATTCTCACACTTTGAAGTTGTGTGTACACGACGCAAGAAGCACCGATAACATATATACCAACGCGGCCGGCACGCCAGGTTTAATGCTCGCTGGGCCGGGCACTGGGTAAGACCGCTCTCGACACGATGAGTTGTGGTGGTTGAAGATTGTGCATTTGAGCTCCGGAACATTTATAACTCTTACCTGAAGTAAGAAGAAAGGTAAGCATGGTCAGACATACATTCATGCGGTGTGGCGGAATCGAACGACAGCTTTTTTTCTCGCCTCCTCTGTGAAACCTTGCGAAGCGATCGAGAGAGCCCATTTACGTTTTGTCACCTTTGCGGCCAAAACAATTTCCTGTTTCTGTTAGGCGTGGCATGCAGCTCCAGGCCAACAAACACTACAACTTGTAATCGTTACAGCAATACACGTTTGATGCAAAAATGGCTGGTATACGCGGGGGCATATGCGAAAAAAGAGCATTATGATTGCTGCGATACGTACGTGCACACAAAAGTGCATATGCTCGGTATCTGTTAGGGTAGCATCTCTTCGAGCCGTCGAATCAAGCGTTTTATATTCAGCGACACCGACACTTATCATGGCACAAGGTACAATAACCTGCAAGCTGCGCTGGTAGAAACAGTGCGTGCTCCAGTACTCACCAGCGCTCGCCAGTGAATATTCCAGCGCTTCCAGCGCTTTGCAATGCACACTAGCATCACAGCGGTTGAGCCAGGACCCCAACCAGTGCGACACCGCTTTTTCTCAGTGCGCCCAGCGAAGTGCCAGTGATTATAAACGTGTACCAACGTCTCCAGCGTGTACCAGTGCCAAAAAACGTACTAGCACCACGCTGTTTTTTTTAATAGGGCAAGAACGACACAGCAGCAATGTCCGTGGAGTGTTGCCTTAAGAATTAACTCGAGAAGGCAATAACTTATTAATTAATTCCTTCATTGACACTTCCTATTCAGCTTGGTTTTTCGAAACCAACGCAACCACTTTAATGCGCGAAAAAGGATCGAGCTGTACGCATAAGGCCATTACTCTCTATACGAAAGACCGGATGTACGTGGTCGTAGCGCTGAAGTTGCAGGTCACCAGCCGCCCTGATTTCAGTTACGTTAAGTGGGCATCATTCGGTTGTGATGATAAGTTTGTAATACGGAGATCATGTCCTTTCAAGTCGTTACCGTTTTCCGTTTTTTTTTTCATTGTCATATCATTATCCTACTGGCTAGCAAGCCAAATTTAACAAAGCCAGCACTACGCTGTTACAGCATCCTAATTTCGTGCTCTTTATATACTGTGGTCAAACTACCAAATTCTCTCACTTTCATGCACAATCATGTTTCACTGCCGTATCTTTTTTTCATCCTCTTTTCTAAGGTAAACAGCGCTGTTTACTTTTAAAAAATGAATTGTTACAAACTTTCCCAATTTTCAATACTACTCAATTTCTATTTTTCATTTCTTTTATTAAAGACTCAACCCAATTTATCTATTCCTTTTTTGTTGAAAATTTGAGAACTCTTCACAGTTTATTTGAATATTCAATAGTAATTTCTCTCACACAATCACACTTTGTATCATTTAAAAAAATACACAGCTTCTAAGCGTCCAGTATTTTTTATTTACTAGCGAGCACTTGATTCGCGATCATGTACAGCAAATGAAGGAATCTTTTCTTTTTTGTGGTGACATGGTCATTTACTTCGGAGGGCCGTGAGGGTTCTGTCCGCTTCTTGCGCGAGCCACCATGTCCCGGATAAGCTTCAGGGCTTCGGCAGCAACCTGTTCGTACTCGGGGAGGGCCTTCTTGAAGCGCTGATAGTACTCCTTCAACTGGGGAAACTTCTCAAGGCCATCGTACTCGGCGCCCTGCGATGCAATGCAAAACATTCGAGGATCAAAAAAAACACTTTTCGAGAAAAATTTTGGCACAAAACTGAAACATGCCCGCAGTCAAACACGACTTCATAAGTCCGAGGCATTTTATCCTCCAAGGCGTATGCACACGAGCTTGTACCAGTGGCACTCTCCAGTTTGACGTCGTGAGATGAATGACTAGGGGGCCATCATTAGTGAATATTGCGGAGTACCTAAGCGAGATAATTTTTTCAGCCATGGAGCGGGTGGGCTGCTGTGCTTCAATCGTGTGGCCTGGGCACTCTTCGTACTTCTTTAGTTGTATTTGATTTTAGGAAGCACACAACCCACCATAATATACGAATACCGATTATATATATGCCACTGACAATTATCAACGCGCCTATTATTATCATTCATTTATCATTGTCAAGGTACCTTAATAGAGAAGGCAAAATCAAAATAAAGCAGAAATTTCCTTTATAAGTGCTGAGCAAACAACTCACTTCTCAGGGAGGACAAGAAAAGAACTGAAAATTAGATGTAAGAGAGTGAAACCCAGTACATATAAGGTCATGTCCGGAAACCACGTCAGACAGGGTAACGTTGTGTCTAAATAAAAACTTGCACAAGTTCTTGTTTAAAATTTTCTCTAGTTGCAAGAAACTAGGACACTCGCCATCGCATTGTGGCTACGCGGTGTTCGAATCTCGCATTTCTGTCACCCATTCCTGTGTGCTATAAGTTTAATGCATAACTTGCCACGCTGTAGCTCACAATGCACTCAGCTACCACTACACTCGTGTAGAGTCTCTTTATTTGACCATAGCCTATATATATATATATATATATATATATATATATATATATATATATATATATATATATATATATATATATATATATATTTACTTGCACTTAAGCTAATACTTACGTATTAAAAATAATGTTGGACCGAAAGGAATCATACATCTATACTTCAACTACAGCGTTTTCTTGTTCTTGTCCTGAAAGATCTCAATTAAAACTGGCGGCGCATGTCGAAAAACTACCTTTATTACGCCATTTTTTTTCTTTTTTGTTGCCTGGCTCTTTTTAACCATGACCCTAATCTTAGTTTTGTGAAAAAAGATTGCCTTTGTCAAAAAACGTTGCAAGTTTTCACTGGACTGGAACCTCTTTTTCTCCGAAAACGTGAAAGGAGGATTCCGGTGATATTCAAAAAAATAGAAGTTCTTGTAGTGCGGGGTCTTAAAATTACTATTGACAAACCATGAAACAACGTTAGTTTACAAAGTATTCCTACCTTGCAGTCTTGAAACACTATGCTAAGAAATTGAATCGCAAAGAGAGCAAATTGTTCAATATTTATTTAGGTTCAAGTTTTCGGATTACGTCTGAAATAGACAATGTTTTGAAAACTTCCAAGAGCATTACCCTTATTATATTAGCAATTGTGCCAAATTATTTTACCGAGCATACTGCTAACTAACTTTTTTTAATAAGGCAG
The DNA here is from genome assembly GCF_043290135.1 of Rhipicephalus microplus. Taxonomy (NCBI): domain Eukaryota; kingdom Metazoa; phylum Arthropoda; class Arachnida; order Ixodida; family Ixodidae; genus Rhipicephalus; species Rhipicephalus microplus. The sequence goes on along the minus strand of NC_134702.1, from coordinate 148,814,891 downwards.
CTTTGATGTTCTTTAATGTACCGAGAATTAACGCCAAGCGCACGTAACCAAATGCCAACTACCGCTGTATAGGAATCAGTTCCTGGCTACGGAAACAAATGAGTTAGAAAGTGAATCAAACAGCTTTACTTAGTCAAAATTTGACAAAAGCCTAGCATGACCTTCATTTTTGGGCTCATAAAAGACATTGCCCTCAATAAAGTAATCAGTCTTTACCTCACTATGATTTTAGTTTTTGCGGGTCCCATCATGTCTGTTTCGCTATTTTAAATAAAATCAGACAACGTATTTGATGGCCTATTTAGATGAGCAGGAAAATGATACGAATATAGCTGAAGTTGCGCACATTTGTAAGGGTGCCCCTTTAAATTTTAGAACAATTGTCAAGGAGCTATAATACGGGTGGAACTGCATGACCTGTGAATGATCACTAGGGTGAGATGCACATTTAGACCACATAATCGATCGTAACAAAAACTATTCGCTGTTGGCGTGGTAAATAATTCAGATAAAATACCCTGTTTTTTCTGGACGGCGTATGAAGAAACACTTTCTTTTGCAACCAAGAAATTAATTTTATTGAAAACAATACCAAACAGGGAAATGTCGAGGATAACTCCATGTATGTGGCTCCAAACGTGCACCGGGATGCCGCAGTGTTTTCTTATTTCATATATTAGGCGGCCCACAGTGAATGCCGCATTGGTTCCTTATTTCATATATTAGACGGCCCACGGTGATTTCTGGAAAGCCCAGCAAGTAAGATTGACAATCAAAGCAGCGATGTGAGTCGAAATGGATATTGCGAATGTGAGTATGTACCGAAGGTAAGGTATGTAAAGAATACCACAGAGTACTTTTCCTTTCTTGGCGTTAGCTTGAAGTTACACCCATGGCACCGCTTTTTTTTCTATTCGCCGAGCACCTAATATTTTCTGCCAAGCGGATGAGGCATAGAGAGACACACGAGAGACAAAAGATGCGAACCCTACGTTGTTGAGCTCATATCTTCACTAAGTCTAGACTCCTGCGTTGGGCAATACTGCACTGTTGATGAGTACGCAGATCGCCTTTCTTTATGTGCTCCGGAAATTTATGCTCGAAATAACCAGCTTCTTTCATGAATACATAAGACACATCGTAAGACACACCTCATGTAGCTATTGTCGTCGAATTTTTCTTTCTATTTAACTGAAGTACACTGGTTTAGGTAGAGAAAAGTATTGCTTCCCACGCTATACAACGAAGTGACGCTAACTTAACCCTGGTCAAATGAGCCATTCAAACGGCTGAAATATTTTGCTTCAAGAAAAGTGTTGAAATTGAACTGTTAGTTATAATTGCACGGAATTTAAAAGTATAAAATGAACTTCAAAATGTTTTGTACGCTAAGGTGGTCACGTGGCCCATTGAAAATCACGAGTGCAAAGAAAAAAAAACTATGCAGCTTCCCACAGGCGGTGCCAATCCTCAAGAAAGAGCGAAGCTGGGCAGCCTTTTTTGTTTCTTTTCGCTTTTTTTTCTTACCTCCCTTCTTGTCCCTTTCTCCTTTTCTGTTTTTTTTCGTCTTTTTTTCTCTCTTTCTTTTCAAGGTTATAATCCTTGCTTAGATGATTCACTTCTTTACCTTTCTTGGTTATCGTGTATTTTATCCAATTTTTCTGCCTTTTGAGTCTATCTATTTCGTGCTCACTTCATTTTTTTTTTCAAGTTTTATTACGTGGGTTCGACTAAGTTACACCGAGCGCACTAGTTAATTTCTTGGTGGTGATAAGAATTGATGATACAAGTGCTAGAAGAGAAGTAGTAAGAAGTTTCTTTGAGTAAGAAGAAGAATGTTGAGCACATGCTCACTATTCTACACAAAAAGCACTGCGCCAAGCGACAGCCCAGCCCCCTGAAGTTTTCCACACTAACAACTTTCACTCATTTGATCCTTTTCGCAATATTCGATCAAGCTTTCGGATTAAGAGCCTTGCTTCTTGGGAAACTTCGTTTGGTTAGGTTGGTTTTGTTTATGGAGCTTGACAGCATCTTACGACACATGATCAACACACGTGTTAGTGAAGGGTTTTGTGTAATTCCAAAGTTTCTTCAATGTGGGTGGGCATAGCACAGTACATGGGCTTTTTGGATTGCATTTACGTTGGCCGCACACGCTAATGACAGAAACAGATGTACTTTTGGTATAATAGGAAGTTATTGTATCGAAAAACCGTCACAATTACCTTCGTAAAGTTTTTTCACCAAATAAAATGCCACTGTCGTGGCTTTCGTGTAACTCAAATGCATATTTACCGAGCGTCTGTTTACGTACTGCTTATCATTGTGCAACAGCCTTTGCTAACAATGTATAATTTGCTTTTGTATAAAAAGCAATGGTATGCAGCCCTCGTTAATATAACTCGCGAAGACGCTAAGAGCTATGGCAAATGATCTCTCACCATGTTGCCAGCTCTGAGCACTCATCGCTGTCGGAGGCAAACTCAGCTGAGGCCTAAGCTGGCGGTAAATCAGCAATGAGCAAATGCTGACGATAACTTTACGATAAATACAGAATAATATCATGCTGGCTTTGTTGCTTTCATCTTCTTTCTACTACTTGTTGGGGAACCAAGCGACACACGCTGCCCTTGTTTCATTCTCATTGTTTCAATTGTCCTTAACTTTTTATCAAACTGTTTTTACTTAGCCGAGAGTATGCAAGCAGTCTATACGCAAAAGCTAGCTTCCATATTTTTATATCTGCATCACCTTACCAATCTTCTACTCTACATAGACATGATCCAAGTCGTGTGGTTGCCGAAAATTCTAGAACCACTTTACTAACCCTCCTTTCGTCTAAATGCATCAAACTCACAGTAACAAAGCAGAAAGCGAACGCAGTTTCACACCCACCTCAATGACTACTCCCAAGGTGCAGGCAAGACCAATGTCTGCCAGGGTGACGTTGTCGCCGCACAGGAACTTCTTGTCTCCCAGCAGCGTTACGGCGGTGCCAAGGGCCTTATCATACGCCTCCTTCAGGTCTGATGTCGGTTCCTGACCCTTGAACCACTTAGGCCGCTGCAACGATTCAGACAAAGAAGTAAATTCAGAGAGTTACAGAATGCAAACACAACACGAGAAATCAGATAACAGCTGCGCTCGTGGTTCTCGCTTAGTGGCGTAGTCGTTTGGAGCGTCGTGCAGGCCCTGGTTGTGCTTTTAAGCGTCACATAGGTGCGCTTTACACTTATCTCTAAGCAACCATTGTGGAGTCAACGCCCGACTAGGAGGTCTCGGAGGCATTCGCATAAGGCGGTAAACGAAGTTAATGCTTATGCGTTGCGTTAAATCACCTCAATGGATGCTATTGCCATGTTTTGTGGTGTCAAACTTGCACTACACATACAGTGAGGGAGAGTTTCCCTACCAGTCAGCGAAAACGTGCTCGAATTCCTACGTGAAAGTGGTTTCCTATGCCTGTCATAAAACCTATGCTCATGTTATTCGATCATACGTAGAAACCAGTCTGCTCTGACACATATGCGATGAAAGCAAATGAAACAAACGGCAGTCAGCTCAAGAAATGATAAACAAAACCATGCTAAAGCCAAGGAACCACCTGTTTGACTAACTTGACCAAGTTCAGCGAAAAAGCAGTGGATCGAACTTCTCACCTTTGTTAGTTTTCAAGAATGTAGTAACGTGTTCCCGCTTGCATATGCGTTTGTGTTTGTTTTTGCGTACTCAGAAATGTAAGAAGCAGTGCCCCGCTCATATCTAGTTAAATCAAATAATGCTTTACATAAATACACCGTGACAAAGAATTTATTTTATCTCCATTATACACGACTGCCAGCCCAGTTACGGTGCTTAAAGTGTATGAATAGAGTAATGTCACAAATAAAAGAAACACAGCCGTGGTGCTTTACGCGCGTTCCAATGCCCTTCGACACGACGTCTCTCATTCACGCACTCAACATGAGCGCGGCCCTGCGTGACCTCGCACTTTATTTTCATCTCTAGTAAAAAATAGAAAAAAAAGACTCGCGGTGAAGCTCTAAACAAGTTTCTCGACCTCTGGTGATTCTGAAATAAAATTATGGTTTTGGAGGGAGCCCGTATCTTCGTGCATGTTTCTATACGTGTCGCAAGAAAAGACCAAAAAACAGAAAAGAACAAAAGATTTCGTTGGTGCCCACTATTCCACGTACGCTTTACTCTCAAAGCGTTTTCTCTCTGTCGTGTCTGCACGTAATGACAAAGAAGAAAAGGAGGGGAGTGCAGTGGGCATTTTCAGAACGTACTCTAGGTCATTCGCCGGTTTCCAACAATGAAAGTAAAGTTGGCCATGAGCTTTGTCGGTAACAGAAAATAATTTGAGCTGTCCTCTTTCACTCTGGCTCGAGGAAACCACGCGCCTAAGTAGAGCTCCAGGTAAGAATTAAAAAAAGAAAATCACGCACGTTGGCACAACTAAAGTACTCCCACTGAGTGGAGCATTGATCTTCGATGCCCTAATGTCCCTTCATTACGCTCCTTTACTGCTGTCCAAGAGAGCTCGCATGTACAGAAATAGCGCCTGCATATTGCGATATTGAGAGCAATATGAGAAAATAGTCGCATGTTTGTTTGAGGCAATAGCCTAAGGAATATTACCGTTGACGTTTCGCCCAGACCGGAAGCGCTGGCGCGCGTTATAAAGGCAAGAATGGCTAATAAACCATGCTTCAAACTTAAGCGGAGGAGAGAAGTTTACTCGAGTGGCCTAAAAATGAGAGTAATAACTTCTGCCACATGCCTGGGAGGTGAGTTGTGCAGCAGAAAAAGTGCCTTCATGTCTGGTGAAGTGGTATCTTTTCATACTAAGTGGCCAATATTTTTCTAATAGTTTGTAAGGGCTAGCGAACGGTAAGAGTCCTTGGTTATCTTGCTTTCATTTGAGAGATAATGACCGCGTGTCAAAAGTGCACCTGACCATACAACTCCAAGTGAAAGAAGACTAGTTTAAAAAATTAAAGATTTAATAGCCGTTGTGCAGCACTGGGTATTTTTCAAAATTACCTTTCATGAATTATCAGTGGTCTCTAGTAGCAAGATAACAGAATGTTGCGAAGTTTGCCCAAAATTTTATTCCCATGTATTTTCTGGCACCTGTTGGCCATCGGCGTCTATAAAATGTCCTAGTAATGTAATTACATGAAATTTCAGTCGCCCTCCTTCTTTCAAAACCAAACAAAAAATGTGAAAGAAGCTGTTTGTATGCGATTACAGTAACGCCACATAATTCTTGAAATTTTTATTCATAGATGTATATGGCAAATATGAGCATGCTAAATGAATGTTGTATGCATTCTGCAGAAATACATGGATAATTACTAGCATGATATAGACAATGTGACAGTAAATACGAAGAACAGCCAGCAACACACTTACGAAGTATGCCATCTGTGCCGACAACAAGGTGCCGGACTCAAAGAAAAGCAGCCTGTTGACGGTGGCTCTCTTCTGCAAGTCTTTCGGGTACAGCGTGGACTCCGGAGCATACTTTTCCACCAGGTACATGCCAATGGCACGGCTGAAATTGTTGATTATTGGCGGAAACAGGCAGGACAAATTTCATGAGTTTCAGGAGAGCTTCGAAAATCATGGCTTCATGTTCGAATAATGCAGTCGTTATTAGGTGCTCCTTTTTTTGCTAGAGAGTTTATTAATTAGAACTTACAATGAAGCCACGGAAAATGAAGGGATAGTTATTTATAGAAGCTAAACCAGCGATCTTCGAATAACAAGTCAATGATTCTGTACCACTGAGGTAAACTTGAAATAATAGTTTTGGTTATCGGCCTAGGCATCGCCAGAGCTGTACAAGGTTCTTGTACTACTCAAATGAAAGCTGGACCAGCAGCGTGAGACGTTAAGTGAGTACGTTTGTCTATAAAGTTCTGCCTGCCTTTCTTATCTTCCAACTGGTACAGACACAGTTTTTTATAGCAAGTCTTTTCATCTGCACCCATTCACCATTATGTGGGGGAAACATTAAGAAAGAGTTTGTGAACGAGGACCGTGTAGACACATAATCGCAAAAACTGAGAGGGTTACAGAAGCGACAATAAGAGATTGTACAACATACCTTTCCCAAAGAACAAAACCATTATCGTTGATTGTGGGGACGGTGTGCACCGGGTTCAACTGCAATAAAGAAAAAAAATATCCGCTGACAATTTTTTTATGTGGAGGATTGCCCAAAGCTTCTTTCACCTCATGCATATCAGTCATATCAAGAACTCTACGAGATGACGCTTCTATAATATGACAACCTTGGTAATATTGTGTTATAGAAAGAATGTTAGGTAGCAGTAACTTTTCAAATAATTAGAAATGAATCGATGAAAAGAATTTGCGTTGAAATACTTCCTGAGAACGTTGAATAAATTTTAAAAAAAGGTGGTTGGGGTAGGGTCCAGAGTAGTGTGTTACCACCTGCATGAACTAAGCAATCTCTAGAATTTCGCTTCAGTAAAAAAAAAATTTGTTGGTCATTATACTTTTATTTTAAACTTGAGAACCTAAAGTTTTTCTCACGCTGGTATCAAGCAGAAAAAAAATAAAAGGACTAGACAAATTCTTTCGATGCTCTAATTTTTTGCCGCCAACTCAAGCAAGCATCTTGTTATGACAGTGGCTGCTTCTTTTAAAAATGTAACTTCCGTCACACCTATAGGTACTAATGCTACTATGGGTAAATATTCGAATACGTGTGATAATATAATAATGCGGTCGTAAGTAATCGTTCCAGATATAGCGACCACTAAGAGATACTAAAATTCAAAATTGAAAAAGAAAACGGATCATTGTCTCTGTGTTAGAAACCAGTTATAGTTTTTGATTGATTGATATGTGGGGTTTAACGTCCCAAAACCACTATATGATTATGAGAGACGCCGTAGTGGAGGGCTCCGGAAATTTAGACCACCTGGGGTTCTTTAACGTGCACCCAAATCTGAGCACACGGGCCTACAACCTTTCCGCCTCCATCGGAAATGCAGCCGCCGCAGCCGGGATTCGAACCCGCGCCCTGCGGGTCAGCAGCCGAGTACCTTAGCCACTAGACCACCGCGGCGGGGCGGTTATAGTTTTTGGATTTACTAATTATTCGTAAGAATAATCTAAGATATTAAGGGCAACGTACGTAACGCTGTTGCCAACACCTTCACACCTGTATTTGCAGATATGTGTACTCTTGTTCTATACGCAATACGACTCGCCTGAGACGCATCGGCAAAGTAGTTGTGCTCTTACGGTCTTGGACAATGTCTCTGTCATGGCCTTTCATTCGTTTTTAAGAACCTACCTTCACTATGGCGTGACACGAGGATCTTTTGCCGTGGTTAAACATTCTGTATATCAAAATTGCAATTTCTGCACTCGCTATCTATGCTACTTTTGCAAACGTTTCGTTTACAATCACCAGTGCTTTGCAATTGATTTGTCCCGCAAATTTTTTGCACATTTTCTCTACAACGCTACTGTAACAGCTTGTATCAGCCATTCGGCACGACGCCCCTTAGAGACATTTGAATATTTTTGTGTTGCTTATGTGGTTTTATCTGCCCACACGTAGGGCACAGCTTCAGCTTCCGAGTATCCGATTTCTCTGTCGCTCACAGTAATCAGCTGACAGAGCACCTAAACAATGGTCTCCATTTTTGATCATACGACTCGAAAATTTCCTGATATCTGTCACAAATCTCAGTCCCGTCAAATTATACTAGATACAGGCCAGCTCGTTGACTGTATGAAATAACGCGCACTTCGTACAGGCTCACCTTGACAAACTCGGGGTTCAGGTGCTCCTTGGCCATAAGGTTAAAGTTGTTCAACTTGAGTTCGACGCCCAGTTTCTTGGCTACAACCCTGACGAACGTGCATGGCGGGCTTCCCGGAGCGTTGTACAGTTCCACGACCATTGTGCTCTTTCGTAGGTTCTCGCTGTCCGCACACTTGCCTCGTAGAGTAAGTCTCCTCGGATTTTTCTTCCTACTGCCGGTGGTCTCTCGAGAAAGGAACGATATATAGTAGTTTTCTTATCGCGCTCTATGCATTCTCTTTTAGGTGTTCAATTTGGTTTGAGATAAAAAGCACTGTACTTCGCACAGGATGTTTTTATGTGATTTTTTTTTCTTACACCGCCTGATAGCGGGTGACGCCTACCTCTCCTGCTAGGTTTGCGTGGAAAGTGGCCGTAGTGAGTGACAATTCCTCGTCTCAGTAACGCAACCCTGCGTATCTCATGCGGGGAAGAGCCGATAAAGCATGTAAGAAAAATAGAAAACAGCTTTCGTGGCAATAGTCACGAGCTCGTAGGGTCAGACTGAATCAGGTTCCAGACATTTCCTTTGTGTCGTCCAAGCTGAGGCGACGTCTAAAAGATAAGCACGTTATGATAGTGAGACACCAGTCGCTTGGTGCGTAAGCTAACAAGTGCAATCGTCGATAACGTGTATCGGAGTACACGTGACTGTGACTCAGCGTTGCTCGAGTAGTACAGATGCCTCACGATAACACGATTTTAGCTTTCCGGTTTAATCAATGGGTCATAGCACGGTTGTGTTTCGACGTCCTCACCATTTTAAATAAATAACAATTGATCTAATTGATGCTGGTACGCTCACTGGGATCTATTTGTTAGCGCAAATAACCATAACGAGACATTTAGAACAATAAAAACGCTACACATCTACTGACAAACTTGATGCGCCCATGTGAACAGAATCCAGAAAGTGAACAAGTGAAATGGTAAGGTGAATGGGCAAATGAGTGTGCTGTGACAGGAAAAGCATTGGCGCTAAGTGTCACCAGAGTCCTTTAATTTTAGCATTGAAGGACTCTGGTGTCACGGAAGAAAATCGCTCATGAAAAGCCACCACAAGAATGATCGCTACAAAATCCCTTTAAAAATGAAAAACAAAATTTCTTTTTTAGATGCGGAAGCATCTTATACTCGCGCCTTGTAGTGCGCCGTCCGCGCCGTCCGCACCGCTTCTCGAACATTCGACAGCTGACGCGCGCGCATGCGCCGTCGCGCCGTCGCCCACCATCTGTGCCACGCGCGCTTCTCCTTCGAGAACATTCGACAGCTGACAGCGCATGCGCCGTCGCGCCGTCGCCATCTGTGCCGCGCGCGCGCTTCTCCTTCGAGAACATTCGACAGCTGACAGCGCATGCGCCGTCGCGCTGTATATATACTCAAGGTCGGCGCTCGCTCGCTCAGTTGCCGCTCGTCCGTTGGTTTGTACGGCGCGTCGACGTTCGAAGTCACCGTGAAATGAATGTCAACGAATCCACAAACAGAATGATCGACGTCCCTTCGACCAGCGCCGGCCAAACTGTTGGCGGAACCGCTTCCGCATCCTCCTCAGTGTTCCCCCGAGGGAAGCTGCGGGCAATTTTTTTATTTGTGCCATAGAAACAGCCCTTACGCATTCACAACTAGGTTTCAAACAGAAGAAACCGTAAATATTTTTTTTTCAACTTCGTAACTAACCAATACTGCATTATACGCTTTAAAACACGGGCCAAATGGAGTTTGGGCGTTGGCCACCCAAGCAAAATGTATGTGCACATGAGTGCTTTAGCTGTGAGCTAGATCAATCATATTGGCATGCTTCTTTCGGAAATAGCCACTGACTCTTGTACCTGGTTCCTTTAAATATGTAATACCAGAGTTTGCCTCATGGTAGCGAAATTTTATTGCTAGCCTCAATTGCAGTTCACAAAATAAAGTATACATGCATAAGTTTGCAGCCTTCATTTTAAATGCGAAGCATTTCTTTGCGAACTTCGGTGACTTTGAGCGTATCTATCTACATATCTATCCGCCTACGTAGTTGTGTTCTCGTTGTCCCCCTCTTAACTTAGCGTGAACCGAAATTAGCATGGGAGGGTAAGACAGCTTGACGAATATGACGCCTTGGTCAAGACATGAAAGACGCCGAACCTGCGCGTAAGGCGCAGCACAGTCCCAGCGGAAGCTAGAAGAGCCGCCCTTAAAAACCTTTCTGAACACCCATGGGGCAACTACTGCAAGCGAACTTGCTTGATACCCATTTGGACATTATTTAGAAAACATTTTGTTGTGGGCCAGCATTCGCTATGCAATTTTTCGAAAAGTACCCGCTAAATACTTGCAAGAAATTTTGAGCCAATTGATCATGCAATGGCTGAAGACGATGAGGAATTATGCCTGAGTTTGTTTTAATATTAAATGCATGGCGGGCTTCCCGGAGCGTTGTACAGTTCCACGACCATTGTGCTCTTTGCTAGGTTCTCGCTGTCCGTCATTTTATGCCGTGTCGCTCAATAAAAAAGGGTATGCGCCACAGTTTTAGGTGAACAAGAACACGCTTACGTAATGGGTTGGACAACCCACTTGTTCCGCTATTCGCGTTGTGCGACGACTTATTGTTCTTTCGCTGTTTTAAAACGCTTTATAAGTCGTAATAACGCGTTTTCTTTCCCAGCATCTAGCCTGCCCAAGGAAAGTTTGCCAACAAGTCCCAAGCACCGGCGTGCCTCAGTGGTCGAATATTGGGATTGCACCCAGCAGACCCGGCTTCAAGTGCCACTGTGTCGTTGGCGCTAGGTTTCATTATTTTAATTTCGTACTTTGTGGTTAAAGACACCGGTGGCAGCGGTGGTGACGGTAGCGTTGGCGGCGCCAGTGAACTACGGTGGCACGTGACCCGAGTTGTGATTCTATAACAGCTTTCCGTGTAGAAATGTCACAGTTCCATCACGTACACATTCAAACACTTCCCACCAGACAGTGGCACATACTCATGGGCGGGTATGCGCCGCTGCTATGCTGGTATGTGCTACAGGTAATCGACACTTATATAGTGTCTACCCAGGAAAGAGAACACACATGGGTAATTTTAACGCTCGAGCGTTATGGATACCCGACATCGGTACCGTCGACCCGACGAATGCAAAGCATACATGTCAGGGTGCCAGCTAGAATCAAACCCAAGCACTCTGCGTGGCAATGAAGCATTTTACGAAAAAGCTACGCTAGGTCTCGGAACTACTTTTGAAGTAGACGCTAGTCTTCGTGAAACGTAAATAGTGGTTGCAGTGCTGCCTACCCAATTTTATAAATTTTACTTGTGTACTCCTTTGATACAGCCGTCACGTCGGATTGACGTCAATTGTGGTTAGTTGCCACGCGCTGAAGTTGATTTATGTAGCAGTGTCTAATGCCAGCATTTTCGCGAGCATCAGTGCTTCGTATCAGCTTCTGGTGTTGCCAATACGCATGTTCCAGTTGGCATCGTTGCGCAAGTGTAAATAACTGGTCGTATGAACTTCTGAAACCATTCAACACATGTCTGTGCGTGCAAAATTTATACACATATTTAGCGTCATTTTACGCCGTGTCGCTCAATAAAAACATTGCAACACGGCCACCTTCCCTCCGCATGCTTCGTATAACGTCGATTCCCAGGTACGTGGGATCTGCCGAATTTTTTCACCGCATGGTGAAGAGAACGGAAGAGCCTTGCGAACTATGCGATAGTGAAGCAGCAGCACAAATGATAGAACTTATAAGAACACAAGCACCGCATTGGCTGGCTGCCTTTATAAGGTGGTTGGATGGTCAGCCATGATGGATCAATGTTTAGGCTGCTTGGCTACTGACCCGAAGAGTTGCGTGTTCAATCCCGGCTGAAGCGCACGCATTTAGGCGAAAAAGTAGAAGCCTGTGTATTCTGCGATGTCAGTGCGTGCTGTGGAACAACAGCTGGTAAAAGCTTCTGGAGCCCTGGAGTACGAAATCCCTCATAATTGTATACGGGTTTTGGGACATGAAATCCAAGATATTATCGAATGTACGCTTCGCTTGCACGTTTAGCGCGGTATGTGTGCCATGTATTTTTGTTTTGTTTTAGTAAGCATGCTGCGAGAACTATTGAAGTCGACAGTATGATGGAGAGCTACCTGGTCGAAAAAAAAACCTAATGAAAGAAACAATAGACAACCTTCCGAAGTGTGTTTAAGAAACATTAAAATTATTAGGAGGACAGTCTACGCAATCAGTTGACGACGATGTCCACGGCTGGTCCGTAGATCCACCTTTACCGGTAGACAAGATGATTTCATTTCGTCCAAATATCGTCTTCGTGGCCCCATTGATTTGTAGAGACTGTGCCATGGTACTAATACTGCGTATATTTAGTCATCATGTTGGCTATTGAAGACACATATTTCTTTTTTAAATGATAATTCGTATTTGCACTCAAGGTAATCTCAAAATACGTGTTCCCGTGTTTTCAATGCTTGAATAACAAATCATTTGTGTTTACCATTTTTTCTACACTTGTGTTTAAAGACTTTGAACTTGTCGTCAACTTGAAGCACAGTGGGAGCCGTGCGGTTCTTACGTGAGCACTGCATTCATGCAGACCTGTTCATATTCCCTGCATTGCGTTTCTCCAGGAGGAGTTGATAAGAGTGAACAATTATGAATGATAGAAGTGATGAGGTTCTTAGAAAGTGCAAGCGCAGGCTGACTTTGATAGCGGCAATTCAGTCTTTTTGACGCGTCGGCATTTCCCGTTTGGTGTGTGATAATCCCACGAAGGGAAGACTCAATTTACATAGATATTGCCAGAATCGAATGAAGGCCTCATTTGCAGGAAAATGAATATTTAGAGGCACCAAATGAAAACAAATTACTGCGAAGAAGCCATGTGCGATTCTCCACGTCAGTCTTTACCTCGTTTTCAAATGAAGATCTGTTAAGATGAACTAAGCAGTGCGAACAGAACTCTATTGTAATAATGAGCCGAAACATGGCATCTTCGTCCATATCTCCATTTTCACTTCGTTGATTTTAGTCTGACTCCCGAAACTCGTGCGCTGATTTGCCTAACGTCTAATCCAATAATTTCTGTGGGCGACAGAATCAGTACAGTGAGCGAGAGACAGAAAATTGATAGAAAGAAAGTGGAAAAACTTTGTGGGGAGAAAAGCTCTTGACAAAGCGGGATTTGAAGCCGCGTACCCGCAACCCGAAGAAAAACGTGGCGACCAATATCGATACGAGCACGTGGGCACACGATCGCGTAGCCTTGTATTGTGTAGTCAAGAATGAATTTGGAAAGAAAAGTGAGGGTTGGGCAGGGAGATGAGCGGGTAGCAAGGCGGAAAAAAAAGGACGGGAGAGTATACAGTCTAACTTCGAAAGGAATTGGAAAATAGTGGAGGAGTGAAAACAAAGAAAGAGAGAGAGAAAGATGTGAAAAGAAAGTAGAAACGTGAAATAGAACGTGAAAAGAAAAACAGGAAAGAAGAAGAACGATGATGAAACAACCTAATAATGAAGAATAGAGTAAAACGCAGAAAAATATGTTTGAGAAATATAAAGAAAAAGAGGCAGTGAAAAAGAAACAAGGAAAGCCACCCACTTTTTAAGAAATTGGTGAATATGCCTCAATAATTATCCACCGCCGCAAGTTTCTTATTGCTAGAATTGAAATTTACAGAGCTTTGCGCTTTGAAATCAGCATCTGGCTGTTTTAACTCTTCTGGCACACAACTGCTGGGAGCCCAATCTCGCCATCTTGGCTACGCTTTATACCTACTGAACGAGATGTAGACCACCTCACAAGCAATACCTAAGCCGCTCAAAGAAGCGGCGCACGTGTCTTTAGGCTAAGGTGACGGAAGCTTAAACAGACTCTGAATGCCAAATAATCCTTCGACAGTCACATACAGCTGCGGCGGCAGCTTCGCTGCTTGTGCGCTGTCATCGCCCAGCGAGGCGTCTAACGGATGCTGTGTGAATTACAACGAAACCCAACAGAATCAGCTCCTAATGGCTCACGAAACCATGTCACTCTGTGAAGCCTAGATGTTTCTGATCAATTTGATGGTGCTCTCACCCTGCCTTGACACAGTGCATATATTCGGTACGGTCTGGCCACTATATGAATGTGGTCATTGACGCACGTCTTGTCATTGTGCACCGTCATCTATAGTGTCCCGTAAGCCGATTACTGTTGCCTCCTCACTAAGAGTCAAAGTGTAGACATTAGCGTCATAGAGTCTAGTGACCTGTACATTCCAGTGGCGACCATGAGGTAAGACCATAAAGACCACGAGGAAGGTCTACGTATTAAGACATCTTGTTTTTATACATATGCTCTACTTTTATTAACAGGAAATAACAATATGCATTCACATGTATCAATCAATCGATCAATCAATACATTATTTAACGTGCCGAGGAACAAAACTAAGGTCCTGGTGCATGCGCACGCAAAAATAAAGCAATAAACATAACCAATACTATATAGCAGAAAAAACAGATAAAAAGAGCGTAAACACACAGACAAAAAATCTGTGTGAAAGGAGAAGAATAGGAGGTAAGACCAGAAACATGAAATGGCAGTGAAAAATAAAGGGGAGTATACACATCTATGTGGAAGGCTCCCTCAAAAACAGAAAAGGGAGGAATCTGTACACGATGACAGTGCAAAGCTGAGATAAAAACAATGACAGTGTATTGTCCAAACATCACCAAAATAAAATGTTAAAATTATATATAATTCGTATTCTGTAAGTTTAAATGTCTTGAAAGAAGTTAGGAAGTGCATGAATTCGTCGATTCTTTCGTCTCAATTAGCTTACGCGGAATATAAATTTACACTACTGAGAAACAAAGGGCAGGATATCATAGCGTGAAGTACTTTCTGAAAAAATAACAGGTCAACGCGATATCGTCAGCAGTGAGGTGAAGACAATGATAATCATCTGGCACTGTTAGAACGAGACCCAGAGTCATTACTAGCAAAACGACTGTAGTCAATGCTTATCAAGTTTTTCTGGACACTCTCAGTAGAGTGACTGCCAGATTTAGCAATGCCATTCCAGGTCCCAGACGCGTACTACAGTTGAGGAACACATACTCCGGTGTTCAGTTCAAGGTTTCCGAGAACTGCATTCTTAAGAGATTCTGCAAACACAACCAAGAGAATGATGGGCTGGCATAGCAGTACGTTTAGTGCGCGCAGAAAAATTCTGAATACTATAAAAAGCACATCAAAATCAGTGAAATCATAAACCTTACACAACGACACGGTATTGGCCAAGTGAGGAAATGACATGATGAATGTTTTGCGAAATATGCTCATAAACTTTGTTTTCCAGGTGTTGATGGAAAGTTTTTTTTTCACACCATTCAGAGGAAGAACAACATTCAGACCAAGTGACAGTAGAACATTCAGAGCAAACTACACCAGTTAACTTAACAATTTTTTTAAATATCTTGATGTCATCTGCACACAATAAAAAAAGAATAACGAATTGCAAAAGAAACCTCGTTAGAGTAAATAAAAAAAATAAGAGTGGGCCTATTACCGAACATTCAGGGGCACCACTAGCAACTTTGTACAACGAAGATATTTAGTCATTTACGACAACATAACATGATCTATTAGGCACATAGCTATGCAAGAGATTAAGAACAGACGAGTGAACCTAAATGTTTGCAAGTTTAATCAAAAACAGTGAGTGCCTGACTACGTCAAAAGCCTTGCTCAGGTCACAGTGAACTACGTCAATCTATCCTCTCTGAGAAATAGGTGGGATGATTTGGGTCCTAAAACTCGCAATATTTGTGGTAGTTCAGCGGCCAGGAAGTAACGCGTGTTGACCACGAATCAATGGATTTTTCACGCTGACATAAAATATGCCGAAAAAAGTCAGCTCAAAGGTTTTTGATGTGTCACACATAGAGAAATCAAGCGATACTTGGAAACATAAGTTTTGAAACCCGACCTGAATACTGCAAAAACACGCGTGGTTTTGCACATACTGGGAAATCTGGAAGCATTCAGAGAGTTAATACATGTTGCGGTCAGCACTGGGCTGAATTTACTACCATAATCCTTTAGTATGGCGGAAGCAATTCTATCTGAGCCACCCGATAAGAATGGTGTTGAGCGCATAGTGCATCTGCCGATGAGCTTTAAGTCCAGTGACAGACCACTAGATGTGCTAATTTCCTTGTCCTGCTGTCGTATTCGAGTCCTAAAATCTGAGTCCTTATAAAGGGATGAAAAATGGGTGGCGAAACAGTCAGCAACGTCCTTTACTTCGACACCATCCGAGTTCAGTATCCGAAAGGACTTATTAAATATTGTTTGACCGTTTGCGTAGATATTTTCAAAGCTCAGCTGGCGTTTCAAAATAATAATAATAATAATAATAATAATAATAATAATAATAATAATAATAATAATAATAATAATAATAATAATAATAATAATAATAATAATGATTATGATGATGATGATGATGAAAATGATGATGCTAATGATAATAATAATAATAATATAATAATAATGTATTTATAGGTAGTATTGTACTAATATCATTTTTAAAGCAAGCATGGTCAGAATAAATAGCCTTCCCTAGCCAACGGTATATCAGCGACATGACGCGGCGAAGTTATTTATAATAACGCGTACGCAGGCACCAGCATTTTTCCAGCAGCGTTAATCCAGTGAATGCATACATTAAGAAGTGCAGCACTTTTCTAGCTAAATCACAACGGTATTTCCCACCGTGTATACCAGCTAGAGGTATGCTTCGTTTCTATTCATAAATGTGCCCCAGATTTCGGAGTTGGTTTTACGGAAAGTGCGTTGTCCTCATTTGTCAAGCAATACAGATTAGACGTTATGATGATAAACCTCAGGGAGGGTGGGGGGGGGGCACCTTTATGGGGTGTTTCTCAAGGGGAGATCCTGACCTTCTTTAACCCCATGATTAACTCCACTGGTCAATGCTTTAGTTGGCGTGCATGTATTATCAGATTTCTGCCTTGTAAAGATTCTGCTTGAGCACACGCATTCCTTTCGGCATATTGTACAATAGTAACTCTAGCAGCTTCAGCTGTGGAGCTCACAACTGTGAAGCAAACAAAAGAACATCTTCATTGGCGCTGATTAAAAAGGGAAACGTGGATAAGTAGACCGTAGATAGTTCTCGTTTTTAACCGAATTTGTTAGCTTTTGCACTAAACCGGAAAAACGCTGGTTTCAAGAAAGGTATTCATAGTACGCACGCAGTTAATAACGTGAATACGATTAGCTTCGTGGAATAAACACTGGCTAAATACACTTCAAGTCGCTCAGTGTCGAAGTCACTGATTTCATGAAAGAGTGCTTCAGCGTCTACAGCGTCCTCTTGTTTTTTTTTTATCTCATTCCGACATGCATTGGCAAGGTCATGGACGTATTGATAAGTTTCCCAGCAAGAATGCGAGTGGGACCATTCGGCATAGTATCTCCAGGGTATGCTCCACCTCGAGTTATAGGCATGGGAGACCCTATCAGTTCCAGACCAAACTAGAGACCTACTCTGGAGAGAGCGATTTTCTTTTATCACGCGAATAGAAACGTTGTGATTGTCTGCCGAACAGAAGTACATGTGGCTGTGGCCATCATGATAAGCAATTCAAGTACGTTCTGTGTGACACGCCTCAGGGTTATGTGCTTGGTGGACTATTAGGCATTGCAATGTTGCTTTGCCTGGGACACCGGCCACCACAGCACCGATTATTATGAATGTTCACTCCTTATATAGCACACACCCACGACGGAATTGTCTCGATTTCAGAGAAAGCGAAACAAGCAAAACCATATTTGTCCTCAGTGAATCACATTGCGCGGGAAACGTTCATGTGATAATTTAGCCTGGGACTTTGTCATTGGCTGCTATTGTTTTTGTGTTACCTGTCCGCTATTATGCTTAAAGTGTGCCTCATGTGTTTTAACACGTTATTGCGCAAACATAGTGCATTGTTATCAACAACATTGTTATGCAAGCTTAAGGTTTGGAGATTTGGTGTTTACAACGTGGCAAGGTTTCACAATGCTATCTCGCAAAGGCCACAGATGCAGAATAGGATGGCGTCTTCGTCTTTAATGTTTTCGTCTAAGATATGTGCAAGGTTCTTCCATCTTTGGTGACAACTGTCCAAGTTAACGATTGTTTCTTTTCTTTTTCAGTTTCAGGCGGTATGGTAGAGTGAACACCGCAAAAAGTAAAATTTGCAGTTTTGATTGCCGAGAATTCACTGCACTTTGAGGAAAAAACCTGCGAAAGTCTGTCGTTGAGCGGCTGCGCCAAGTGGTTTAAAGAATTTGTCAAAGTGCACCGCACGCCCTCGGCGTAAGCAGTACGCGCACCTAAACTTCTTTTTTCACGAAAATATTTTGTTATAAACAATTTAGCTTTACTGTACGTTTTCCAAAGAAGTACTGAATCGATTGTGATAAAACTTCGCATGCATGAGCCTCGTGGAGTTGAAAACAATCTGAACTAGAAAAAATGTTAATATTGTGATAAGTCAAGCTGCAAAAAATTTACACAGCATGATGCACCCTCTAGACTTTGTGAATGCAGACATTTTATTTTTTTAACAGTATCTCGCTAAAGGATGTCGCATTTTTTAAACAGAGATATAACCTTGGTGTATATACAATAACACATCAGAATATCATTATATTTTTCTCAATGGTTGTTGAGGAAAGGTACATTGAATAAGGGAACAAACTTCAAAATCTGGCAGCGGGCCATAAGATGAATAGTCAAAGTAGGAGTATAAAAAGGGTAGCACGTTACACTCAGTGGTTTTTTTTTTGCGAGCGCTTGAAATTTCATGCTAATACTTGCAGCTGCTACGGCAGCTGGGAGCAGACATGACTTCGTCGTATACGCACAAGGTAAGAAATGCTTCTAGTGAGCGGAGATTTGGACCACTGCATCTTCAGTTTCAAGCATACGCGTCATTTTTGCTGTCACGCTTCGTTGCCCTTCACTGCTTGACCCAGATAGAAACGTTTTTGAGCTGTACTATAACAGCTGCTTATCACTTCAGTGTTATCATCAGCATTTTGTACGATGCCATTCTGAAATAAGCACACACGTGTGGGATAAAGACATATGTCCTATTCCTGATGTAAATATATGCTAGTGTTGTATTGAATCAAAGTGAAATGTGCTGCTTCCATTTCAAGCAGCATTGTAGACAGGCCCGATCATACTGAATATTCTCTTCAATATATAATGAATGCTGTTTGTAAGAAAGTGAAACGAAACACAGAAAAGAATAAGTTTTGGTGAATGTGCACGAAAACACTGAAGATAAATAACGCTCACTGTGTGTGTGATGCTCCACAATTCGCAAAACTTCTTTATGGTCGTTGTTACGCGGAGTCCTCACGATTCTGCTAGGCCACCCACCAACATGTTGGGCTACGCGTAGCAACCTAATGGATGTATTCTACACTCTCACTCTGTCAAAGGAACGAAAAGACGGTGATGAGCGTGAATGGTGGGCAGTTGTGCGTGAGCTAGATATTTGGCACATTGCACCCAAATGACTTCTGTGAAAACTTAAGCAATAATGAGGTCAGTTTTACGGCAGCTTTTGTAATATACATAAGTTTCTGCGGAGAAGCGCGAAATGCGTATGTGAGACCAGCGTCCCATAGATGCCTCATAAAGGAGGACATTGAGTAGAATTTGCATTTTTCTCCTAAGGGTATAACACCTCGCTATCAGTAGATAACATGGATATCAATTCATCCAGCATCTGGATCGGCTGAAATATTTGTGACAAACTATACGTTGCACATGTAGTCCTGTTGGTGTTATTCGAGTGCACCACTGCAAATCGCATTTCCTGGAGTCGAAATGTCAAGTGCATTTTCATTAATACAGTGGCTAGTAAGAAATATCGGTGAGCGCAAGAAGATAGGAATACGAAAAATAGAGTAACTATGTCGTTCTTGGCAAGCTATGATACAGTAGATCCCACTGAGTGCTATCAGGTACTCTCGTAGTACTGTCATATCTTATGCAGTCACAGTGACCATACCAAAAGTTATCTCAAAACCGTGGCGGCTTGTACACAAGAGATCGGTGAAGTAAAGTAAGCTACTGCTTCTGTAAGTAGAACTCTAGAGCCATTGGAAAGCTTTCGAAGACCTGCAGTAAAGCTCCGTAACTTTCAGACATTCGGACGGTACTTGGTGAGCACCCAGTGACGTGTATTATTTTCGTTGCTAGACCAAAGAACATTGATAACAGCTGTGATTCTAGCCGAAAAAGCATCGCGTAAGAAGGTGAGGCCCTCAGCTAACATCACCAGAAGGCTTCTTTGAGGCGTCGCCACCAGTTGCGCATACGGTAATTGTTCCTGTCGGAATCATCTCAGTGTTTAGTCTAAGTTGCCTCTTTATCGCTACAGACACATATAGCTGGCCTGTCTTTTGTTAGAGAAGAACTAGCACCTTGAAATTGCATGAGCGACAATCAACCGGTAGGTCAGCCCTGATAGCGTTGACGTACAGCCGGACAACAGAATTGAAGAGGTGTACGAACTCGTGTTATCGCCTGCAATAGGTGTAGTCCAGCAAGACTCGTGGGTTATATTCACTGTGTTTGCCCACTGGTGGATGTAAACTACATTGCTACTAATTTACAAGTTGTAAATTAAAATCGACCTAGTTTGTTTGGCGACCATATAAAACGCTCGAACGAATACACACGTGAACCAAAACAAATTAGTTCGTGTTCAACAACGACATTCATTCACTTTTTTGTTGTGCCGTAACAATGCTATAAAAGTAGCGTGATCCAAACGGGTCACGCGGCGCACACAGCACCATCAGTGTTAGGGTCAAGGGGTCAGGCCACAGTGAGGCATTACTGTCAATTTACTGCGAAATCCTTGACATGTCCGTGCTGCAACACTGAATAAATAGGTCCTTTGAGTGAAACAGATGAATACCTACAACTACGTACGTAGTATAGGCACACATGATGCTAAGGTGACTGTTGAGCAGAAGTAATTTATCCAGCCCACTGAGAGGCTCCCTTGTTTCTTCCCTAAAGTAATCGAACGAGGTGGGATATATATATAGGACGCATCAGGAAAACAACGCGGTAGCACTTGTCAAAGAGAAGATATGACGCGACTTTTCAAAGGTGAAGTACGCCGACGTTCTGCAGTGGTACGGAACGAGCAGACGCCTCTACCCACCGCCTCATCGAAACCTACAACGCAGAGAAGCAGCCACACTACGGCAGTTGCAAGTACAAGCCATATGGACCCTCGTCTGGGCAAAGCACGTTTGCCCGGAGGTTTACACTACTGGTGTATGCCAACACTGCAAGAAGGCGCGAGCCACCCAGAGACACCTCCTCTGGGACTGTGCACCACCGCCGGGTAACCAAGAAGTAATGCCAACTGCCATAAGCAGCAAAATCATCAGCCGAGAGCCAGGCAACCAAAGAGACGTGGTCCAGCACGTGCTTAGCATCCTGGAACGCCAGCGGCTGAAAGCGGCGCCCCCACGGGTTTGACGCGAGTAGGTTGCTGCTCCGGGACGTCCGAGCACGCTAGTGTCTTGCTTTAATCCCCCTACCCCTTCCCCCTTTATGCCGGATCGTCAATAAAGTTTTTTCCTCACTCACTCACTCAAAGGTGAAGTAAAACGAGGAATATATACGGTACAAGTTTGATCAGTAATTCAAGTTTCAGAAGCGAAGATTTTTATCAAGTTTTCTGGTGATTTTCTTGGTGGTTCTATACACATTTTACGACTTTATGTCGATGTTCATAAAATTTTGATGTCAGAAATATAGCTTAGATGACAGCGCCTATTAAAGATGCCCAATATCATCTGTCACGAAGCGGTGAGAGGGAGGGGAAACACGTTTGCTAATAGTAATCAAATAAAGTATCAAAGTGGCCGTAACCTGAAGTAGGAGTTCGCGTCTTGCGTGTATGAGTCGGCTACATATAAAAGACTGTCTATCTGACGCTAAAAATACACCGTAAAACACAATGGCGGGCGCAGTTGAGACCCTCGGGGCTCGAAATAATGGTAGCGCTGCGGCGCAATGGTGGAGACGTGTGGCAGGTAGGTATGTTGGCAGGGTTGTGTATATCTATTGGCCGCAAAGATCGTAATAAACATATAGTTGCGAAATGGTCTCATTGGTCGCTTACCTTTCAACATACGATAGATTGTGAAATCTGATGGTTTTGTTCACTGCGGGTGGCAGCAGCTGTGTATACCGTATATGCAATGTTAATAATGATAACACGGTAAATGTAGTGATATTACCCACAACAAATTACTTTGTTCTGTAACTGTGCGAGTGCATTTTAAAACACTAAATTTGCTTGTTTGTTCGTAGCCTGGAATCCATGGCACGTACCCACTCTATGGGATCGGCCAAGAAAACAAAAAGTATCCTATGAACGGTAACTGCACTACTGCTTGCGAAAAAGAAAATGATGTACATAAAGAAAAACATTAATAAAAAAATAATCAGATCCAAAGAGCGAAAATTTTAAAACAAAGAAAAAAAAGAAAATATTCACTATTACACTACCGATAACCCGATTTCAGGAGCCGGCCAGACAGCCGAGTTTTCTAAACCCTATTAATTTTTTATGTATGTCTGATATTTATTCATATTTCAAAAATTATTTCCCACTTCTTTTTGAGTATTTCTTAATGGGGCCATTATGTTGGGATTTGTTTAGGAGCTTGAATGAAACTACACACCGCATCAGAGGCATCTCTGTGGCAATTTCCTAAAACAGAGGCACGAAAATTTAGAAAATTTTCTTTGGTTGAAATTAAACCTACCTTCGCAAATGGTATAGCTAGAAGTCTTTTCCTAATTAGTGCGTAGTTCCGACAAGAGCCAAAGTAATGTTTAATAGTTTCTGAATCTTCGCAGAACGGACAAAGGGAAGAAAGCGTCAGACCAGCTCTGTGTATAAAAAGATTTGATGGAGTGACACGACACTGGAATCTAGGATTAATAAATTCATGTTTTCTTGACTTGCTTCACTGAGGTTTCTTAAGAATATTGAGGTGCTGAAAATGTGTCCGCTTTGTTATATTTGCCAACCTATCTGTAAAAATAAGAAAGTTTCTATATCTAACCAGTGCCTAGTATTCCAAATCTGGAAGTACCAAAAAAATTGGTCTATCAAGTGATGCTCACGCCAAAGAATCTGCCAGTTCGTTTATTGTAACAATTTATGGTAGCTATGGCTGAATATTGTTCTGAGGCTGTCAGGGCTGCACACATCGAAAGTAAATCTGTTGTGATAATTTCAATGGTTTCGTTCGAAGGCAGTTTTCGAAGCGCTATAATGATGGCTACTAGCTCGGTTTCAAATATAGGAAGGAAATGTAAATGCCTTACTGGCCAGCTGAGGAGCAGCTGAGGAAATCAGAGACGCTTCTTACACCTGCCTTTGCATTGTTCACAGAATCAACTGTGGCTATTACATTATTTTGTCCGCATGTACCAGGTACTCTTTTATTATACTGCACAAAAATTTAGGGCATTGCTACTTAGATTTTGGGGTGACGAAATGATCACATTTTACCCTGAAGTTGAAGATTGATGAATTTGTTTAATTACCGTTTTAATGACTACATTTATAGAATCCAGTGTTTTTTTAACAAAAAGTATCTGTGGTGTACGAAATCGCGGCCAAGAAGCAAGAAAGAAGGAGACAGAGTCACTGATAAATGCATACTCTGGTCTTCGAGCCGTTAAACTGTAAAATTAAAAAAAAGGTTTGCATTGTTAGGATGCGGAATCGACATAAGAGTGTTAGCAAATGGGCTTCCTGATACATTACAATAATCGCCACAAACCTGGAAAGTTCCGAGCAAATTCGGAGGGATTCTCGCTCTAACATTATTCTAGGTTTCATCTTATAACCAGCGCAGCCCAAGAATAAGACGCACCCAAATTCAAATATTGGGCGCATGTCTACTTTTATATAACAATAATATAGTGTTTCTGTCCAACCCGTTCATAGGAGACTTCAATTCTTATCACACTTCGTGGGGATTCAGAACAGATATGAGTGCAAAGCGCTTGTGGGATTTTGTTGCTTAAAACAATTTAACATGCATTAACCAGCGAACCCCCACGTTTGTATGCAATCAGTCGCATTCTGCGATTGATCTGACTTTCTGTAGCCCAAGTCTCTGTATTTATACTTCGTCTACTTTAAACTCGGGTACAAATAGCAATCATTTACCTATATTGTTTGAGCTTGTATGTCCCGTGACTTCAATATTCAGGCAGCCCACTTCTCACATCAATTTCAATACATTTGAACAGACTCTCTAAATAAAGCTAAATTCACAGTTCAGGTCTCTAAACAACATCCTTTGAATCATTGGTGAAACTCTGATTGTTCACGTCATTACAGGCTAAGAAAAGCAGCGTGGCGAGAACTGCTCTATAATCAGTGCCCTAGAAACTGGAGCGATTACAAATACGCGGCTGCAATTTTCAAGCGAACAGTTGCCGCTGCGAAGCATATGATAGCCAACGTTTCGAGTTCCTTTCAATGCCTGGCCACAGGAAATCACTTTTCAACTTCCTTAAAGCCCAAAAAGTAATCCCACCATCAACAAACCTCGAATCGATTGTTTCAACGCCAAGTGAGTTGCCTACTTTTCTGGAAAATATTGCTCAAGGGCTCAAAAGCCACTTCACGGCTGCTAACTTTTACCACTCGCCGTGTCCTGTTAACAGCGATGACTTTGAGGAGTTACAGCGTCGGAATTAAATAGCACTAGTATTCAAAATATGGTCCAATTCTGCTCCAGGTCCCGATGGAATAACTGCATCGGTAATAAAAATAATCCAGAAAGTATCACCTCAAGATTGACTTGCTATAGTTAACCACTCCATTACACATTCGTGGATTCTGCCTGAGTGGAGAATCGCGAAAATATTTCCTTTATTATAGAAACATAGAGCTTGGTTTACTTTGGATAACATTAGGCCTATTTCACTCACATCTAATCTGGTAATACTAATCGAAAGACTTCTAGACGTTAGGATGGACAACTGGTTGGACGAAAATGCAATTTTAAGCCCATGCCAAATTGGATTCAGGCATGGGGGCTCCATTTAGTGTGTCCATGTTGATCTGGAAAGCAGAATACAACTAGCGTGTTCTAAGAAACAGGTTTCTGCCTTATTATCTTTAGATATTGCAAAAGCTTATGACAGTGTGGAACACAATAAACTAATAACTTCGCCAACGCACATCGGGTTACCAAATCACTTCGTGGCATGGGTTTACTCCTTTGTAAAACATAGAGAATTCTATTCCCCTCAATCTGGCATGTCGTCTTCAAAGTATAAACAAACTAGAGGTCTCCCCCAAGGTTAGGTACTTTCACCAGTATTATTTAATATTTTATTGTGCACAATTCTAGTACAACATGATGTGCAGGTGAATGTATGCGCTGATGACTGCAGTTTTCTATGAAGGCTCTGGACACATGGTTAGATGACATTAATCTATCAATAAACATCAGTAAAAGTGCAGTCGTTGTTTTTCCTATAAGTGTTCCAGTGCAGATTTCCGTACTTCACAGAGAGGACTGTATCCCGCAGGTGAAATCGATTAAATACTTAGGAGTGACTTATACTGAAAACCAAAATTGGAGTCCGCATATAGAAAATATGGCACCTGGAGGAGCACAGGCGCTTGGGATGCTTCGTCGACTCAGCAATAAACGTTGTGGTTTACGCCATGATGTGCTAGTAATGATATATTGTATGTATATTCGTCGAATATTGGAGTTTGGCTGTGCCTTGTTTTCTGGAGCACCCACCTACAAAATTAGACCACTGGTACTACTAGAACGCGAAGCGTTACGCTTATGTCTTGGGCTCCCAAAATTTGTCGCAATTATTATTTTATATAAGGAAGCGCGCCTGACTTCTCTTCGTGCTAGGTTCCAAATACTAGCAGTCCATACCTTCCTAAAAATATACGCATCCCCACATAGGAAGTCACAATATGTTTTCATTAATGAGCTGACGTATTTTTTTAACCAACAGTGGTCTAGATTAAAGTGTTCCCAAGTAATCATCGTACAGAAGCTCTTGAAAACATTACACGTTAACCTTCGTGAAGTACGGGTACTAAGAACACCTATTCAAACAATGAAAATAAAGTTTGACAATATTTTTCGCAATAAATGCAAAACTCTTCAAAGTAGATATTTAAATTCTGTTTTGCAAGACCACCTGGCAAGATTAGACACAAAGATTGTATTAGCAACTGATGCTCCAGTACACGAAGAGAAGGCAGGAGTTGGAATTGCGTCTTCAGTGTTGGATTGGTCTTTTTCGATTCGTTTACCTGATTTCACACCTATTTATCAGACAGAATTTCTGGCAATTCTCTTAGCGTTACAAAAATTAGCTCAATTATTATAAGATGCTAATATTCTTTCAGACTGCTTGTCTCTGTGTAGTTCATTAACTGCGCCTAATATGTCCAATGCTTTAAAAGTATTTTACGACCTTGCTCCACGACATTTACGACTCATTCGCTTGGTGTGGATACCAGGGCATAAAGGTTTAACCCTCAATGAATATGCAGATGCACTCGCAGTGGCCTCTCATAATTATCCCATAATTTCTATATTGCGGACGCTAGAATTTATCGCCGTGGCACGCTTTGAAGATTTTGTCTTGTCAGATCATTTTGAGAAGTCTCCCTGGGAAATATCGGAATTTTCCCATTTTAAGTACCCTTGGAAAAATTGATGGCGCTCCTCTAGAACGGCGGAGATATCAATTACGAGACTAGGATGCCGAGTCCCCCCCCCCTTGAGCTTTTATCTACACAGGTCTGGTCTGGTGAAGTCTCCTCTATGCTTCCATTGCAACGAGAGTGAATCCCTTCACCATTTCCTCTTAACATTCAGGTTATATACAAACGAAAGGAAGAGACTGTTGGAACAATCTCTCCGTAGGTTGGCTCTAAATTTATCCCTTCCTTTGATCCTTTCCTTTGAAGCAACTGAAAAGGGATTTAGCCACAGGAACATTTGCGAGGCCGTATGTGATTTTCTTAAGACAACAAAACGATTAGAATGTTAAGCTGAGGCATAAATTCACATTATTTCAAACCATATTAGCTTGTTCGTTCTTTGTATTACCTCTATTTATTTTATTTCTTATCTATCGTTTACCAATGGGTTCGTTGTTTAAACATAGTTATCTAAATATTTGGTCTGGTAAAACAACTCCACCTCATAAATAAGGCACCGTCCGTTTCATGGCCGATCCCCCGTAGTGGGTTGAGCCAGGACTCTGAGGAACAACCAACCAACCAAACGTCCGTCTTTTCTGTTACTTAGCCTGCGTAATTAACCTGATGCCCGTTGCGCCTTTGCTGCTATATATTCCATGTGTGGGCTACAGTTGAGCTTTTCATTAAAAACCATGCCTAAGTGCTTGACTGAATCTAATTGTGAAATAGGTTCCTGATTATTTATTATAAAAATTGAAATAGAATCTGCTAGGAGAACAGTAATAGCTCATTTTTACTGATGTTTATAGGCGATGATAGTGACAGCAACTACAATTCTAGAGTATTAAAATATCTTTGCAGTTTTTTCGAAGCAGTAAGTAACTGCAGTACGTAACTAGCTGCAAAATTCTACATACCTCGTCTACCTTTTTGGCAACGTGAAAGGTATATTATGAGTTAAAATGTACAATAAATCTACCCGCCATGACCACCAGTCACCTGGGAAATGCAAGTTTTTCAACAGTGGAGGATATCAATGCGCTGCCAGAAAGAGGAAAGGGTCTGGAGTTTTTTAATAAGGGTAAGACATAACGTACAGGCGTTTAACAACTTTGCTTGAGAGTAAACATATGGGTTCAGTTCAGTTGACCCATCGACGAGTGCCTCCTGTACGTGACGTGTTTATGAGGAGTGAGATCATACGTCCAGCGACCATCTTCAAATGTAGCATTTCTAGGAAATATAAATCAAGTAGAGGTGGCAAGACTGTTGTTTGTCTATTTCTTCTGGGCGGCGAACACACTCTCTTTAATATCGTAAACACAATCTCTTCCATAAGAGGTCTGCTTTTTAGGAACTCGCTCGGCAAGCTTCTCATGCTCGTGCATTGTCCGGCGGCGGCTGGCGTGTACACCAGTGTTTCAAGTGTACACTAATCTGGTCACTCCTCACGGTGTCTTTTTCGGTGATTCCAAAAATGTTCACCTGATGGCACGCCGCCAACCATGGCGTCGCTTTTCGATGAACCGCGCGCTCGCCTCCTTGCGACTACGTCGACTTCCTTTTCGTCGCTTCGTAGGTACGCGTCGGAACGGGGCAAGTTACTACAATGAGTTTTATGCTCGGATACCGATATCCCCCCAAGCCCTCTCAGCTGCCCGCTCTCAATCATGTTGAAGAACGCTTGATGGCCGCACGTCTGTCATTCATTAGCGTTAGGTATTTGCCTCACGGCACAGGCCAGCTTGGCAAAAAGGGGCAGGTGGCTAATGTGCCAATCAACGTGGCAAACACTGTGCGGTGCCGGTCGCTGAACTTGCCCGACAACGCTGCCATCAACGTGCCCATCATCATCATGCGCCAGTTCGTTAGCAAGCCTTTTTACAGAAATGGTCTCGCCAAAAAACGCTACCTGCCCCTCCGAGCAAGCTTCCTAACATCATACACTTTGTGGGTATGGTGGTATGGTGGTGATCTTTTTATTCTGCACTAAAGCCCGTGCAAACTAACTTCCCCCTGCTCTTCTAGCGTATGCCCTTACTGCAAACTATTACAGCACGAAAATGCACCAGCCTGACGGCTTTTTTTCGAGGGAGTTTAAGAGAAATTGAATAAAATAACATTTTGCAGTGCAGACGGGAACAGTCACTGCAACCAAGCAATATTTTTTGTTATAGTGCACTGTTTTCATGGGATATTGTTCGCGTAAATATTTTCCATTGGTATATCCAACAAAACAAATATTCATTACATTTCACAAGCAGCGCACGTAGCTAATTTGAAACTACCATGTCTTGAAAATGTTATCAAGAAGTTCAAGGAGGGATGTTTTGTTGTACACGTAACTTGTACACAAAGAAACAAAACAACGTAAACAAATAAAAACTATTTCATTTGTTTATTTATTTATTTGCTTACTTTATTATTTTTATAATAAAAGCCATATAATAAAATTATATGGTGACCACAAAAGCTCAGATTTGGGTGCACGTTAAAGAACCCCAGGTGGTCTAAATTTCCGGAGCCCTCCACTACGGCATCTCTCATAATCATATAGTGGTTTTGGGACGTTAAACCCCACATATCAATCAAATCAACCACAAAAGCTACGCAATCTAACACCACAGGCACCAGGTTTACTGCCTAAAATTATTATGCTGTTCACATTTATTATCGAGAAGGGTGCTTGAAAAAATAACAGGAAAGCTAACTTTTTAGCAGGTTCACTACTCACCTGATCGAGTTCTACGACAACCTCACTGGGGATTCGCAAGCTTTTTCAGTTCAATCTGACTTGGACTTGTTCCCATGCATAGTTCATAGCTTAACCGAAAAATTCTCGAACATTCTCAACCACAAAATTGTTCCTTATGCTCAAATGCTATGTTTCATAACAATCCAACACGCCTAATTCATCAGCAAGAGCGTTTTGTTTAGCGAAATAGGTGTTTGTAACAGTCAAGGGGCCCTAACCTATAAATGTCGGTTAACTACCTACTTAACTGCTCTAAAATTAGACCAATTATTCAGAAAATACTAAAAAAATAAACACAAGTACCTGAAACTATAGTGAAATTTTCTAATATAACCACAAAAAATACTACTATATCATTTGAAGATTCATCTATAAATGATGTTTTCGAGAAAATGTGTGCGTTAGTTATTATTCATTCGTTTACCAGTTCTTTAAAAAAATATGAGATGGAATGAGCTTATGCCTACCACAACACGTAATTACATACTGATCGATGCCTTCATCGCGGGAGCCCATGATATTATGAAAGCGAACAGATAATTTATCATTGCGTCCTGCTCGTCACTCAATCTTGAAATAACAGCAATTTTCTTGAACACATCATTTACTGTTTTATCGACTCACCGAAGGCTGAGGACATGGCCACTTCAAAAGCAATAACAAAAAAAAGGAAAATTTGGTCTGCATTTATTATACTCGCTGCACATTTGCCACCTACGTGGCAAATGTGCAGCCAGTGTGATAAATTAGTTTACCAGTTCGCTTACCAGCAGCCAGTGTAATAGCTATTCATTTCCGAACCACATCACCTATAAGTAGTTGCGAAAATTCAGAGCACACAATGTTACGAGTCTCATCTGCTTTTTAGAGGCTATAACTCAGTAATGTTCCGTTCAGAGAATTTTCCCGTTTTCGGGGAATTTTCGCCTTCCATTTTGCAGCAAAGGCAAAAAAGAAATCTTCTTGACATTGCAGATGATTTTAGGAATGGGTTAATTCTCCTATGTGGAGTGATAATTGGCGGTCATAGTGCTCCTTCATCTGCTCTATTAGGTTCTAGCACATTGACCATGCAAGCATGGCCTTTGAGATTTGTTTCTGATAATTACATGGAGCGATTTCTAATTCACTAGTACTGTTAGACTTGAAGCCCACATTGTGCAGTGTATCAATTGACAGTATATGAATAAATAAAGTCATGCTTTTGTTGTGCGACATTGTAGGGGCTAGTTATAATTTTAAAAGTCATCATTATGAGAGAAACGTTTATTTAGATTGTGTGTGTGCGTGAATGGGGGCGAAAATTAGTACTGTTGTGCGGAAAATATTGCTGAAAAATTTGTGAACGTTTGCAAGGAAAAAATACCCCAAATTGAGGTTTTTTATGTCTATGATTAGGAATTATTTGGCGTATTACGGAACATCACTGGGCTAACTCCTGCTTTGCTGATGAACAGTATTGCTTAGGAAAATTTTACTCCTGGGAAAATAAGCTTGCTTCTTTCAATCAGCTGCATAAAATCACCAAGTGCTCATTTTGCGCTGTTTGCTAAATTTCTGTAAGCTGTTGGTAAGGTGTCTTATGATCTGCTACTCTTTAATTTAAACCTGCTGTATCCTTCAGAAATGAATAGACCTTTTCGTCCCTGATTGCTTCCGCTGCGTGTTCCCGTGAAATTTTTTCACTTGTGCTGTACCAAACGTTTGATGACTTTGATCGTTGCCTATGTTCACGGTCGGTTCACGTACGTCATCCTTGCTTGACATGTATTGGGGAGGCTCACGTTCTCCTCAAGTGATCTTCGTCACTTTCTGCCACGCAGGCCCTCCTTCTTGAGATTGAATAAAACTGAATTGAATTGCACTCAATTGAACTGCTAACAATCATAATTTCCACTCAATGAAGCAAACTCAGGTGTGCCACAAGGTTCTGTGCAGGAAGGTGGATTGCTTCTTCTATGTAGCAATGATGCAAGTTCTTGAATAAATGAACTTCAAAAAAGTTTACTGCTGGGCGAGTTGGTGCTGAGATGAAAATCATCGTGAAGGCGCAACTAAAGACAACGCACAAAGAGAAACAGACGAGGACAGGTGCCTGTGCTCGTCTGTTTCTTTTTGTGTGTTGTGTTTAGTTTCGCCCTCGCGATGGTTTCTTCAATAACTTTGAACATCCTTCTGCTTGCGTGTGTTTGTGTTGTATATAGCGAATAATTGCTAATGTTGATGATTTGAAAACACTTCAAGCTAGTCGAAATAGTATAGCTGACCGATGCAAGAAGTGCTTCGTAGAATCAATTTCAGTAATAAATGTAACATAGTGCACGTGTCAGAGGCAGCTATACCACTAAAGCCTCACCAAGTTTTCCCTTACATTCGCACATGTCATAAAAGTGTCTTGTCGTGCACAACACAATTAGGTCAAGTTGACCATGAGTACGTTAGTAACACTGCTCATTGCATGCTTGGTCACTTACCATGTACCTTTTCTGAGGCCCCCTGTGCTTAAGGATAACTTCCTTGTAACACTGGTACACGTTTTAAACTATAGCATTCATTTGCAGTATGAGATGAATACTCAAATCCTAGCTCTGCTAGGCTTACACGTCTCCGTTCAATTCGATCAGTAGCTAAGGTGCTCGGCTGCTGCCCTGAAAATCGCAAGTTCGATCCCGGCCACAGGGGTCGAGTTTCGGTGGAGGTGAATAGGTTGAGGCCCGTGTCTTATGTGATGTCAGTGCAAGTTAAAAAAAAACAACAGACCTTCGAAATTTTCGGAGCCTTCTACTACGGCATTTTTCATAATCCTATTGTGGTTACTGGACGTAAAACTCTAGATATCATCAGTATATTAGCCTTATCAACTATCTTGAAATAACACAAATAACTGTGCTCAATGACACCTGTTTAACAATAACAGCGCAGTTAGTGCAACTTGAATGAAATAAATTACCAGACAGTTATTTAATTGACTAACCAAGGCAAAAGGGGCCATCTTTCGCTTTTTCATTAAGAAATTCTACCACTTATTTCTTGATGACGGTTTTGTACTCTGATTCAAATACATTCAAAACATGGGGATCATTTCATCAAGCGGAAATTTTAGTAGTTTCCAATAAGTATTTCTTTCAATTGTTTGTTCCCCGTGTATAACAGAAATGAAATTGTGTTTCCTCGGGTTCGCCAACCATCAGTGACAACTGGCTGTTCCGCGAGACATTCGCTATCATTAACAAACAGGAGGCTTATTCTTTTATATGCAATCATCACCCATGTTGGCATATTTTGTTTTTGTCTCAAATTAGCTATAGCTGCTTTTATGTTTGAGCTAAACATAGCTTAACCTTAAATTGCAATGCGCATTTGTTCTTTGCAGTTAATATAGTTTTAACCACTTCACCTTGCTCTTCCATGCCATTTCCAACGACGTTCTCAAAAATAATAATAAACCTAATAGTGATTACTATTATTAGGCTTGCTTGACCACAGACCACCACGTACGTTTCCACGCTCGAACGCAGCGTAGTGAGCTGACCACCGGCGAGCAATAAATTACCGCTACAACTCCCGAGCCTCAAGCTTCAGACAGTGTTTATGTCGGTTCCTCTGAGTTTTGTCTTTCTTACGCTAGCCTTCTTTCTCCATCTAAAGCACACAATTCCTGTAAGAAAGGTGATAGCGATAAGCCGTCCTAACGATAATTCCAAACCACAAATGAGACAATGCTTTTCTTACAGACAAATGTTTTCTCGCCAGGCCATCTTATTGAGCTCGCATTGCTTGCGTTAACAATCTGCGTGATAAAGTCACTATCTTTGCCAGTGTGCATGCGCACACTGGCAAATAGTATAGCGTGCTTTGTCATCATGTCTGAATCGGGTGAACCTTTAGAGGAATGTCACTGTGGGACACCTTGCTAATAGCTCGAGCTGTATCGGTATTACTCTTTCTACAACTAAAGGCCACTCCAAAGAAGCGCCTTGCGCATATTTCTTCGGCGCTCTTAGTGTTTCATTTGTATTGCGCTGCTACACTAAGCATTTAGCGATGGCACCAGAAAAAATCATCAGCGTGTGAAGACAATTTTGCTTAGTTTTCAGTGCGCAGTCACAAAGTTTCCGTTATATCATCTGAGATTTTATGCATATAGAATATATTCCATGTGCATAACGTACGTGCACGTGCCAAAAATACACTTCATTAACCTTGCAATAAAAAAGCTGAAAGCATGGTCACATGCAGAGGCACTCTGAAGCTCAAGCACACATCGC
Organism: Rhipicephalus microplus; assembly: GCF_043290135.1. NCBI lineage: Eukaryota > Metazoa > Arthropoda > Arachnida > Ixodida > Ixodidae > Rhipicephalus > Rhipicephalus microplus. Next base: position 148,781,191 of record NC_134702.1, on the reverse strand, counting down.
ACAAAAAGGTGTCATTTTACACAATTGTTATGAACGACATAACATTCTCGCGAACAGTGCAAGGGCTACAACAAGTATCTTCGGAACACTGCTCATTGTTTTGACGACGGTAAGTGCACATAAAATTGTGCTAACTGCAGTTCCAAGCTATACTTCACACGTCAAAATGGGAATACTTGTGAGATTTCGAAATAAATTTTAGCAGTATTTGAGTTGAACGAACACTCCATCTCAGGCCGTTTCTGCTGATATTTATTAACGTCAACCCCCCTTCCACTTCCCGGCAAGTGTACCGTCTATTGACTTCGCCCGTGGAACGTACAAACGCAATATTACAGAGAGACGTTGTCGCTTTACAAAATGACTGCGCCCCCTTTTAGCGCACGGAGAATGCCTCACGTATTGTTCCGCAATACGTGAGGTACCATAGAGGCAATGAGCTACATCGAGTAAACAACAAAAGTATCGGCCAACGCATTTGCAGTCCTCTCTGTGTCCCTCACGTTTGAATAGCGTTGCGCGCCCCGCCCCAATTCGAGAACAGAGCGGGGGCCCTGAGCCGTAGGGCACTTGGGTCAGCCTAGGGAAATCATTAACGCTCTCGCAAGTTATCGCAGAGCACCCTCGACTTCTAGGTCGAGGGGTATCTCCCTCTCCACCAGCGGTGTACTGGATGGGATTCTGAACGTCCCACGAATACGTCGCCACACGTGAGCAATCCAGATACTAGCTCGACGTTGTGGCAAGTGCGCCGCCGACTCTCGTTTCGAGCAAACACGGTTCTCTTCGTGTTCTCATCAGGTCCTATACGGCAGCCTTGAGGGACGGCACAGAACCGTGCATTCTGTACGCCACATAGCTTTCGAGGGCTCCTTGCAGTTTGTTCAGGACATTGACAGCCTGCGTGTGACTCTATGCCTGGTGTTGCAGAATATATGTGGGGCTATTACTATTAAGAAAATAAGTTTCTCAAAGTGAAAATGGGAGTGATTGACGATGAAAGTCAAAGCGCACAATGGTGCTTGTTCTCTTTATTATCATGATCACTGCAAGTTGCTACCCACTGGGTGCCAAATGAACGCAGAATAATGCTTACTTTAACTTATAGGACCACATAAAACACCAATAGGCTTTCTCTCGCTCTCACTCACATATGCTATTTAGGCGTGTTGCATTGAATAATAGTTTTGTTCCGGTGAAAATAATGTCTCAATGAAATACTTATCAATTCACTTAGTGGTTCAATATTCCAGCTGAGATCGCTAATAAATAAATCTTGCAAAAATAGCGTGCGGCGGACACTATACAGCCACGATAGCCTGCAAACATGACCAAACTTTCACGGCTGACCTGGAAACTGGCCGACCTCTCTGTCTTCCTGCTTCTTTTTTTCCTTCCTTCTTTCTTTCTTTCTTTCTTCTCCTAATATTAGTATTATTATTAATATTACTATTTTCTGAGTTAATCTGGCTGGTAGACATGCGCAAATTGGTGTCGAAGACTAAGGTACGATGGCGGCTAAATGCAAAGGGATCAGTGAAAACAAGACAATTCGCACAGACAGTGCCGCAGGAGTGCCTATGTGTAAGTTCGCAGAAATAACGCATGAGTATCCCATCAAAAAAAACATCTATGGATAATTGCTCTTCGACATTCGGACGAAAGTCTCACACTATATTGCTGAATAGAACGGACATTTTTATTGTTCTTAGATCGTACGTATGCTCCCAAAAATGGAGGAGCTATTCGATCACGTGTGAACGCCACAATATAAGAGCGCGAGATTAGTCGCAATACATTTAATAAAGGCGAGCGGATGATATTGGCTAAAAGCAATAAATGCGTGCCGAAAAAGCTCGGCCGGTTCCTAAAAACTCATCTTACGTTCCATAGCAAACCACTTGTATCGCACACAAATCAGCCCCAACTTTCTTCATATGCCCAAAGAGTATGGCTTTCTTTAGTATTTCTAACTGATTGCAATAATTCAGATGATTCAGACTTGAAGACGGTAATACAATAACGTGCGCTCTTTTCGTTTCAGATGTACGTTTGAAATATTATCTTTATAATTACCAAGCCACGACTATACAAGCCGAGCGCATGAATGAAGCAGACTGGCTTTATTCTTCATCGTTATAGAGTTTGTAGACCACTCAGTGCTTCAGCAGTGGTCATTTCGTCGTAAAGCAATGGTTGTTGCTTACCACAGCACAATAGAAAAGCCAAAGCAGCCTGCATGATTTCGTTGACTGATACGTACAAACAGCACATTGACAGCAATGAAAATAGCAGTCATGTCGCCTCCACAAAAAAAGTCGGCAATGCCTTGCTTGAGAAAAAGAAATACTATTCATTTAAAATGCGGTTTGTAAGCAGTAAGAAAAATAATTCCGCCAATTCGGCAACAATTCCGCCATTTCTTTCAACAAGCTGTGTAATTAGTTAGAATAGGTCAATAGGTTATATCATCAGTAATTAATTTAGCCTTCACATTCTTGAACAGAAGATATCAGCAAATTGTGATTACGTTCGCCAACGACTCGCCTAAAGGCGATTTCATATAGGAACTTCACTCCTGTATTGCGTAGTGCCAAAATTGAGACGTATTTTACGACAATGCATTGGCTAACTCACATTGTGCTCACATATATGAGCACGGCGGGCACAAAGGGTTAATTTTAATTATAACCTAGACTTGGTATATAAAGTTTGGCGAGCATAGTTACAGCGTTTCTAAAATGTAATTTCATAAAATAGCTTGGTGTTTTGGTGCAGTAAAAACAGTTATTCAATTGTAAATGAGTGAATGCGCGTGCCGTCATTCAATCACGGACAATGCCCGATGCTTCGTTTTCTCCGTGCATGACTGTTTGCAAACCACCTAAACAAAAGGTGCCGCCTGCCTTGTTATCCGTGCCAATTAATGTCATGAACTTCATTCTGCCTTTGGCGTTGTGACGTGATTGTGGTCTGCTTTCGACTGCGTCTCAATCACACTAGAAGCCCAGGCTCGCGAACGGCTTCGATCTCCACCTTTGGTCAATAAAAGTGGTCGTCAATTTTTTGCGTGGCGTCTCGTCATTAAAATGTGGCTGTGGGATACGCCATGACGATGCTGGTAAGTACGATGCGAAACTATCAAACAATCTGATCAAGTAAGCGATTGTGCTCCCGGTGGGTTTCGTTATCCACCTGCTAGCATTTTTGTCGTGCAGGAAATATTCATGATCGTTATTAGGAACAACATTTTGCCTATACATTCGCATCTTAGCAAGCGCAGGTGATACTGCTCTCTTATTGTTTATACAGTTTTTACATGGTTGGAGATTGTAGTTCCCGCACTACTGCGTGAGATCACTAGGCGACTTATGTCTAGGCCACATGTTACCACGGGCTCTTGATGTCGACGAAAGCATAGGCAATCTATTCAAAACTAAACTGTTTGTTTGGTCGTAATTGTGACCGGTAAAGGGCAAGTCAGAAACACACTGACACTTATAGCGGTGAACAGAGCGTCGGCCTTCGATGATCCGACAAGCAGTGACGAACTTCAGCATTTATACATGTGCAGTCGAATATTATAGCGTTATCGCTGGAGTAGAAAAACACAAGCTGACACTCAGCAACGCTTACGTGTGGTCTGGCCTTAAGTGCTACTTCCGTGCGGCCCTCGAGCAGAACCAGCTCATCGCAAACGCCAGCCTTGAAAGAGGTCCTCGTCAGCGTAACAACAACCAAGACGTGCAAATTTCAATGAAGCCTCCCTCTTTCATGACTGCAATGACCAGGCAGAACGTGTTTGAAGATTTCTCGTTATGACGCAGGATGTCAGATTTCGAAGGGGCCAAGGGTTGTCGCTGGTAGCTACATTGCGCCAAGTTGGCTACATTTGGACCCACCTGGTGACAACAATTTTTAATTTGCACCTAGGCTGTTTACTCGCTGTTTATAAATATGCGGTTTTACTTATTAAAAACGGTTTTATTTATTCATCAGTAGTAAGAACTCTGTTCATAATGCCACTCCTGTTCTGTATGAATGCTTATTCGGCGATAATGTTGCTAATTTTGATATATTTGGCTTGAGTACTGGTGCTCTCTAAATCTGAATGCATTTCTGAGCCGGGCTGTTTCAGGCATCCGGCGTTATCCGCGGCGATATCCATGCGCCAGGTGATGTCATCACTCCACCCTCACTCCCTCTCCCATTGCAATAACGGTGGTCGCGCACGCTTATCTTTACCCTAGCAAGCGGAGCATGTGATGCGACAGAGTGTGGGAGAGCATAGAAAGAGTGCTTCGCCGCTCCTTCTCTAAGCATTCGCTCTTTCTCCTCCCTGCGCCCCACTCTTCCGTCCGCTCGCGTATCACTGTCGACCGTTCACTGGGTAGCTGGGCGCCTCTTGAGTCTAGACCGCTGCTACCTTACTCTTCCGCCCGCTCACTCCTTACTCGCGACACTTCGCTGGCTGGGTGCTTCTCACAGCGATGGCAGAAGCCCGTGAAGGCGAATGCCTGATGGCGAAGGCACCTTCTCTTGGCGCAAGAAATGCATTCGCATTTCTGCACGATTCTCTTCGGGGAAATTGCGGCATTTTTCCATTTCGGCTCACTGCAGCCTCGGAGGCGACAGTACATTTGCATTGTGGCTTGTGCCTAAAAGGGCCCTGAAACACTTTTTCAAATAACGATGAAATTGATTCACTAGAAGAGCTTACTGCCTCACGAATTCGACACCGCAAATACTTTAGGAATCCGTCCAGTGCGGGTGAAGTTACAAAGATTTGCCGCTTGCTACAATGGCATTCTCACTTTTTCTGTCCTGACGAAAGCGCTTGAAGCTAAGCAGGTAAAGATGGCGGGGGCAAAGAAAAACGTCACGCGAGCGTTGTGACCTTGATCACTTTTTTTTTCTTCTAACGCACAGATTTTCAATGTAATCGCGCGCGCACGCGTGGACCAGTCGCGGCCGCCCACAGCCATCTCTATAATGACCGAGCGTGCCAACTTCAACTTAGCCAATGGCTGATAGATCGGCGTTTTATGAGTAATTTTTGAGCCTCGTGATTTTTAGAGGAAAAAAAAAACAATATTTAGCTGATTTTGATAACCTATTGCGAATTTCAAGCCGCGAGCTGTGCTCTCACATTTGATTCACATGTTGTCGGGACCGTAGAGTTTCCTAAAATTAACTATAGGGGACTCTTGCGCTGCTATCGTTCAGCGACCATGGGAATGATGGGACGTACACACGTTTGCCTAGTCTTCGTAATTGCGGGCGGCGATTTATACTTGCGGCTTCGTTTATTGCTGTGTTTTGGTTTTGTTTTGGAAGAAAAATTCAACCCTTTTGAACTTTGCGACCCGATTTGGAAAGGTAAGTATACAAGAATAAGATAGTGAAGTGCAACCACTGAATATTTCTTCATTCTTTATTCTTTATTAAAAAAACCATACAGGCCCAAATATTCGCTAATATTTGTTCCGTAACAAAACGTCTCCGAGCCACACGAACATACACGGGCCAAAAACAGGCCAGAAGTACGAATATTAGACAAATGTGTGTACTACCCATCATTCCCATGCTCGCTGAAGCAGTGAGCGTTGCAGCTCCAATAGACACTAGTGCCAGAGTTCCCTCTGGTGTATCCTAGGGAACTCCATGGTCGGGACTACTGATTGGCAGCGTTTACTGACCGTGCTGAAAACGTGTTGCAGGGCCCTTTTAAGGCCTGACCACAATTACCTGCTGCATTATGTCAGATCAAGGCTTTTTGACGTGGCGATGCCCCTTCTCTCTACAAAAGGAAAGGGTGCACAGCTTAGATAAGCAACGCGCCTTCTTTCTACATACGCCGCGTCAATTGCATGTGCTGACGCTATGGAACGAGCATATGTGGTCGGGCATTCAGAGCTGATGCGCCACTCGACGGGCAGAAAAGCAAGCAGCGCATGTGCGATGTACAATGCAAAGGTGCTCTTAGTATTTTCGATGACTGCACATCTTAAGGAAACTTTACAAAGAACTCTTTCGTGTGTTATTTGTGCGTACAGGTGATCATTGTTATTTACACGTAAAAGAGAAACAGCAACACAAATGCATCAGTGATACGCATGGCTCCAACAAACTCTCACCACTTTTGGGATCATATTTACGCAAAAGAACGCTGAACACTGATTACGAAGTCAAATTGAGCAAACTAAGTCCTTATCGCATAAATATTAGTTGAATTACTTAGAAACATTTCACCTATACTTGTAGTTAAGTGAGCAATAAAGAGCTAAATAACCATGTCTCTTGGTGAATTTCCAGTATTGTAGTTAATTATGTAATTAAACACAAACGCAGCAAGCTATGGCATACCGAGAAAGTTTGCTCATGCTTATACGATGTCCCTCTCTACAGACGCGCACGTTACTTTATCAGGGAACCGAGCCAGAATAAGCACAAGGACAAAGAAAGGTACGTGCACACACGGCTGCTACATCGATCGAAAAACCTTGAAGACATCCTTGCCGCAAGAATTTATGAAATCTTAAAGCGGGTTGGAACGTTTTGTACGATGTGGGTCTCGCATGTCGACAAGTCTAAGCCACTTTGCCGATATGGCGCAATCTGTTTATGGCCTTTTTACAACATGTCAACTCTCAAAGAGATGTCATTGTTGTGCGGCTTAGCAATAAAAAAAGTATAAGAACAGTTTTTCACAGATTTTAACGCCTTTACACAATAAGTTGTTACTTAGGTTTTATTGCACAGTTTCCAGGTGACCACCTAAACCTAGTCCTTCTACGCGTTAACCCTCTCTCTCCTGTGTAAACAAAAAAAAAGTATGACCCCTGTCAACTCCTTTACGCCGGCTACATTTTATAACTACTTTCAGCGATGACATATGAAAGTTTTATATAGGCCTTACAGCTCCTAATAAAAAGAGACACAAGGCATGTAATCATCTTGCAGAACATCGATTCTCAAGTTACGTGGACTATGGCGTTTCCCAACATACATCATCACGAGTGGTACATATTAGTTGTAAATATAAATATTGGGCATTCCTTCCTAAATAATGAATGTCTGACCCAGAAAGTAGAAAGTTTTGAACATCGTTATTTATCAATACGGAAGTCATCGGAAGTACAAAAGACACAGCTGTAATTCATGACTGAGATTGTACATAATACATACATGTATTTCACGAATGGGAATGATTGTTGCATCACCAACACTGTAACGCATTCGTTACTAGCTAATGATGTTACGCATACGCAGTGCTCTCATTCACTCAGCGCTCAGCCTGAGCCGTAGAAATTTGGGTAGGGCGACCCAGAAGGGTCGATAATACAAGAAGAGTCGAAAAAACGGAAGGGTTGATAGGGGCGTCACATTTGATCCGTCACATGCATGCCTGTGTCCAAGCTGGCGCCCTTGTGTTTGCGGTGATAATTCATGATTTTGTATAGGTTTGATATGCGCACATTGCGGTCCACCACGCACAATCTTCGCTCCTATTTCTCAGACTGAAAAGCAGGTAGATGTTCTATATTATTTTGTCTGTTACAAATTGCTGATATATTTTCTTTCCTTGGCACAAATACTTTATCACTCGTTTCGCGCACGGACGACGGAAGCACGCGAACGTGTTTTGTGATTGAGGAAACGAACAAAGAAAAGGCGCCTCTCCCCGAGAATGAGAAGTGCATGTTTCTATCTTCGTATTTGTAACAGCGAGGGTTGGCAATCTCGAAGCGATAGGACACGCTCCAAGGTATAGTCGACTTCAACCTCGCAGAAGTCCCTGCGCTTGTGTCGATGCACTCAGTGTGGCGCCCACGTAAGGCGTACTGAAGTCGATTCCGGAGCTTCTCCAAGTCCGTTATCGCGCTTTCTCGGCTAGGGCGAGGACTTAGCGGATGTCGCTCGAGTAGGTGACTATCGCGATGTCCCAAATTGAACAAAAAACGAAAAACAAAACGATGATGATGATAAAAAATGGAGTCGAGTAACAGCGCTTCTGGAGCATTTCATCTAAGCTGTTAGTTTCGTCAGCTCTCCTCCTTCCACGCCTACCGCTTGCCGCCGAATAAATGGGGCTGATTTCCGTGCTTGTGTCTGCAGCCTAGATAGATGGGATGCGTACAACCTTCCCGGTAGCGTTTGCCGCCACGGCTTTTTTGTCAATGCAAGCCGCGGGGAAAAAATCGGTCTCCTTGAGTAACTCAGAGACACGCGTTCATTTATTTTCCCGAGTACACTTATCGCTTACATTCGTACTCATTTCCCTTAATTGTTTTTACAGGTTTCCTTGAGGTAAATACTTCCGAATGCCGTATATAGCTGCAATTGAGCACCTCGTGCCACTGCAGCTGTGGACTGATCAAGTTAGTTTCATTTTTCATTGTAAACCTGCGTAAGTGAACCGGCACCGGAGACTCTGAATTTGAAGATAGCATTATCACAAGATTCGGGAGGCTAAGTGGAGACAAAGTATAGGTAGCAGGGCTGTATGTTGGCCTCGTATGTTGAAGCGTCGTACTAACTGCCATTGGCTTTGCGCATTCGAGAAGAAGAAAATAAAGACATCAAAATATCAATGGCTCACCAAGAGTTCGACTATTTAGCAGTCTAACACAGCTGCTGAAAGCAAGAAACGGCACCCCGTTCAATGAAATACCTGTTCGTTTTTCTTACCCATGTCCCAGGCCCATAAACAGAAACTTTTGTTGTGGAGGAGGTGCCCTCATTAAAAGCCTTGAAAAGCACCTTTTAATTATTTTTTTTGGTAAAACACCTCCTTCCATCCGAAATTACAGGGGGGGTGGGGAGGGGGCGCCAATTCCATTGGACTGTATCTTTGGTTACGGGTTTGCCGCGTCATAAGTCGGATTGCGTAATTTGCGAAAGGTATGAACTCTGCCTTATAAAATGGTGTACTTTTTGCGTTGCTAGAACTTTATTTGTCCTTTACTGAGTGATTTCTCATTACGATCATTAGGGATGCGTAGAAGTTTTACACGAGTACGAAAGTCTACTCATCAGAAGCAAATCAAGGTAAATGCTGCGTTTTTTCATCATTTTTGTTTGTTTTCTGTCTGTCGCACTTATGAATTTAGGAGCGTAAATAGTTATATATATTATAATAATATTAAATAATATTATATTAATAAATTATATATATATATATATATATATATATATATATATATATATATATATATATATATATATATATATATATATATATATACCTTGTAACAACAGATGCCCACCACACTCGGTATTAGCGAGGTGTCGCAAGTATAACGAATACAACGGGCCCAGAAGTTTCCCCAGACCTCATTCTCAAAATGTTCTGACATCGGAAGGCGCACACTTTCTCAGCGGTGGCGCACGCATGCCAGATACTCAGCACCGCCACTGTCTTTCGACAGCCCACCATCCTAGCTCCACTTCCACTTTCGAGAGAAACAATGGCGCCCACTCGCGCCAGCGCCCACCTGCTCAAATATAGGATGGCTACGCAGACCACGTTTCTCTTTCTTCTCTCATCAGCGAATAGAATTGTGTGGGTCGAGCTATCCCAACTCCTGGTCTGATTTTACGCTCGTCAGTTGTCAGTTAAAGAGTCTGTGTCTTCAGGACAGGTATGTGCCGTTTTCTTTCTGCCTTCTTTGTCTTTTGTTCCCGCGACTTCTCGCCACTTGAGGTAGCCTTGACCAGACATATCATGCCCCTTCCGTGCGTGACCTCGAATGTTGTCCGCCTACTGTTCTTCCTCGTTGTTGTGGCAGTGCCGGAAAGGAGGAAGTTACTGCCTCAAACTATATTTAATGAACGTACGTTGTTTGGACAAAGATGTTGGGACTATCTCTAGCTGACCACCGACTTCTGCAAACGGTACACACTGTCTTACGTTCAACTATAATGAACGGCCTACTTTCCCATTTATTTCTTGAGAGCTTGGTAGCATATTTCCTTCTGAGATTTGATGGACTCTTCCCTGGCATACTTATATACAGTTCTTATCGCAAGCAGGATGTCAGTGGTGGTGTGCTGCGAAACATTTTTTTAAAACACACAAAAAAAGATTAAAGGGGGTGCGTTGAAGAAAACACTTTTCCTGTCGACCAGAAAGTTAGATGTGTAATGAAGGTGACAGACATATTTAGAGCTGTATATGATCTCATTACCACAATTCGCGCTTAGCACACTTCATGCTTTCGACAAGTTTCTTAAAAGAGTAAAATCCATTATCCACCTCGCGCGGTGAGAAATGGTGGGCTTTAAATAAAGTTTATTCATTCATTCTAACTTTCGCCGCAAAATGCATGGTAAGTCTGACTACTTATAGAATTTCCATCAGCTGTATGACTTTTGTGTCTAAAGATTTATCTATAGTCTCAACTAATCACAACGTGACCGTAATCAATGCTACGCTACACCTTTCGAGCAAACCTGAAGCCATTTTCATTGCTCCCCAGAAGCGTTCATACACGCACATGAATAGTAAACCTGCCTGGAATGAAGGAGAATTATATAGATGCCACTTACGTCCATGCAGGGCACCCGAAATCATTACTTGAAGAGAGCTGCACAGATGCAGCAAGAACCCGTGCTTTATAGCACCTACGTTGCGGCGTACACGCAGCTTTATAACCTGCTCTAGCTACGGTGATCTTTGCTTACCACAGCTTGAATATACCCACATTCATTGAATGACCACATTCATTTTTGTAAATTTTTTCGAGTACTTTTCTGTTGATTTTTATTCATATTATTTAGAGCAAACAAATAACATTGTTCTTGAGCACAGGGAAGAGAAGTACAATTCAGCACCCTTCGAGGTCGTCGTGTTCTTTGAATGAAGTATAGATAGTCTGACTATTCGTCGCCTCAAAGATAAGTAGATCAGTACATAAAGTTTGGTTCGAAGTTTTATTCTATCGAACTACATTATTACTATTCGTTACCTTGCAGTTTGGCGCTCCAGACTAATTATCACCATGACATGTCTATTCAGATGCATCTAAAGCTGCGCACGCGGTATTACAATGACGTCCTCTTTGACTGAACCACGACCGTCACTACAGCACAAAGTGAGTACGTTCTTGTGCTGATGAGTCGCTAAGCCATCGTGCATAGTTGAATGTTAGGTAAAGAACTTGTGAACAACGCATGCGATGTTGTTGCACAGCAGTTGTCAGCGTAGCACTTGGCAGGTGTGTAATAATTGAATGCGAAGCATATACTTTTCAATGCAGATTCTTATAGCATTTTGTCATCTATCTATCTATCTATCTATCTATCTATCTATCTATCTATCTATCTATCTATCTTTCTGTCTGTCTGTCTGTCTGTCTGTCTCTGTGTCTGTCTGTCTGTCGGTCTGTCTGTCTGTCTGTGTGTCTGTCTGTCTGTCTATCTGTCTGTCTGTCTTGTGAGAGGGTGAGAGGGCTTTACGTTGATGACTGTGCAGTCATGACATCACCAGTGGGAAAATCCATGTCGCAGAAAAAGCTTACGAGATATTTAGAAGTGGGATAATTTACGACAAACTGCCGAGTTGTTTAGGACACGCTTACTTCTGAAGGATATTGCCACGATATTGCCAAGGAATGCCACGAAAGCGATATTCCGTGGATGATATGAAAAAAAAATGAATTACGCGCTACTGTTTTCTAGGATTGCAACGTTACTTAATTTGTAAGTTTGCTCGCAATTTGAAATACCATACGCGTAATATAGCATGAAACTGATTAATGCAGCGCGCGTTGTTGGCTAATATGCATTAGAACTTTTAAATTGTGCTTAAGAAGTCTGAGTGCACACTTAGTGAAGGTTAAGATATCATGTATGCTTATTGATTATTTTGACTGAAGATTTATAACTAGGAATTATCAGGTTGAAGCAGACCATTGAGAGGGAGCACAATCTATAAAATCGCAAAAAAAGCAGTTGGCTCTCCCCTTCAAGATATCTCAAGCAAATACAGATGGAACCACGTGACTATTTTGAATGCAATGAGGTTAGCGCAAGTTGGACATCACAGCCGCATGAAGAAGAGAATGGGCAAAAGGCCGTATACTATCGCCGGAGCAGCCAACAGGAAGTTTCGCGACACGCACGCAGGAATGGCATGTATTTCGAAATTTCTTCGCGAGGACGAGTTCCGGAAGGGCAGTGAATCAAGCGTCAGAAAACTAAGGAAGAGATGGAGGGCACTGACTACGCTGGCTTGAAACACCGAACACGTACCGAGTGCCAATAGCTGCACAGTGTTGAGGCCAAGCTCTCTGGCGAATACCTTTGCCATGGCATTTTTTATTCACGCATTTCCAGAAAAATAGACAGTTGACCTTCTGGTTTTCTACAAAAATATTATGCACATCTTTTCATTTCATGCGAGCACATAGGCTCGAAAACATTTTCGTTTCCAATTATTTGTTTGCATTCCACACTTTTCACTTTTAGAAACTTTGTGGCCTTATATATATATATATATATATATATATATATATATATATATATATATATATATATATATATATATATATATATATATATATATCCAGTGAGTGTCTTCTGTGAATCCAGTGATGAATAGAAATTGGCTTGAGCGTACAAACGTGTGAAAACTTATTGCTCCTACGTTTCGGCCGGGGTCCGGCCTTCGTGTCAGGGAATACATTGCAAATGTCAACGTGCTGCTTATATACACTGGGGGCCCCAACACGTGTCTATTTAATATCAAATGTCACATATATGACAGTGGCACACAAATCAACATGCAAAAGAGCACGATGTGATAATGACAAGACTATATCACGAAATGATAACATACGGTGAAGTCTGCGCAGCAAAAAAGGGCGTTTTTCACAGTCACGGAAATGATCAACATAACAAGGGTGATAATGTACCACGAATGCATTTAACAATATTGCGTTAAAACAACTTGATGAACTAACAAGAAACATAGGTAAACAACCAGCAACAATGCGCTAAAAGAATTAACAAAAAACAGATGTAAAGCAACGAGAACAGCAATATGTGGCAATGGTGTTTTGAAAAAAAAAACTCTGGTAAAAGTGAGATACATGGCATTCATGAGAACGAAATATAACAGAATTGTATGTAACAGGCTGAAAACTGATGAAAGCTGTAGACATGTGATAGGGAATTTAGCCTTGTCCGTGACATAGTGATCCCGTTGCTGAACGTGCGCCCAGGAACGTGAGCTTTCCTGCGCTTTCGTTAATGCCGAATGACAGTGCTTTTAATTGTAGATGAGAAATTCCCTATCACATGTCTGCAGCTTTCATCAGTTTTCAGCCTGTTACATACAATTCTGTTATATTTCGTTCTCATGAATGCCATGTATCTCACTTTTACCAGAGTTTTTTTTTTTTCAAATCACCATCGCCACATATTGCTGTTCTCGTTGCTTTACATCTGTTTTTTGTTAATTCGTTTAGCTCATTGTTGCTGGTTGTTTACCTATGTTTCTTGTTAGTTCATCAAGTTGTTTTAACGCAATATTGTTAAATGCATTCGTGGTACATTATCACCCTTGTTATGTTGATCATTTCCGTGACTGTGAAAAACGCCCTTTTTTGCTGCGCAGACTTCACAGTATGTTATCATTTCGTGATATAGTCTTGTCATTATCACATCGTGCTCTTTCGCATGTTGATTTGTGTGCCACTGTCATATATGTGACATTTGATATTAAATAGACACGTGTTGGGGGCCCCCAGTGTATATAAGCAGCACGTTGACATTTGCAATGTATTCCCTGACGAAGGCCGGACCCCGGCCGAAACGTAGGAGCAATAAAAGTTTTCGCACGTTTGTCCGCTCAAGCCAATTTCTATATATATATATATATATATATATATATATATATATATATAAGGCCACAAAGTTTCTAAAAGTGAAAAGTGTGGAATGCAAACAAATAATTGGAAACGAAAATGTTTCCGCTCATAACAAGTTCACGTGCTTCGTGACGCCAAACATGCGCATAAGAGTGTTTCCACACTCGTTGTTTGGCCTATAGATGGCGCTGACTGTCACTCCTACTTCCAAATTCACATATAAACCCAAAAAAGTGAATGGAGGGAAGGCCGCTGTGATAGCTCAGTGGTTAGAGCATTGAACGCGTTATTCGAAGGTCGTAGGTTCAATTCCTGCTCACGGCTGGTTATTTTTTCATCCACTTTTCTTTCTTCTTTCTTCTTATTTACATTCCATTGGTTCTAATAACTTTCCCTGTACATTCCTTGGCATTACTGTCTGTTAGATTTCATTAATTTTGTGTTAAAACACGAAAAAAAAGAGCTCTTAGGTATACACTTCTTTCCCTTACTTCAATGAACGAGGGTCTCATACTGGCAGACTTGGTGTGTTTAGGTTGTATAAGAGGGACAATTATTCAGCTGCCTGCTCATAATAGGTTCACGTGCTACGTGACGCCAAACATGCGCATAAGAGTGTTTCCACACTCGTTGTTTGGCCTATAGATGGCGCTGACTGTCACTCCTTCTTCTAAATTGACATATAAACTCAAAAAAGTGGATGGAGGGAAGGCCGCTGTAATAGCTCAGTGGTTAAAGCATCGAACGCGTTATTCGAAGGTCGTAGGTTCGATTCCTGCTCACGGCTGGTTATTTTTTCATCCACTTTTCTTTCTTCTTTCTTCTTATTTACATTCCATTGGTTGTAATAACTTCCCCTGTACATTCCTTCGCATTACTGTCTGTTAGATTTCATTAATATTGTGTTAAAACACGGAAAAACGAGCCCTTAGGTATACACTTCTTTCCCTTATATATATATATATATATATATATATATATATATATATATATATATAGATCATTGTCTTTATAGATAATGGCGTAGCGCTAAGATTGTACGAGGGAAGAGAGAGTGAGGAAGGAAAGGCCGGGAGGTTAACCTGATATTGGCATCTGGTTTGCTACCCAGCGCTGGGGGTGGGGAAGTAGGGGCAAGAAAGAGGGGTTAGATAGAGGGAAAAAAACAAAAAAAACGCACGCGCACTCATAAAAAAACGAAAACACACACAGGAAGGGCATCCCAGCTACAACCGTTCAGCAAGGCCGGTCAATCGCAAAAAGTGTAGCAGCGCTTTCAGGGCCCTCTTCTGTGAAGTCGCATCCTGACGATACTGCAGAATTTTCTGCTCCGACAGAGGCTGATCATCTAATTTGTTGAGTTCCCTGCGAAGACATAGTCGCCACCTACTATACGCTAGGCACTCACAAAGAACATGTTGAATGGTTTCCTCCTCGCCACAGTGGCCTCAGGCTGCGGTGTCGGCCATCCCAATGCGGAAAGCGTAGGCGTTGGTAAATGCAACGCCCAACCACAGCCTACATAACAGGGTCTGGTCTGCTCGGCGAAGCCTCGACGGGACTTGAAGACTTAGCGTAGGGTCAAGCGAGTACAGTCGGGCATGCTTGAAGTGCGGCTGATTCCATTGCGATGTGGTTTGCCGGCGAGCAAGTCTGCGGAGCTCTCGTGCAGCATCCGTCCTAGAAAGTGGTAGTCGTAGTTTATGATCTTCTGTGTGGGCTCAGCGGGCAGCTTGATCGGCCCGTTCGTTGCCGATGATTGCGCAGTGACTGGGCAACCACTGAAATGTATTTTGGTGCCCTTTCTCAGTCAGGTGGTGTATAACCTCTGCTATCTCTAGTACCAGCTGCTCGTGTGGTCCACGGCGTAAGGCTGATAGTAGAGACTGCAGTGCCGCCTTCGAGTCGCAGAAAATAGTCCACTTGCGTGTAGGTTGATCAACTACAAATTGCAACGCGGCACGAAGTGCTGCCAATTCTGCTGCCGTTGATGTTGTTGCGTGAGATGTCTTGAATTTGATTGTCGTGGCCAACCTTGGTATCACTACTGCTCCTGTAGAGCTGTCCGGCTGAACCGATCCGTCAGTGTAGATATGTGTGGAGTCTTGATATTTCTCATACAAGAGAAGTAGTGTGAGCTGTTTAAGAGCCGGTGACGACAAATTGGCATTTTTCTCGACGCCAGGTATGTTAATAATAATCATTGGTTGAGCGAGGCACCATGGCGGAGTCACAGGTCTAGCGGCAGGAGAGAACGAAGTTGGGATCGACTCACCATGTGCGGTCACTGTTTTGCAGTAAGATGTGCATGGTCGGACCACTGGTAGAGAGGCTAGGTGATGTCGAGGGGTTTAAGCAAGGTGTCGTATATGTGTCCTCTGCACTTCCACATTAATGTGGGTCTTGATGAGGTCGTCCCTTGTGATGGCGATAGTTGCCGCTGTTGACGCACTTTGGGGCAAGCCTAAACATATCCGGAGTGCTTGAGCCTGTACACTTTGAAGCATTCGTATGCTTGTTTTACTTGCGTTGGTTAATACAGGTAGGCTGTACCGAAGGAATCCAAGGAAAAGAAACCTGTATAGTCGCAACATAGCAGTTGTTGACATTCCCCAGTTCTTTCCAGCGAAGAACTTGAACAAATGACAGATGCCTGTCAATCGCCTTTTCTTGTATGATACATGTGAGCTCCATGAGAGGTCTCTGTCAATTATAACACCTAGGAACTTGTATGATCGGAGGTGACGTGTTCTTTCGCTGTTTATCAGAACGCTGTAGTTATGCATTGGTTTGCGCGTAAATGCCACTAGTGCACATTTCTCAGAGGAAATTTCCAGACCTCGTTGACGGAGGTAAATAGCAACTTGAGTGGCAGCTCTCTGAATTTGCGCTCGCAGCTGTAGACGTGTTACTGCAGACGTCCAAACGCAGATGTCGTAAGCGTACATTTACAATCTGACAGTACGTGGCAGATGCTCATTGAGAGCTATTAGCGTCAGGTTGAATAGTACAGGGCTAAGTATGCCACCCTGGGGAACACCACGGTGGCTGTAATGTAGCGAAGTGTCACCATCCTCGGTTCTCACGAAAAAGGATCGCTCGGAGAGATAGCTGCGTAGGCACAGAAACATTCGACCACCCACTCCTACCTCCTTGAGAGCGGTGAGGACAGCTTCATGTGTGACGTTATCGTACGCCCCTTTAACATCAAGAAATAAAGAAGCGCAGAGACGCTTACGGCCTTTTTCGTGTTGCACGTAGCTGACCAGGTCTATGACGCTATCAATTGATGACCGGCCACGGCGAAATCCCGTCATAGCGTCCGGGTAGATGTTGTGGTGCTCCAGGAACCATTCTAGCCGTCCAAGTACCATCCTCTCCGTCACTTTGCCCAAGCAACTACCCAGTGCAATCGGGCGGTATGATGTGAGCACCAATGGTGACTTGCCAGGCTTCAGTAATGGAACCAAACGGCTGGTCTTCCAGTTAACTGGGAGGGTGCCCTCTTGCCACGAGTCGTTGTATATCTCGAGCAGGGCACTCCTCGCACATTCACCAAGGTGACACGGTGCTCTGTATGATATTCCATCAGGCCCGGGTGCTGATGTCCGTGTACACAAAGCCAGTGTTGCTTTAAGCTCATGAATAGAAAAAAATTGGTCCATGTGGTGATCGTGTGATGTCGTGCCACCACGTGAGAGCGTGGAGGTGTTGGGATCTGCGAGTTGTCCAGATAAGTTGGCACAGAACTCTTCTGCCACGTCGACTTCCGATCTCTGTTGAGAGAGGGCTAGAGCCTTGAATGGAGACCGCTGAATTGGAGATGTCCGGAGCCCTCTTATTGTCCTCCACAAGTGTGATAAAGGCTTGCGAGGATCTAACGAAGCGCAGAAGGCTGCCCAACGTTGTGACTCTAGCTTGTCTATGCGGCGTTGTATCTTCTTCTGAAGACGTCTAGCGATTCGTAAATCGTCGATTGCTTTTGTGCGTCGATACCTTCGTTCCGCACGCCGTCGGAGAGCCCGAGGTCGTTCTAATTCCGCATCAAATTTGGTTACTCTTGAAGAGCATGTGAGGGTGCACATCGTATCTTGCACTGTGGACTTGATACCCTCTTCTAAGTCAAATGAGGTGTCCTCTTGACAGCGTTCTTCCATGAGAGATTCAAACTTGGTCCAGTCCACTCTTTGGATAGTTTCGCGTACCTTGCAAGGTGATAATCCTCTGATCTTGACATATGTGGGAATGTGGTCGCTCCCATGTGTTTCTATGTCCGCAAACCATCCGGTACATCTGACGAGACCTCGAGAAACAAAAGCCAAGTCAAGGCAACTGCTGTATCCAGGGCCACGAAAAAATGTTGGGCTGCCGTCATTTAACAAGCACAGCTCGTTGTCTGAAGCAAACGTTATCAGACTTCTACCCTTTGCGCTGATATTCGGGCTCCCCCATAGCGTATGGTGGGCGTTGAAGTCTCCGATGATCACCCATGGGCGAGGAGTGGATGATAGGATGTGTCCTAGTCTTCTGTGGTCAAATCTACTTGATGGCGACAGGTATGCACCGACAACAGTGACAGTAAGACCGCTTTTCTTCACTGTTAAGCATACATATTATTTATCGTTGTCAGGTGGTACAGGCCGAATAATGTAGATCAGGTCACGTCGAATAAACAGCAGGACCTTGCTGATTCCACTATAACAAGCCGACATAAAGGATTCGTATCCGGAGAGTCTAATAGCGCTCGATAAATTTGGCTCAAAGATGACGATGATGGGAAACATATTAGTGCAAACGAAACGACGGAAATCTGCAATGCGTGATTTCAGTCCCCGTGCATTCCACTGAAAAATTGTTGCTTTTTTGACATCTTCCCTGAAGACAGATGCTAGTGGGCCATTTTCTACTCAAGAGCCGCCAGTACTGGACTCAGAGCGTCCAGTACTTGAAGTGCACTTTTGGCTGACGTTGTGCGCATGTTGTTTAACACCGTGCAAGTGGCATTAATTATGGGTCGTAGAAGAGCAATCACTTGCTTATTCAAGTTCCGCTGCTCCTCTGTTGTCGCAGCTTGTTCTGATGAATGCGGCTTCTGATGTGGTTCTTCCACAAGTTGCGTGCGCGTAAGTGGCGGCCAATCTTCAGTAGAGAGAGATCTACTTGTTTTCTGTCTTCCATCGTCTGCGTTCGCCGCGGTGTACCCTGCAGTGGGTGCCGTTCCCAGATGCGTTGGCTTACTTCTGGTAGTTGACTGCGTTCTTCGCAAAGATCTTCGACGGTGATGTCGTCATCTTCGCCGGACTTTTTTCGCGGCGTCTTTGTGGGTAGAACTGTCTCGCACCATTTGTCTAAGCATAGTAAACTCCTTCTTTATGCGTGGACAGTCTTTGGAAGATGCACTGTGGGCACCTTGACAATTAGGGCACTTTAGTATGGTGGCGCTGCATTTGTCCTCGGCATGTGGTTCTGAGCATCGGGGGCACACTTCGGAGTTCCTGCACGCTCCCTGCACATGGCCGATCTTAAGGCACTTATGACATCGCATAGGTTTTGGAATAAATGGTCGGACCTGGTGACGAAAGTGGCCAACCTTCACACGGGAGGGGAGACAGTCCCCTTTGAACGTAATTCTCACACAATGTGTTTTACCAAGGCGGCTGACATTCACAATGACGTTATCTTCATTTGCCGGTTTTATTAGCACTGAAAGATCCGAGTCTGGAATTTCAGTGGCGATGTCATAAATGACTCCTGTTGAAGTGGTGCTATCAGCTGGTATTATAGACTTGACATTGATGTTACCCAGTTGCGTTACTTTCCGAAGCGCGTTTAGCGCACGTGGGTTCAGCACATCGATTGCCAAGATGTTCTTTCTTGCGTTTAGACGTATTTCTTTTATCTGATTTGGCGTAATATTCTCAAGATACACAAAGAGCGCTTGCCTGTTCAGCCCGCGTAGACTGTCGGTAGCCTTCAGTGGCACAAACAGGATAGAGTGAGGCCATCGCTGAGGGGCAGTTTTCAAGGTAGTCGTGCTTGTTGCCGAAGATGCATTGACGATCCGTCGTTTAGCCTTGCGGTACAGGATGGGTTGGAAGCCGTCGTCCGAGGACTCGTCGCTTGATGCGGAGTATAGCTCAGTGTCCTCACTCTCACTAGACGCGTTTCCTCGCTTCCTCGAAGCAGTCCCAGCGGTCGAACCGGACTCGGACGGTGCCCCGTGAGGTTGAACATCTATCACCACGATATATGGGGCGATAGACCCCACAACTGCGGCGAAAAATCCAGAAAAGCACAAAGACAAGCAAGATGTGTTTCGTAAACGAATCACTTCGTCTTCCTTCCTCCCCAAGATTGTACGAATATTTTTGTGTAAGTACTATGGCTCATGCGTAAGACATCCCAAATTCCTTTTGTACAAAGTGGATTATTTATATTGGTATGTGTTCCTGATTGGGTGCCGAGAATTATTCACTGTTCCTAATTGTTTTACTTAGGATACGTGTGGTTCAATCAGCATATTGCCTTTCTTGCCACTAACATTTTATTCTTAATAAACTTGCTAACTCTTGAAATATTGCGTGGTTCCCTAATATTCATTTGCAAGACGTGCTCCATGATGCTGTTCCCTTAACCTCCACTGGAAATCCTCATATTGTATCATGCCTCAATATACCCCTTTCATATATTGGAAGTGCGCTTCTCGGCACTGCATGTTTGCCCTTCTAATTGCGGCACCTGTCCTACTTCAAATGGAGACCAGGTCCTAGTTAAACACGCTGGGGCTCGTCTATTATGAGCAGTAATCTCGAGATAGCTAAAGCTGCACTTTCCAATTCTTAGTGAAAGTGAACTGCGCTTGAACACTTTGTTTCCAAAAAGTCACTCGCCGCCATTGGCAGGGCAAACTAAATAGCAGGAAAGCTAGCTTTACAATTCTGAAAAGGATCTATTGCGTGATAACTTGTTAATGCGTCTATCCCTTTTCAATCACAATTCGGGTGTACGTTAATGAACCCCAGCTAGTAGAAATTTCCGGAGCCCTTCAATACGGCGTCTCTTATAATCATATGGTGGTTCTTGGTCGTTCAACTCTGCATATCAATCAATGAATGTGCTTTCAATCAAGATCACTTTTGGGTGGTTTGCGTTGTGAAACGCCTGTTGTGAAAGGTATGCTCTCAGCTACCACCTAGTGCATGAATTTCGGTGGCTCAGTCGGTAAGATTTAGCTGCAATTACCGAGCAGCTACCGCAACACAATATTTAAATTAAGACCGGTGAGAAGCACTGATGCGTCAAGCGTTTGGTTAGTTGATTGATTAGGATATACTTCGCAAGCGAAGCACTTCATGCCATTAATTGGCACTTTTCACTGTCGCTGGCGATGGGAGTGTCGGTGTGTTGGTATTTTATGATGCCCGATGGTGGAACAAGATAAGGACAGATACAAAAAAAGAGGACGCTTCGCACTTTTTTGAGTTCTTTTTCAGTGAATCCTTGCATTACTCTGGCGTTTTCATTAGTTGTTTCCCTGCAGTTCGCTCTGCGCTCTAGAGTTCGTTTTAGAACAGTCAGCGGGATGTTTCTAAACAGAGTAGAGTAATCCATTACATTTAGGATAGCATACCGGCTTAGAAAAACTCAAGTGAAATTTGGGCTCCACGTCGAGGTTAAAGCCTAAGCGGTCGTTCTCAGATTGGTACATATCACAAATTATTCAATCCACACCTAATTAGCAAGATATATTTACAAAAAAGAGGTGCATATGAATTGTCAGAATTGTAATGACAATATTGTTCTAGAATATTGACAATATTGACAATATATTGACAATATGACAATATTGACAATATGACAATATTGTTCTAGAATTCGACAAAAACAGCTGTAGCGCATGAAAGCAAGGGGTATAAAAAATTGGCCCCAAATCTGCAAGTTACACTGCCTGTGTCATCGAAATACGATAATCTTGCGTCTGGAGAGAGTGAAAAAAACTTTTTTTGATGTTCTGCGCAAGAAAATCGGTGAATGATATTCTGGAGGCACTGTGTTAGAGTGCCTCGAACGTGTAATGGAGGTGAACGAGTGCATCAGGGCACGTTAGACCCGAGCGTCATCTGGCAGTTATCTTCGAAGACGAAGGAAGGCGTGGGCGCCCGCGGAGGAAGATCGGGGCCTGTCTCGGAGGTAGTAAGGTCTAAAACGCAAAGCGACAGGCATGTGCCACCACTATATCGTCTTAGCAAAGCGTTGGAAACACGTTTTTGAGCATCGTGTTTCACTGTCAGCGCTGCGTGATAAACACTACGATCCTCAGAATAACTTGTGTGTGCCTGCTTCAGTGTAAAGGGACACGTACAAGGCATCGAAGTGTTCTTATGGTGCCTCAGATATGCGAAATAATTGTTTTTAATTGACAATTACACAAGTAGGAACGCTGAACCTTGAGCAATATTGGTGGGCGCTGCGGATGCGCCTGGCCGTTTGATGCCATTTGAGGTATGGTTAAGAGCTTCCCAACAGACAAATATACAGACAGACAGGCATACAGATATACAGAGAGACAGACCCAAATTCTTCCCTCGAAGGTCCCGCATAAAGTCTTAAAATGTCTTTAAAAGTGTCTTTAAATCGTCTTTAAAAATTCAAGCTGAGGTGAGCTGCTATAAGGTTTAAACGAGAGCACCGTAGGTCCCTTACGTGTCCATACTAGATGGCTTAGCTAAGTTGATTATGATAAACTAGCATTGACCACGAGTGGCGCTGCACAGGGCGACATGAAGCGTGGAGTCTTTGTATTTAAAAATTATCTACGATCTAGCTGGTTCAGCGCAGTGCAAATGGTGTCGTGTGCGATGACAAATCAATATTCAACGAAAAGGAAGGAAGAAGAAGAAGTGGCTCGGTTCGATCGCTGTTTCTGTGCAGTGTTCGACTTTGGCTCTATTCTTAGACTACTATTACGCTGACATCATTTTCTTCCTTGGCGTGCCAACGAGACGTCGAATGAAGACTTCAAGGGATCGGCGCCTTATGGGTACGAGGTTCCTTTATCAAATACTTGGCTTGTACGTGACCACTACAGTGGTTGGTAGCCATCGCCAAAAGCCTAAGGCGCTTCCAAGTGTGTCAAACCTCATGAGACAAAAGACACAATGAAAAGCCTGGTGGCTTACAGCCATGACAAAACATCCTAAAGCTGGCACAATTAGTCATTCACAACCGTGAAACGGCCCAGCAAGCTCAACAGCAATAGAATACCGTGAAGCTGAGAGCGAGAAGCTTCACTCAGAGGACAATCTTTTCAACAATAAAACGTCAACTAATAACTTAAGTGGTGAAAAACAGGTGGGCGAAGATGAATCATTTACATTGGTTGTGTACAAAAAAAGCGAGCAGAGGGCATCGCAGTCATTCTTCGTCCAGCAGCTGAAGTTGATAGTCTCTGAAAAAAAAAACTCAATCGAGTGTCAGCCGAAGTAGTTTCAGCTGCCGAAAAAAAAGCAAAGTCGTTCAGAACTACCAGAGATTGAAGCTTCAGTGTCAGCGTTGCTTCCTTAGCTTCAGCAAAGCGTCTTGTGACGCTTTCGAATGTAAGCGGCCTGGAGTAAAGCCTTTCATCCCAGAGACATACACTCGGAACATTGGGCAAGTGAAGCATACACCTCTGCAGTGTTCAGACGAACAACTCCTAGAGTATTTGAGAGAAGCAGAAGTTATATCGGTGCGACGACAAATAATATATTTTCGCCAGGAAGATGGAGCAGTATGTCCCGTCCACTTCACACAGTGATTCTGACTTTTCTAGATGACCACCCGATTCCAGGAAGAATCTAATTAGGATTCACCAGTCACCAGTGGAAGAATATCTTGGTCCAGCACTTCGGTTCTATAACTGCCAGTGATTCGGATGATGATGATGATATATGGTGTTTTTTGGCGCAAGGGCCATTTGATGGCCAAAGAGCGCCAGTTCATGCGACAAGGAATGTGGACAATGATTGTGATTAGCGGCTGTATAAGGGCCGTAAAATTCCTCGCGGTAAGGTGGATAAAAACATACAAGTAATAAAATCATGACCATGCCGTGAAAGGTGTGTGTGGTGTGAATAGATGACAAAAGTTGGTGATAATAAAAAACGATGGTGTATATGTATGGCATTAGCACAAGTGCCTCACTGGTTCATACCCTTGCGTGCAAGGGCCGTGAGGCAAGTGCTTTCCTGTGTAGCCACCGCAGCAAAAACCTCCCTGGAGAGGTCGTGCTACGGGATGCCCGGGTATATGATATGAAAATTACGAATTTCTTTTAAAAACGCTAACAATGATTTATGACTAAAAAGCGGTTCCCTACCAACGAAAATTGCAGGGTGTAAAGGTATATGTTGTTGGTAGGGTAATGAAAATTGCTGTTTTCTTATAGTTTCGAAGTGGTTACACTGGATTAACACGTGAAGGACGGTTAATGGTTCACCACATTTGTCACACAATGGTGGATCGTCACCAGACAAAAGATGTGTGTGTGTTGCGTATGTGTGTCCTATCCTGAGTCTCGTTAGTATTACCTCTGTATAATGCGATTTTGATACTGACAGCCAATGACCAAGGTGTGGCTTAATAATGTGTAGTTTGTTTTGTGTGTGTGTATCTCACTTGCTCTGCCAGTAGTCCCTGATGTTTCGTTTGAGAGACGGCTTAAGATCAAGGGCCGGGATTAATATGGGTGTAGTGGCGGTGCCCTCGTGGACGGATGCAGCAAGCTGATCCGCCATCACGTTGCCTTGAATCTCACGATGCCCTGGCACCCAGCACACTACAACATGTTGGTTGAGTGTGTAAAGTGTGCATAAAATGGAGTAAAGTGAGATGAGGACAGGTTTTTTTTTTGTTTTTTAAGACTGTGCAGAGCCGTTACCACACTAAGGGAATCTGTATAAATTACTGCTTTTTGTATTTGTAATTGTTTGATGTGTTTAGCTGCCACAAGTATCGCGTAAGCTTCCGCCGTGAAGATACTTGTGCCTGGATGTAGAGGGCCACCATCCGAAAAGGAAGGGCCGACAGCAGCGTAGGACACAGAGGAGTTAGACTTAGAGGCATCTGTAAAGAACTCAGGACGTGTGTATTTGTGTTGAAGTTCCAGAAAGTATGTTCGAATATGGGCAATGGGCGCATGTTTAGTAACTTCTAGGAAAGACACATCGCAATCTATAGTCTGCCACTGCCACGGTGGCAGGTACGCTACAAGAGCCAATAAAGTGTGTTCGAGTGACACTCCAGTGTCCTCAGCTAGACCCTTCAGACGAACTGAGAAGGGCTGCCTCATTGAAGGCCTGTTTTGAAACAGAATGGAGCTCGACAAATCATTAATAGTAGAGTATGAGGGGTGCCTCTTGTCTGCTTTCACCTTAAGGAAATATACAAAGGACATGTAAGTTCTTTGCAGATGAAGCGACCACTCATTTGACTCAACGTAAAGGCTTTCTACGGGGCTGGTGCGAACAGCACCCGTAGAAAGGCGGATGCCCAAATGGTGCACGGCATCCAGCATCTTCAAAGCACTTTGAGTCGCAGACTGATAAACAATAGCCTGTTCTGTTCTGTTCTGTTTTAACTGTTTTGCTGTGGAGAGGTTGAGGAGCCTATTGCCTCGGCTACTCCATATCACAGAGTTGTGCAGCGAAAAATAAAATAATAATACAGAACGGTACCCCAAAACTAACAATACGGAAAAGGAAAAAAAACACATAATAGCACACTGAAACCAGTTCAAATAACATGTCAATACAGAGTTTTCTTCACGCAGTTCACACAGTCATAAACTACTTACACGCACACCACACTCCTCTAATGCCAGTATATACATGGCCACTCTTTACATAATACCCATTTTTGGCTGTCAGTCATAGGCGCTTGTCCAGTCCGGTCTCCACTAAAAAGTCTGTCAGGAAGATTATTGCCTTTTTCTGAAGATGCATCTCAGGCCATGGTCCAAGTAGTTTCTTTATTGTGAGGGGCCGTCTGTCCAAACTTTCTAATTTGTTCTTTAATTTTTCTCTTTCTTTCGCGTATATAATGCACTCCAAAAGAATATGGCGAACATTTTCTTCTGCATGACCACAATGACATTCCGGTGAGTTGGATCGATGTATCTTGTGCAGGAAGCTGTTTGTGTATGCTACTTCCAATCTAAGTCGGTGGATCAATGTCTCTAGGTGTCGTGGAAGGTCTGTCACTATGGAAAATTTTCTGTGTGGATCAACTTCATAAAGTACCGTTTCCTTTGATTTAGGGCTCTCAAACCACTTCTCCATCGAACAATGGTTACCTCCTTGCGATATAAAATGTCGAATATCCGTCCCAGATATAGGGATTGTGTAATTCCGTCCTTCCTTCAATGCTTTCTTTGCAAGACTATCAGCATCTTCAATAGCCCCATAATCTAAGCGGGTGCGAATGATGCTTCTATAGAGGTTCATGAGGCATTTCCTGTCACTACCCCACGTAGGGCGTGACAATACTTTTATAACATTCATGGCTTTTAAACATTTTGTTTTTAAATACTTTATGTGTAGTACGAAGGTCAACTTGTTGTCCAAGATTAAGCCTAGGAATTTATGCTCCGCATTCACAGACAGACGTTGGCCATACAGTTCAAAGTCGGGTTCTGAGTGCATGCCTCTCTTTCTGGAGAACAGGACACACGTGCTTTTTTGTGGGTTCAGTTGGAATCCGTTTTCCTCTGCCCATTTTGAGAGCTTGTTTAAACCTAACTGAACCTGCCGCTCACACATTGCCAAGTTGCATGACTTGAAGCCAAGCTGGACGTCATCGACATATGTGGAATAGAACAAGTTGCGAGGGATGGACAGGTGCAAGGAATTCATTTTAATAATGAAAAGTGTACAACTAAGTACACCACCTTGCGGTACTCCCGTTTCTTGCACAAATGTTTGCGAGAGAGTACTGCCCACACGGACGCGGAATTTCCGATTGGACAAGTAACTCTCGATTACGGAAAGCATTCTACCGCGCACACCTAGGTGAGACAAGTCCATTAATATGCCAAAACGCCATGTTGTGTCGTAGGCCTTCTCGATATCGAGAAACACTGAGAGGAAGTATTGTTTGTGACGAAAGCGTCTCGGATCTGTGCCTCGATACGCACCAGATGGTCGGTGGTGGATCTACCCTCCCGAAACCCACACTGAAATTGGTCGAGCAGATTGTGTGTTTCAAGGAAATGTAAAAGTCGGTGGTTTATCATTTTTTCAAAAAGTTTACAAAGGCAGCTAGTTAGTGCAATGGGCCTATAACTTGAAACTGAGGAAGGGTCCTTGCCCTGTTTCAAAATAGGGATAACAATGGCCTCTTTCCAGGAAGCAGGGATGGGGCCTGTAAGCCAGATAGCATTGTATAGAGAGAGTAAAGTTTTTCGCGTTTTGAGCGGCAGGTTTTTCAACATTTCATATGTGACACGGTCGTAGCCTGGAGCGGAATTATTGCAAGAGTTTAGAGATGTTTGGAGCTCAGCTAAGTTGAAAGGTTGGTTGTATTCCTCGTAATTTGTGCACTTGCATTCTAGTTTCTGCTTTTCCATCTTTGCTTTGTGTCTTTGGAAAGCTTCAGTGTAGTGTGACGAGCTAGACACCTGCTCGTAGTGTGCACCGAGAAAGTTCGCTTGATCTTCCAGGCTATCACCCAGTGTGTTTACGAGTGGGAGTGAGTGTACTTGTCTTCCTGCTACCCTACGAACCATGTTCCAGACTTTAGCCTCTTGTGTATATGAATTTATCCCTGATAAAAACTTGTGCCAGCTTTCTCTTCTGGCCTGCCGACGCGTTCTCCTGCCTCGAGATTTTATTTTCTTAAAGCTCTCAAGGTTTTCCGCTGTTGGCGAGTTCCGCAGCAACCTCCATGCCCTGTTCTGTTCCTTTCGTGCATTCTGACACTCAGTGTTTCACCACGGAACGTGTCGTTTGCCGGGCAGTCCAGATGTTTGTGGAATGCACTTGGTTGCTGCGTCAGTAAGAAAAGCCGTGAAGTACTGCACAGCTTCATCTGTGCCTAACCCGCATATGTCAGTCCAATTCAGGTGAGTAAGCTTTTGAAATTGTTCCCAGTTGGCTTTGTTTGCCAGCCATTTGCGAACATGTGGAGGACATTCATTTATTATTGGTGTACTCAAAACTAAAGGGAAATGGTCACTTCCGTATGGATTATTTATGACTTTCCAATGAAGTAATGGTACAAGTGAAGGAGATGCGATACTGAGGTCTATGGAAGAGTATGTTTTGTTTGCAAGGTTATAGTATGTTGCTTCTTTCCTATTCAACAGACACGCACCCGATGAAATGAGGAATTGTTCAATGAGACGACCTCGTGCATCACAGCGAGAGTCACCCCACAGACCATTATGTGCGTTCAGGTCCCCAAGGACCAGATAAGGTTCAGGTAGTTCGTCTATTAAAGACTGGAATTGAAGTTTTTCGAGACGGTGGTGCGGAGGTATGTACAAAGAGCAGACAGTGACAAGTTTGTTTAGAATAACTGCTCGGACAGCCACCGCCTCGAGGGAAGTTTGAAGGGGTAATTGTGTGCATGCTATACCTTGACTTACTATAACCGCTACACCACCGGATGGTAGCATGGCATCATCTCTATCCTTTCGGAAGATTATGTAGTTACGTAAAAAGTTTGTGTTAGTTCATTTTAAGTGTGTCTCTTGTACACACAGCACTCTTGGATTGTGTTCATGGAGGAGTTCTTGTAAGTCATCGAGGTTTCGAAGAAGACCTCGGATGTTCCACTGTAATATTTCTGTCTGCATATTTAAACAAGAGAGATGCTGCTGTGTGTACAAAGAGTATCCTGTGTTGGAGTGAGCTCGTTAATTCAGGTGGCAGGACGGTTGTCCGGCCCCGTTATTGGTTTTTTATTTTTCTTGGCGCGCTCCAAGGAGGCGCCCCGCTCTTTTGGTACCAAGGGTACCGTTGTATCCATTGCCTCCTCAAAGGCACTGGGTGCCCGCACATGCGAGCTAGTGGTTCGGATTTTAGGACTCGCCTGGTGAGGGGAGGCCTTGAGACCAGAGGACCCTGGAAACTCCGGCCTCAATTCGCTAGGAGGCGGAGTAGCCTGAACTACTGCCGCCTTGGGGGCAGGTGCCACAGCCGTCGGCTCGCTCTGCGCTGGCCGAAGGAGTGGCGAGGGCTGGTGCGGCGTTGCCCCCTGACGCGCCGCATCAGCATATGTAGCGCCATAAAATGGCGACACTCTTCATCTTGCTTCCTTGAATGTGATATTTTCTTCAATTTTCAATGTGATGATTGCCTTTTCTTTTTTCCAAAATGAGCAAGACCGTGAGTATGCGGCATGATTTCCACCACAGTTCACACAGTGTGATGGTTCTTCGCAATTGTCAGAATTGTGGCCTGACACTCCACATTGTGCACAAGTTTGGTGACCACGACAGCTTTGTGAGCCGTGGCCATACTTTTGGCATTTAAAATAAGGACGTGGGTTAGGTATGTATGGTCTGATCGACGTCTTTGTGTAGCCTGTTTAAATACTTTCTGGGAGATTACTGGAAGCGAACGTGAGTATTAGGTGTTTTGTTGGTGTTGCCTTGTTGTCTCTTCTAATGGTGATCCTTTGTACATTGGTCACATTCTGACTCTTCCACCCCTCCAGAAGTTCCTCTTCAGTCAAGCTGAGCAAATCAGCATCAGATACTACTCCACGGGTTGTGTTCATGGATCTGTGTGGCGTTACAGTGATGGGAGTGTC
The DNA here is from genome assembly GCF_043290135.1 of Rhipicephalus microplus. Classification (NCBI taxonomy): domain Eukaryota; kingdom Metazoa; phylum Arthropoda; class Arachnida; order Ixodida; family Ixodidae; genus Rhipicephalus; species Rhipicephalus microplus. The sequence goes on along the minus strand of NC_134702.1, from coordinate 148,751,525 downwards.
ACCAAAAGTTGAAAGATTCTGTAGATTTTCGAACTGTTCTTTTCCTCGGACTTCAAGGAGGAGGTCTCCGCTGGCCATTTTGGTAACTTTGTACCCGGCTCCAAGAGTTTCTGTGAGACATCTGGCTACTACAAAGGGTGAAACGGTTCTGGCTTGCTTGCTGCTTATTTCACTATGTATAACATGAAAATGGGGGAAGATTTCACTTGATCGGTTGAAAAAGCCTAAGTCTTCGGTGCGTACACGCTTTAAGGCGGTACAATCACTTAATAGGGGAAATGCTCTATGCATGCCAGTTTAATTTTCTTCAGAAGCGTTGGCGGCCACCCACCACGGAGCCCAACGAGGGGACGCTACAAGTTTGCGGGTGCTAAAACCTGCAGACGCCAGCCGTACAACGCTACTATAGCCCAATGCGCCTAGACCAAGGTAGGCTATTTGCACAGGGTTAACACTAGCGGCCAGGAAGTTTGGAAGTAAACAGAAGAGAGGAGAAGACAGGACCGATAAAAAGTGAGAAATAATGACAAAGATGTAGGGAGAGAGAGATAGGAAAAGGCGACTGCCGATTTACCCTGGGTGGGTCAGCCCAGGGGTGCCATCTACGTGAAGCCGGGGCCAAAGGGGTGTGTTGCCTCTGCCGGGGGGCCTTAACGGTCCAATCACCCAGCGTCGGCTCAACTCCCAGGATCCCCTTTTTCCCGGACACGGCAAAGCCACGCACGGCTAGGCGTGGGAGGGAGTAGAAACTCCCCCGTTAGCTCGGGTCCGTGGTGTCGCTACACACCAAACGCCTACTTGCGCAGGCGCCCCTGCGGGGGAGTGATTCGGACACATAGCGAAAGTTGCCGTAGCACTCGCCGGTGTAAGGTCTGCTCAGAAGAACACCACCATAAAAGGTGCAAGTCAGTCTTCAGCCTATGTCTGCGAACAGTGCAGTTAATCACGTTGTCTTATATTTTGGCTGCCCGCATACTAAAGCTGCTGCGAAAATGCGTCGGCGTGAGCTCATCCGTGGAAGGCAACCATGCTCCAATGAACCCTCTGCGAACCTCGAGAATGTTGATCCTGTACGTGATCTACCTCAGCGCACAACCACAAGAACAGCCGAGAATTACACCAAGAGAAGAGAGAACCATCAACAGCACACCCGATAGACCACACATGAGAAGTGCATTCAAGCACCCGACCTACGCGTTAAAGCTGCGAACGTCCCCGCGACCTCAGCCGGAAAGTATCAGAGTTTGCAGCGCCAGTGTTTGCCCAGGCTACAACATCGAAACATCACGTCATTCTCAGCAGAACTCAGAAACTGGATCACTCAATGGTGACCATGCCTCTGCATCAGTCATGCAATTGATTATACTAATGCTTTTCGCTGCACTTAAAGCAATCCTGTCTGCTCTACCAGAAGCGAACAACCTGCCAGAAGTAAAAGCCCTGCTGCCTCTGGAAGCACTATTGTGTCAACAAAGCGGGTCAATTTAGCGACAAGTAATATATGAATAAGGGCTATAAAATTTCTTTATATTTCATTGGAATGTCAGCAGTCTTCGAAAGAAGTGTGCTGACTTTTGTAAGCTTTTTTTTGCAATATAACTTTCCAATGCTTTGTATCTGAGAGACAGGAATGAATGAAAATTTCCGCCTCCCTAACTATATGATATATAAGTCATCTCGTTGAAGTGGTCCAAGCAGAGTGCTTCCGTGCGTCAGAAAGAACCTAACTCCTCACTAAGTTCACTCAAGTGATTCAGACTTCCCGGAATTCGTCGCTTGTAAAGTATCCTTCGGTGAGTAGTGCATAACAGTGATTACCCTTTACCTATACATCCTCCAAGCCGTATTTCAGGGGATTAGCTGGCAAATACCTTTAATAGTTGTGATTCATATGCATTTGTATGCGAAAACTTTATTGCGCCCAACATATTCTGGGTATAGATATCGATATGATGCATGTGAGAGAGTTGTTGAGTGCGCCGCAGAAAAATGCAATATGACTGTTTTAAATGACGGTTAACCAACTATTCGCCGTAGGCATAGTTACCCGTGTTGCATAAATGGTACCATGTGTTCCCAAGATCTAGTAAATGGTGTGGGATGAACAACGGATGAACAAACAGATGGGAGTGACCATTTTCTCATTCTTGTAAATCACCCCTACTTGCGAAAGGACGATATCACGCGCTACAGCAAACTAACAAACTGGAAACGATTTCGGCAACGCCTGGCAAAAAAATAATTAACTTACGACAGTTTAAAGCGTTACTAAATTTTTGCAGGATAATGCGAGTAAACGTACAAAAAAAAGTCGCGATTCGAAGAGAGTATGCTGCAGTCGACGGATAGTAGGAACATATAACAGCCATCAGAAGACGTTCAGAATGAGCATATCGGTGCAGCGGAAGTTAAGAAGCTTACACAGTGTAACGCACAGACGACTAGAAAATTCAAGTAAATGACGCTGGCGTAATTTTCGCGGCACGCTCTCTCCACACACCTGTTCCAGAAATTTGGCTTGTAATTCGAGCATTTAGTGGCCTTGTATCAAAGAGCTTCCTGTTTCGTGTCCTTGCTGTAGCCCTGGACACACGGGAAGTTGTGTAGCAGATGAATATTGTTAAATTATCACTAGGCCCAGCGACACGATGTGCATAATTTGAAAACTCTGTCGCGTTTGCCAACCAGAAAATTAATGGCTGCTATTGGGCTGAGTATACTCAACTAGACCATGTATTTACGTTGAGTGAGGTGCAATGTGCTAAAGCAACATGTCATAAAAAATTGGCATTTGGACCGGACGGCATTACGTACAATATGCTAAAGAAACTTGGGCCAACAGGTACAACTATTCTCTTAGATATTTACAATATTCTGTGGACGCAAGAACTTGTACCCGAGTCTTGAAAGTATGCTCGCATCATTCCGATCTTAAAACCGGCTAAGACGCCCTTGAGACTTGATTCGTTCCACCCAAGTAGTCTGTCAAGTTGTTTATGTAAGGTAATAAAAAAATGATTGATGCGCGTCTTCAGTGGTGATGCCACTAAATCGGTGTATTCTCCTACTACTTAACAGGTTTTCGGAAACAGAGATGCACAATGGGTGGAATACTGGGCATAGTAACGTATGTGGAGCATGAATGCGCCTGTGGTAATTTGACAGTCGCAGTGTTTTCAGACATCAAAAGGGCATTTGACAAAGTCATTCACACTCATGTTCCAATGAGTACGTTGGAACTCGGACTGTCCCGCAGGTCTTTGCGGTGGATATCTAAATTTTTTCATCATCATCATCATCATCAGCCTGACTACGTCCACTGCAGGACAAAGGCCTCTCCCATGTTCCGCCAGTTAACCCGGTCCTGTGCTTGCTGCTGCCAATTTATACCCGCAAACTTCTTAATCTCATCTGCCCACCTAACCTTCTGTCTCCCCCTGACCCGCTTCCCTTCTCTGGGAATCCAGTCAGTTACCTTTAATGACCAGCGGTTATCCTGTCTACGCGCTACATGCCCTGCCCATGTCCATTTCTTCTTCTTGATTTCAGCTATGATATCCCTAACCCCCGTTTGTTCCCTAATCCACTCTGCTCTCTTCTTGTCTCTTAAGGTTACACCTACCATTTTTCTTTCCATTGCTCGCTGCGTCGTCCTCAATTTAAGCTGAACCCTCATTGTAAGTCTCCAGGTTTCTGCTCCGTAGCTAAGTACCGGCAAGATACAGCTGTTATATACCTTCCTCTTGAGGGATAGTGGCAATCTACCTGTCATAATTTGAGAGCGCTTGCCGAATGTGCTCCACCCCATTCTTATTCTTCTAGTTACTTCGATCTCATGGTTCGGCTCTGCGGTTATTACCTGCCCTAAGTAGACATAGTCTTTTACTACTTCAAGTGCACTGTTACCTATCTCGAAGCGCTGCTCCTTGCCGAGGTTGTTGTACATTACTTTCGTTTTCTGCAGATTAATTTTAAGACCCACTTTTCTGCTCTCCTTGTCTAACTCCATAATCATGAGTTGAAATTCGTCCCCCGAGTTACTCAGCAATGCAATGTCATCGGCGAAGCGCAGGTTACTAAGGTATTCTCCATTGACTCTTATCCCTAACTGTTCCCATTCTAGGCTTCTGAAAACCTCCTGTAAGAACGCGGTAAATAGCATTGGGGAAATTGTGTCCCCCTGCCTTACACCCTTCTTGATTGGTATTCTGTTGCTTTCTTTATGAAGCACTATGGTAGCAGTTGATCCCCTGTAGATTTCTTCCAGAATATTTATATATACTTCATCTACGCCCTGATTCCGCAGTGTATGCATGACGGCTGATATTTCTACTGAATCAAATGCCTTCTCGTAATCTATGAAGGCTATGTATAGTGGTTGGTTATACTCTGAGCATTTCTCTATTACCTGATTGATAGTATGAATGTGGTCAATTGTTGAGTAGCCTGTTCGAAATCCTGCTTGTTCCTTTGGTTGATTGAATTCTAATGTTTTCTTTACTCTGTTAGCGATTACCTTTGTAAATAGCTTGTATACTACAGAGAGCAAGCTGATCGGCCTGTAATTCTTCAAGTCCTTGTCATCTCCTTTCTTATGTATTAAGATGATGTTAGCGTTCTTCCAAGACTCTGGTACTCTTCCCGTCAGGAGACACCTCGTAAACAGGGTGGCGAGTTTTTCTAACACAATCTGTCCTCCATCTTTCAGCAGATCTGATGTTACCTGATCCTCACCAGCAGCTTTGCCCCTTTGCATGCTCTCCAAAGCTTTTCTGACTTCTTCTATCATTACTGGTGGGGTGTAATTTGGGTTACTGCTAGTTCTGATAGTATTAAGGTCGTGGTTGTCTCGGCTACTGTACAGATCTCTGTAAAACTCCTCCGCTATTTTAACTATCCTATCCATATTGGTAGTTATTTTGCCTTCTTTGCCAGTCATCTACCTGACAATACCAGGCATTCAGAAAAAATGTGATTTCTCAATACCAGCCCTCAAGCAGCTCGCATTACTTCTGCTTTACGAGAAGTACCAAGACTGCACCCACGTCTACACCGACGGCTCCGTCCTGCCAAACAGCTCAACTGCGGCGGTCGTTATTCCAACGCACGCCACAACCATCAAATTCAGGACAGCTCATGCAACCACAACAACGGCAGCAGAGCTTGCAGCGCTTCGCGCTGCGCTGCGTTTCATTAACGACCAAAGCACGCAACGGTGGACGATTTTTTGCGACTGCAAGGCGGCACTGCAGTCACTTCTGTCAAATCTACGCCGTGGTCCACACGAGCAGCTGGTATTTGAAACAGCAGAAATGCTACACCACATAACAGAGAAAGGGCACCACGTTATATTTCAGTGGTTGCCAAGCCACTGTGGAATTATCGGTAACGAACGAGCTGATCAAGCAGCCCGTTCAGCCCATACAGAAGACAACGACCAGGCAATACCTCTCTCAAGAACGGACGCTGCTAGGAGGCTCCGAATGCTTGCTCCGAATGCTTGCTTTGGAATGAGCCTCTCTTTACGCATGCAAGATTACGATCCCTTGATCCAACGTTAAGCATGCAGCTTCCAACAAAATTCGACGAGGCGACGCTACTGCTCTGTGCAGACTATGGTTGGGAGTCGCGTTTACCCGTGCGTACGCGTTCCGCATAGGAATGGCCGACACCGCCGACTGTGCACACTGCGGACATGAAGAAACAATTCGACATATCCTGTGTGAATGCCCGACATACAACCTGGAAAGACAACACCTTTCTAATAAACTAAACAGGTTAGATGACCAGCCGCTGTCAGAAGAAAGGATACTGCGCCATCGTCATGACTCGTCGTCACAGAAGAAAGCCGTGCAAGCGCCACCGAGCTTCTTACGAACTACTGGCCTGTCGGAACGCCTCTGAGTGGACTGATTTTGTGTGTGCGTTTTTCGGTGTTTTTCTCTCTCTTTTTTTTAACTCTCCCTTTCTCTTTCAACCCCCTATTCCCCAACCCCAGTGTAGGGTAGCATACCGGATACTAGCATCTGGTTAACCTCCCTGCCTTCCTCTTTTCTAGTTTCTCTCTCTCTCTTGCCTTCTTTGTCCCTTAGTGCATACATCCGACTTTTGCCTATCCCAAGTTTCCTCTTCAATGCTTTGACACTTCCTCCGTTTTTCAGAGCGTGTTCAATTCTCTCCATGTTATACTTTCTTACATCGCATACCTTACGTCTATTAATCAACTTCGAAAGCTCTGCCAGTTCTATTTTGTCTGTTGTACTTGACACTTTCATGATTTGACGCTTCTTAATTAGGTTCTTCGTTTCCTGGGAAAGCTTGCCAGTGTCCTGTCTAACTACCCTGCCTCCAACTTCCACTGCACACTCCGTAATGATACTCGTCAGATTATCATTCATTGTATCTACGCTAAGGTTGGTTTCCTCACTAAGAGCCGAGTACCTGTTCTGCAGCGACACTCTGAATTCCTGTACTTTCCCTCTCAGTGCTAGCTGATTGATTGGCTTCTTGCGTATCAGTTTCTGTCGTTCCTTCTTCAAGTCTAGGCGAATTCGAGACCGTACCATTCTATGGTCACTGCATCGTACCTTGCCAATCACTTCCACATCCTGCACGATTCCAGGGTGTGCACTCATTATAAAGTCTATTTCGTTCTTATTTTCGCCATTAGGGCTCCTCCATGTCCACTTGCGGTTTTCTCGTTTTCGGTAGAAGGTATTCAAAATCCGTAAATTATTGCGTTCTGCGAATTCTACTAGTAGCTCTCCTCTGGCGTTTCTAGTGCCGATGCCATAATCTCCTACTGCCTGGTCTCCAGCCTGCTTCTTCCCTACCTTTGCATTAAAGTCGCCCATCACTATAGTATACTGTGTTTTTACCTTACTCATTGCCGATTCCACGTCTTCATAGAAGCTTTCAACTGAAGCGTCATCATGGCTGGATGTAGGCGCGTAAGCCTGTACTACCTTCATCTTGTATCTTTTTTTCCAGTTTAATTACGATACCTACCACCCTTTCATTAATGCTATAGTATTCCTCTATGTTGCCAGCTATGTTTCTGTGAATTAGGAACCCCACTCCCAGTTCTCTTCTGTCTGCCAAGCCCCTGTAGCAAAGGACGTGCCCATTCTGTAGCACCGTATAGGCCTCATCTGTCCTCCTAACCTCACTGAGCCCTATTATATCCCATTTAACACCCTCTAGCTCCTCGAATAGTACAGCTAGACTTCCCTCACTAGATAAGGTTCTAGCGTTAAACGTTGCCAAGTTCAGGTTCCAATGGCGGCCTATCCGGATCCAGAGATTCTTAGCACCCTCTGCTGCGTTGCAGATCTGACCGCCGCCGTGGTCAGTTGCTTCGCAGCTGCTGGGGACTGAGGGCCATGAGTTATATGACGTAAGCATGTGGGAGGTAGTGGCCAGATACTGCACCAGGGTGGCCAATCCTTCTCTGGTGAGGGAGTGCGTTCTCGGCGGTGTTTGCCGGTGAGGCCGCACTCCAGGCCTCTTAATGCAGTTCCATCAACACGCGGATTTTTTTTTAATCCGGTTGGGAACTGCGCGGTACCGGAATTTTTATCATCTAAATTTTTTATCAGGTCGCAAAATATTCATTCAGACGAGCGAATGAAAGGGTGCGGAACACGTCGGCAGACAGGGAGTACCACAAGAAAGCGTACTCAGCCTTTTTCTTTTCAACTGTGTTATGCTGGATTTAGCAAAAAGACTGCCTTCTAGGTTAAAATACTCTTTAAATGCAGATGTGTGCATTTAGGCTTCTGGCACGGACGTTCGGATAATTTAGATTGCATTGAAAGACAGCATAAATATGATTAACCAATTTAAAGAAGGAGGATTGATTCTGTCGCACGCAAAGAGCGATGTCTTTCCTTTCAACCGTAAGAAGCTAAAAACTTCAATCTGAATTTAAAGGAGAACCACTAATGACTGTGACACAGCATCGGTTTCTAGGAGTAATACTTGATAGGAAGCTATAATGGGCGCCATTCATAAAGAAACCCGAAGACGAGGTGAATATGTTGGTGATTATACTCCGCAGAGTTGCTGGGACATCATGGGGTGGATTTGTATCATCCATTCTCGCACTTCACAATAGTTTTATACGACAAAAAGTTGCATATTCTGCAGCAGTCTTATATGGCCTTTCCAGCACTTCAGAGAGGCGACTTTAAAGACTATTAGCCAGGGGACTGCGCGTCTTCCTATGAGTTTCACGAGCCGCTTCCAGCAGCCTTGTCATAGCAGAGATTCCACAACATGCCTTTAAAGTCATGAAAAGAATCAAAACATGTCGCCATTTTTTCGCATACAGACGCAGCACAAAGACCACCAATTGGATCTGGAGATTTTACGAAGGAATAAAAGCAATGCTCGTGAAGAGATACAGAATATTCTATACATATTGCCAAGAATGAATTTTGAAGCTTTGAAGAGGACTATTCTCCCTGGCTGCTTGCAATACCAAGCATTGTATTCTCAGTAAATGGCATTATCAGATAGAGAGAGATGTTTATCTAAGCAACTCAACAACTAGGGCTTTATCAGATACACATGAGGTATCCAGGATACATACACGTTTACACAGACGGCTCAAGTATTACAACGCCTTCAACATCAGCATTTATTATACAACAGCTCAATATTCAGGAATCATTTAAATCATGTCGCACGACGTCATCTTCTACATCTGAGTTTTTCACTATTCTGTATGCTATGATGTTTATCAACTCGGTAGCACAGGCGAGAAAATGGGTACTTTTCAGTGATTCACAGGGCGCATTCGCATCGCTCTCCAGTACAAACGGGACAGTAATAAGTGATAGTATGACATACGAAACGCTGAAGGAGCTCACTAAAGCAAAGAAGGCACAACATGAGATCAAATTCCAGTGGATACCTGGCCACTGCAACATTCCTGGAAACACAGCTGCCGATGAAGCAGCACGACAAGCACATTGTAAAGACGTTACTGTTTCTTTACCGATTTCGAAAAATGAATTGCGTAGTATTATAAAGCCTAGAACTTTCCGAATGAGCGAAACTGCTTGGTTTGACCAAAGTACAAAGAGCTGTGATTCATATCACAACGATTCATTCATTTAATTCAAAAAATATTCTAGTATTAGATAGAATGAAGGAAACTCTCAGTCACCTGTTGAGGCTAGACACCGCATACACAAAACATTTTTTGCACAGAATTGGCAGAGTTGAAACTCCCGAATGTTGATGTGAATTTATAGGTGAAGACGTATTTCACCTTCTCATAGACTGTGCACATCATGACACGCCATGACACTTTCCTAAATCGGAACTGTTGGCATTGGACCGCAGACCATTTAGCTTCAAGAAACTTCATGGGCCCGTGGCCAATTGGAGTTTTACAGACGCACGCCTTAAAAACGTTAACACGTTTCTTACAAGACAGTGGCATTGCTCACAAGTACTAAGAAATAACGAACTTTCATTTGTATAACACATGTCGTCTTATTATGCACAGTATCATATGACCCCCATCATACGTGTGTGCTGAAGGGAATGACGTGTCGGCTGTTATGTTCACACGAGCGAATACATCTTTATAAGGACCAGACGTGTGCTCTGCTGTTTTGTGCTGGTTAGACCAAATATTACCGAGGGACACTATTGGAAACTTAATTCGTTGACTTTTGAACATTTACTTATCATTGTGTTGTGATGTGTGCGTATAAGTGTGTTTTTGCATATGGGTGCTCGAGTGTTCAATTTTCCCTGCACCGCTTTGTATGTTTTCGTTTATTATACGTGTTCAACTTTCACTTAAGGGCTAAGGAGTAGCCGGTACCATATTTAGCGCCTACAACTTCCTATATACCATATTAGAAAAAAAAAGAAAATGTGCACTCTATAGTGTCATCGCAGTTGCAAGAGTCACGTAAAGGTACCTGACAATGAAAGGCAAAAAAAGCCTGCTTCCATGCTAGCCGTTCATGACCACTGGCAGGAGAGATATGTTTAAGTTTGCAACTTCTTCCTTAAAGCGATATCGCCCAAGTGACTGCTACAGACACCAGATTGCGCCACAAAGTTTCAGCGAATGAAGGAAGGTCCCCCCTCCCCGCCTATGTTCTCAACAAACGTCTGATCCAATACTCGCCCAAGCAACCACGTTAGCTGATCGAATACCTCATAGAAATTCCAGCTGTGAGTGGTGTCTTTATGTGTCCCCTTTCGCGTGTGCATCTCCTCCGATCTTTCTTCACTCATAAACACCATACAGGTGTTCAGCCATAATGTTGCTAGTCATTACGAGCAATGTAGCGATTACATACGAGGTGGGATATTTCGCATCTTACCACAAATATAGTGTAGAATAAAAAGTTGAGGCACATTTGTACTATTCGCGCCACACCTGAGGGTAATGCGGTGCTTGAAGTCTTCTTAGTTTAATTTTATTTTTTTCTCTTTTTTCCTTTGTTCTTCATTATTTTTGTACCATCCCTCTGTTATGATGTCTTTTCGGTCCCAGTTTACTTCTACTGCTTTCTTCCGCTATTTGTGTATTTCTTGCTAATTTCGCCTTTCTCTTTAGTGTCTGCCTGTCGGTTTGTCTCTATCTCACTTTCGCGCTTTTTTTTCTCTTTTCCTATCTTGATTTCACACCTCCTATATTGATCTCGATTTATGTTTCTGTATTTTCTATCTTCTTTTCGATGCATTGCAATGCTCTTCCCCATCTTTGCCACCCTCACTCCCGTTTCCCGCCTTTTTGCAATACTGTGCTATAACAGGCAATGCTATGCTTTCTCGACATGTTTGGATAGCCAAATGGTTACAAAGCCCCCTTCAAACCGCAAGTACACGGGTAATCGAATCCCGCCATGCCAAGAATGTTTTTGAGTCTCATCATTTATATCACTTACTTTTCATCCTTTTCTTTCTCTCTCTTTCTCTTGCGTCACCCACCAAAGTTATCGCAATCCGCGCCGCAAAAAATGGCGCTCGTGTTCTGGGAGGGAAGCAGATGATGAAGAGCACGAGTGGAAGAGGTAACGACGAGACCGCATGCCAGTTTATGAGGATAATTCATTGTTCCCTCTGTATGAACTAACGGTCCGCTTAATCATCTATGTTGTTGAAAATTTGTTTATGTCTATAGGCGCGAAGCTACAGCTCTTTTAAACTGCTATCAATACCGGTTAATATTTTCACATAAAATAGAAATGAATATTTCACCCATAAATAGATAAAGTAGTTATTTCACTGCCAGATATTAAATTCCAGTTCAGTAAGTCCGGTCTTTGTTATAATCCTGTCCTTGTGGATAGTAAGAAAAATGTAAAACACTTAGTAAGAAAATGTAGACAAGAAAGTGTAAGGGCGTGCGTGATATTGGTCAGCCTCAAACGAAGCGTAAATTAAATGTATTCTACACACAGTGATGCATTTATCTTTCACTAGACAGATGCGTATATCTGAAAACGAAGGCTCGCAGCTAAGATACACCAAAAGCAAATTTCCCGATAGCATGGGCCGTAATGTATACAGCTCGTTGCAGCGCGGTATTATCATTCTAAGCAGTAGTAGCAAAATTTAGGCAATGGAAACCTTCAAAACAACCTAGGACGCAGCCGCTTCTCAACGTTATCTGTGAAATGGATGACATACGGAAACAGCAGACATGCCGCCTCTAGTAGCGGCACAGATGGTACTTCATCATATTCATAGAATGCATGATGAAAAAACCGAAATATATACAGATAGATGATGCACTGAAGAAGCCTTAGCCTGTGCGGTCTTTATACCTGAATATCCGAAAAAGTGAATGTACAAATTATCGCACAAATCTTCATCGACGATAGCAGAATTGGTGGCTATCTTTGAAGAAGTTATGCCTATCTGCGAGAATTCGGAGCCACAAAAGTGGGTACTATTCACGGATAGCAAAGCTACCCTTCAGCTAATAATTTAATGTGAGGTAACTTTACAAAATGATGAAATAGCACATTGTTATGCAGAAACTGTGGAATATGCCTCAGTTCAGGGTCACAAGAGCGTATTCCTATGGATACAGTCACATTGGAATAAAGGGAAATGAAGAGGCTGGCAGCTTCGCCAAAAAGCATTGAACTAAGGACAGGATTGCGCAATTCCTGTGTCTGGTGCAGATATTAGACATCTTATAACGCAAGGAGCTAACCATTGTTCGGTAAAGAAATGGTTAGGTAGCCCTAAATCAAAGCAATTAGTACTATATGAAGTTGATCCACACAGAAAATTTTTCATAGCGACCGATCTCGCTCGAACCTCAGAGACAATAATCCACAGACTTTGATTGAAAGTAGCATACAAAAACCGCTTCCTGCACAAAATACATCGATACAACTCCCCGGAAAGACATTGTGGTCATGCAGAAGAAAATGTTCGCCATATTCTTTTGGAGTGCGTTAAATGCGCGAATGAAACAGCAATATTAAGGAACCAATTAGCAAGTTTGGACAGACGGCCCCTCACAATAAATAAATTACTCGTACCAGGGCCTTAGATGAATCTTCAGAAAAGGTGAACACCTCCCTGACAAACTCTTTAGTTGAGGCCGGACTGAATAAGCGCCTATGATAGACAGCAAGGGTGTGATATTTGTGAATGTGGTAGTGCGTACACTATAGTACAAAAGAAAGGTGTGCGTGTGAACAGTTTATGACAGTTTGAAGTGCTGCAACCAAACTCTGCACTGGCATGATATTTCAACTGGTTTCAGTGTGCTATTATGTTTTTTATTGTTCATTTTTGAGTATCGTTCAGTATCATTCTTTTTTTTTCGCTGCAGAACTTATAAATATGGAGTAGCCGAGGCAATATGGACCTCAAGCTCTCCACAGCAAAACAGTTAGTTAGAAAGAGTTAGAGATAAAAATACGTGATTAACTGCATAGCGTGGCAAAGAACAAGCGTGTCTACTGTTTCTCTAATAAATATTTCAGTACGCAAAGACTACATACGTAGGAACTAATTGTGGCTTTCCTATGTTGCCGGCAGACAGGTAACACGGCTCGAACAATGAATGGGATGCTGGCGTGCTCCACATAGCAAAGAAGAGTTTCACGGTGATGTGCACATGCTGATAGCATCGCAAGTGCAAATTGACAGAGTGCGGGGTAGAGGTACAGAAATGTCGCAGCTGTCCGCTCTTTGTACGTGCACGGCGCATATTGCATTCTGCGAAAGACGACGGCACACCTCGCCATTCATCGCGACCTTTAATGCTTTGTCTTCGAGGAAAACGGAAGCTCACCACGAGTCCCGTCACGTTTGTCGCTCTCCACTTGCATAGCATCTTCCTCGTTAAGGTTCCCCATTGTACGAAACAAGCGACGAAACCCACTCGTGAAGCCTCCCGAGAACATTTACGTAGCAGCGCCTCTGAAACAACACTGGCTCCAATTTCAGAATTTCGAAACTTAGTGCACGTTTTTACTGCTCAAGTCGTTTTAACAACGCCCGCCTAGTTGATTTGCAACAGGGTAAGATGTGCTGTGCAACGAAAGGCTTTATTTCTTTGTTAGTGGCACGAGCGAAAAAATTAAGAACTCACCTAGTAGAGTACCGCGAGGTACATTTCACGTTTGCGGCAAATTGCTTTCACATAGACGCTTCTTTGTCTTCTCACGCGGATCTCAGCATGTCGGCCTTGAGTTTAAAGTAGCGAAACCTTCGCCCGCTATGTTTTCTAAGCCAAGGTGCGTGAGCAGAAATTGTAAGCGGCTATAACGGAGAGCCATTCGTTTCGTGCTTCACGGCGACACTTTCTGCGAAAGACGCAGCAGGCGTGGTTCGGGAGGAGCACGAAGGGAATATTTTAAAATTGGGTGGGGCACAACGGGCAAGCATGTGGTTTCCAACCGGCCTATATCCATGGATCACTGTAGCGAATATACCGAGAGCTAAAAAGCAAGCTCGACAAAGAAGTGTTTCGTTGTGTACGAGTGTCGGCGAGAAAATTTGGCAAGCTTATTGTGGGACCTCAGATTTCACACTAAAGGCGATGTTTAAGTGAGCAGTTTAGCTTAGAAGGGTGCTAGCTCGTATGACATGACGATTTTGTAGCACGAGATCAGAACAACGAAAAAGCGACAAGACGAAGAAAAGCATTATCTTCTTCTGGTCCCTTTGTCTTCGTTTTTACCTCACGCTATAATAATCAGCACTATAGCGCTCAGGTTTCAGAGAACACGAGACATGACAAAACTCTGCACATTCTGGCTGTTTGGCATAGCTGAAATGTATTCGGATTTCCGACCTGCTTTAAAGAGCGATCACAACATGTACTGAGCAGTTTGACAAATAGCTGGGACATGATAGATTTATTTATTTATTTATTTATTTATTTATTTATTGAGATCTGGTGCTCTGCAAACTTTTCAAGCCGACTTTACATAGGTCCCGCTCTACGACTCAAGCGAAATCGCTGTGTACAATTCAATAGGAATATAACCACTCTTCACTTGCTCCTGCCACACCTGTTAATTCAGCTTCAGTGTGAAAATGTACGGGCTTCAGGCTACATTTGTATAGCTTTCAATCAAATATTTTGGTGTAGAATTCGTTAGTTTGTATGGGTGAGATAGCGGCTGTGTAACAAAGTACAATTTAAGAAAATGAGAGGATCCTTTGAGTGAGTTTGGTTTCATGAATTGCCACATATGCAACTGTTCTCCTAGAGACTGCTGAAGTCCTTGGTGAATAGCTATGATCATTTCGCACGTCTTTACAAAAAGGAGCTTGCGAGAGCTTCTGTCTGGCTGAACTGCGCAATGCCACAATATTATTGAGCCAACTAGTCCAACTACCATGTCTTGAGACCTCCCTGTCCATCCGTTTATTTCTTTTCTCCTTGAGAGGTTTATATATCTGGCACATGTAGACAAAAAAAAAACTGTCAAATAGAATGTTTGTTTTCATGCTGTAGTTTATCTATTTTGTTTTGTTTTCAATAGACAATCTTTTCGTTTTTTTTTCACAGTTGCCTTTTCACAGTTATGGGTGCCTGTTTTAAAAACAACTACCCGGCGATTTTGCCATCACAACAACCTTTTACTTACGATATTATGTAATTCGAACATGAACAAACGTGGCAGAAGTATCAAGGAATTTCTAGAGTACACTAATGTAGAGGCATGCACAATGTGTGAGGCGCCTAGCGTTACCTGCTAAGTTTCCGTCAAGCGACCATCTGTGCTTGCAGTAACCCCACTAGCAAGCAAATAATTTGCAGTTATTGCTTCCCATAATACAAACATCTACCGCGGTCCCAGCTACTAGTAATTGTCGAGGCTGCAAGGCGTATATTTCAACGACAAGGTGCACTGACAATGTAGAGCCGATGGTTGAGCTTACAGTTCCAAATAAATGTCGATGACCTCGCTTGTGCCTTACACGAATGCAGGAATGTGTACGTACTCGTATCAACACTACGCACGATCTCTGTATAGCCCCAGGCTGTCGAAAAAGCGGCCGCCGCGGTTAACCCGCGAAATCGGTATCATCGCTTGGCGACACGCTTTTTCGAACTCATTATAATGGCAGCTTAGCGTCCCTCGGAACGGCACACATGGCTTGTTCCGCACAAGCAGGAACGCCACGCCGCTAATTATGGGAGAGATGTCTTCTTCTTCGTCGCCCTATTACGCCTCTAGTCTACTTAAAGAAGGAGGGGTCCCAGTCTATGTGGGTTTGAGCGCTGCCACGCTTCCCTGTCATCAAGAGTGACTTAAATGGCCGAATAATTAAGACGCAACGAGGATTTGTTGGCTGCAGGCTATTGTTTTTTCGCATTTTCACTCAGCGTGGAACTAATGGCACGTACCACTCAAGAGTTCGTAGCGTACCCGTAGGTAGGGAGCCCAGGTGCCGTGCGAGAGCCAATTGGGGCCACACCGTTTCATCGTAGCCGCCTTTCTCTCTCAGACCACTGTTCTTAGTTTTTACGAAAGCCCTCAAGCGGCACAACGAACCTGCAGATTTCTGGAGTTGGCGAAGAGTTTCGGGAAGGATCGGCGACTTGGCAGCGCTCTGCGCTTTGTACGGAGGCTGCTCCTTTGTACGTGTCTGCAAGGCGTGTACACTGCGTTGTACGGCTGAAAGCACGAGGGGCGCATGTGTACGTGTGTGTGTGTAGTTTTGGCGCAGCCTCGTGACACGTGGTGGTGCCTTGTTAGCAGGGACCGTCCAGCCCAGCCTGCTTCCTCTCACATAATCGTGCCTTACCCAGAACAAAGGAAACGCCACGCTGTCGCCGTTTAACCGGACGACCTTCGTGGCTCCTGTTTCGACTTAGTTTTTTTCTTACTGTTCCGCTTCGCCTCGTTTTTGTTGTTTCCGAAGCAGCACCGTTGCTGGAGGGTTTTCTTTTTCCTGCTTTCCACTTAAACAGACCACGGAGCCAGGCACAGAGTGTGTGGTGTCGATGGTAGCTGGGCGGTTACACGTTATACGCCACGTTGCCATGAAAACAATGTAGTTGTGACACAAATGGCTTGCTCCCTGCTTTGATTCATTGGCATGATATTGACACAATTTCTAAGTGTAAACGAGTGCGTCATATTTGTCAAGATTTTCGTGCATGGTGCAAAGAAGTCTGTACATCTGGGTAAGCGTAATGCGTATTGTGTCCCTGCTAAACCTTGGAACTATCACTTGAGCAGAGGTTCATTATCGTGAAGCTCGTTGAATATTCTCTTCCATAAGAATTATCCGATAGGTTAGCACAAATATAATCCCCGGTTTCCTACTACACACACAAGGATGGGTAACAAATTGCGTAATGCAATCGCTGTTGCCCGTCACCATCACAAAAAGTAAAAAAAGATGGTGATAGATTACGCAAATGCATTCCTAAAACAATATCGCAGTGATCTCTCGTCTCTCTAACCTAATATTTTGTGCATTGCGCTAAACGTACTGAAACTCATCAAAATAGTGCTCCTGGCTTCCCTCAACGGGACAGTTTTCACAGAAAACTTGACGCATATTTGTTGAACTCAATCAGTTCGTAATCGCTCTTGCTCATCCACACAAGCAGTCACTACTGCTTCAACAGCGCAAAAAAAAATCAAGTTTAGACAAACGTTGCCTTTAATTATGACTACTTTCATGTCTTAATAAAGAAATTTTTATAGTCGCAGACAAATACGGATAAATATAAGGAAGAACTGGGTGGGGACGTCTTCAAAAGACCCGGAGCTTAACTACGTGCACGGTTGAAGAAGCGCTGAGAAAAAAATGGCATATAACAGGGAGCACTAGACGCCCGACTATTTTCTTTTTTTATAAATTTTATTGCGAATAGAATGAAACAAATGGCTGAATAAAACGGGTGGCTTAGATGATTCAGAAGAGCACTACCAAGGTGGTCTAGTTGTTATGGCACTGAAATGCGTATACCGGAAGGTCGCCGGATCAGATCCCGGCCTAGGCGGCTGCACTTTAGGTGCAGGAGAGTGCTTACGGCATCTGTGCTTAAATTTAGGTACACGTTCGACAACCCCAGGGCGTCTTAATTTCCAGAGCCCTACCCTAACAACGTCTTTCATATTCATATCGTTGTTTTCGGATGTTAAACCTTGGCTAACACATTCTTTATTTTGAGGTAAGAAAGAAAAAACTCTCGGCCCTCACTATAAACGGATCGCAGGTAACGCCAATTAGAAAAGAAAAAAAACAGAACAGGAGCCAAGTGAAATTACGAGGGGGAAGGATGTGCAGGAAAAGCGGACCCCCCCCCCCCCCTCCAGCTGAACCGGACTAAAAAAAAGGAAAAAAAAAGCTGTCAGTTTGGTGTACAATGTTGATCTTGCTTCGAACATGTTTGACCGAGTTAAGCTTCAGTGAAGAGTCTTGTGATGCGAAGATTAATGGGGCGTTCTTGGAGATCTTGTTTCCTGTCAGTTGATCGATTAGAAGTTCCCAGCTGATTTAAACTTCTCTTCCTACATGACTGCTCTCTAAAACTAAAAAAAAACTCTTCTTTACTGCCTCACCTCCTCCACCCCTATAGTGTTTAGTTGGTTTGCATATTGATTTCATTATATTTTTCTTGTAGAAGATACAGAGTAGGTAAGTGAGTTGGAACTATTGTTGGCCTTTTGTTTCATTTTTTATAGATATAGTGATATTTAGTGGATTTCAAATGCGACAGAATCCGCTAAACCACAGGTTATTCACAAACGATGCGCAGGTTTCCTTCTACTAATTGCTGCTGAACTTGGATGGATTTCTGTGCCGATGAGCGGAGGCCCGGCTCTCAAGATCTTTTTTATTATTATTTTCTGAATGGTCTATTGTTGAAGTTACTTCAATGCGTATTGGAAAGCCCAGCGTTCTTTGTCAGATTACTGACACTTTAGCACTGCTTACAGTCAAACTGAACAGCGCTGCTGCTGTTCCATCTAGCCTTTCCAGGATCAGGTTTTTGGTTGCATTAAACTTTTTGATGTGTTTGAACCCACCGTTAACCCTGTTGCAATTTTGCTTAAACTATGCTTCTACTAAGCCGCCATGACTGACATTAGGAACGTTCGTAGCTTACAATTCTACATGCTCAGTCTATATCTCGGCAAAGCCGGGTTGCCTGGATGCCGCGAAAGCCACACCGAAGTCTGGGTAATCATGTTGCCACCGTGCACACGGCCATATGTGATTCGCGGCGCATCGCACCGATTCGATCTGCGCTATGTCGCCGGCTGCCTTTATCGCCACAATCAAGTGAGGATTGTGCCTGGGCGTGCTGGAACGCGGAAGGATTTCTGTCGTCCTCTTCGTTTTTCTTCTTCGAAGAATCCTTGCGCAAAGACGTCTTCCTCCCCGACGCTATCGACGTGCGTCTTTTTTGAAGCCGACCACGGAGTACGTACCGGATAAAACAACGGGACGCCGCTTAGAGGCTAAAGCGAATGCGAGAAAAAAAAAGAATGTATTGCCGAAGTAAGAAGAAAGAGAGATCCACAGATTAAGTGTGTAGGCGGTGCTCGCACCACTTTCATGCTCCGCTTCTTCCCGATGCTGTCCGGGCACGAGAGCAGCCAGGTGGGGTGAGAAAAAAAAAGTGAAAATTGTAAAAGCAAGTCAGTACGTATGAATGCAGAAAGTGTGGCTACATCTACAGCTTCCCCGTCCAGAAGCTTCACGGAGGTCCGTGCCACGGCCGTCGTCGTGAGGTCCAGCTTCGTTTCTTTTCGTAGAAGTTCACTTTCTTTGGCACCCGCTTTCTTTAACGAAACCTTGGCACGCAACCACAACGCGTCCGTATTGAGGAATGCTGCTCCCAGCTATACGGAAGTAGCTACTACATAAAATGCTGACTACGTTGGCTTTAAATTTTTCGTCCATGCACTCGAGCTCGAGCGCCTCCCACGTGCTCCTAAAACAAAGTATCAACACGATGCCAAAGGCTATATGTTGCTTTGTGCCAAGCTTCCGGTCCACCTATGTGCTCCTAACTATACTTCCCAGAACAATCGATGGAGTAGGTGCACAGAACAAAAGCAGCAAAAAAGTGAAAACATCGTATATTACGGATAGATTTTCAGGTAACCAATCACGTGTTCATGTAAATGAATGCGCGTCGTCAAGCGGCTAAACTTTCTCCTTCCTCGAATCTTCGTTTAAGTAGAGAATTAGTACAAGACCTACAATTCTCCCACGCAGCTCTTGATGTATCGGTCTGCATAAAATACGTAAAGATGTGAATCCTCATGGCAAGCCCTCACGCAAGTCGACGCCGTTAATTTTTTTTCTTGGTGCCCTCATTCAATCCCGTTGTATCAGTTGCCGGCAATGTGTCATGTTTTCATATAAATTTAAAAAAACCAGTGTGCATAAAAGCTCTTTTTTTATGTTACTAACACTTGGCGACATTGCAATCCTTACGTAGCCCCTCAGGGTCACTGCCAAGCGGGTGTTGGTAAAAAATTGCAAAGCACCTGGTATTAAATAGCTTCGTTAGTTTCGTACACAATAAAACTTGTATGGAAAGGTATGAAAGTATAACTGACATTACTGTCAGTTCTTGGCATCAGTAACTTAAAACGCTTGTCAGTTACGTCGTGAGTAGCTTCCATAAAAGCACATATGGCTCCTAAACGAATTGAATTCACGAGTATGAGCTACGCGTAGCCAGAAAGAAAGAAATAGAATAAGAAAGAATTCGGTAAGCAAAGAAAAAAAGAACAAACAAGATAAAGTAAATACAGGAAAAAATTGTTTGTTACTGATACCCGCTTGGCATTGCAGGTGTAATTCAGAGTAATTAATGAAATGCATTAGGTGCTAGCGCAATTAGGAACAATCGAGCCAGACAAAACGGTTCTTCATGTTTTTTTTTAATGTTCAAGGGCTCAATGTGTCCTTCATTTTGGCGGGTATGAATGGCATGCTGTACTTGCCACACTAAACAAGGTGACTTAGCGCGACCACAAAAAGACTGGTTCACCGCAAACATGGATTGTGGACTACATAGTGAGCGAAAGATTACGTGAGTTGCACGGGTGTGAAAGCCCAAGGTTATGGAGAATCTGACAACAAAGCGCCACCGCCTGGTGAACATACGTTGCGTTCTTTTTTTAGCTTTCTTTATAATTATCTTCTGTCTCTTTACATGAAAAGTGTTTTTCGCTCCCACAACACTTCAGTGACGTATTTCCGTCGTAAGAATTACGTCAAAAATAAACATGAATGAAGGACAAAAAAGGTTCTGTCAACGGCAGCCAAACCCACGACCTATCGGTCGGTGACAACAGGTGCCGAGCACTCCATCCACTGCACTATAGCATCTGTTTTTTTTTTACTATTGTGCTGCGGTCACACACATTTTAGTCGCTGAATAAACTCCTTCTATACCTAAACAGTCATCTCGTTACATTCTTGGTAAAATGCAGTCATGCGTGACGATCGTTACATCAGCAGTAAATTCCTTCAACACGTCATTTTAAGCGTCCGTCCAACTCGGCGCGTTTCCTATAGTGGAAGTGCTATTTTCTCAACATTCCAAGGTGGCAACCTTAAGCCATGCGTCGGCGTTGCTCACAGCGTCCAGAGACACTAAGAGTCGCTCTGCGACACCCGCCGTTTTCACCTGCCTGTAACTTCACGTTCCTCTTTTACACTCGCCAAGCGAAAAATTGCTACCGGCCAACAAAGAATAGGAAAGGTCCTCGTCAGGAGAGGGACATCCCGTTGAGTGCTGAACAGAGAGGCATAGAGTGACCCGATACTGTGACATCACGAACTTTTATAAAACAATTTAAGTGTATTTATCCACCATCAAGCTCCAAACTCGAGCGACCCGAAGTGGTAGATTGGGAATAATTTCAAACCCATAATTTGCCCAACCCGGTTAAATTTGGTTGGATAAACCCAGACTCCTATCTAGACGATACTTGCGAATTGTGCGGCTAGAGTCAAGTGTCCCTTGGGCACATTTTCTGGGAATGTGAAAATTAGCAGAAATAAATGCAGTCTGCCCATATGAGGCTCAGGCAAGGTGGACGGTGGCACTGCGCAGCTCCAACCTCCGAGATCAACTTTGGGCTGTCCAGCGAATCCATGAGGCGGAGAGAAGACACTGCCTCCGGTCATTTTCAGGGGTGGCATAGGCCGAGGCTGCCAATTTGCCAGAATTATCAATAAAGTTGTTACCACCACTAACAGAAAAACACGATAAGCGTTGCGTTTCCCTGTGGTAGTGAAGTGGTGATAATTAACTCCAACATGCTTCAAGCACTTGGTCGCGAGTGGGCGACCATAGCCAAAGTTCGGCGTCCAATCAGTCACGCTCCTCTGGTTGTGACATCGAACTCTCTGGTTCTACTCTCATCATTAACTACTACAGCTACCACAAGAATGTATGACCACAAGCGTTTACTTAATCACTATTCTTTAATGTAGTCATCGGGATGTAGCTGTATCACTCAGCGTCAACGTGGATATATCCACGTTAAACGTTGCCAGAGCTCTCAAACATCAGGAGACATAGCGCAAGGTCTCTTATATTAGTTTACAGTAGGAATTACACTAGTTCTGTAAGTATACGTTTCATTTGTATGTTACACCGACTCCTATGACAGAATGATCAACTATGTTATTCATTTTTTCCCAATCTTTTCCGTTTCTTCTTTGTATCAACTTTATCTTTTCCTTTTTTCAATGTATTCTTTTCTGCTTTCTCTCCTTTTAAGCGTTACATCAATCCAGATGACTGTCACTTCTATTTCCCATCGTTTGATATTTCATACTTTGCAAGACCATGCACGTATGTGCATGAAAGACGTAAGATGGTTTACTATTTCACCACGTCCTATTATTCTTCCTTACTCTTAGATCATTCCTCACCCACACTTCCTTTTCGCGCACTCTTGCTATACTATACTATACGGAAGCAAATCATCGCAGAATTATTCAAGCAGTTCCGAAACACCAAAACCTAGAAATAATACAGCGACCAAACCCAGAAACCGAAGCCCAGGAGCCTTGCTGTACGGTTGGCCACCGGGAGATAAAACCAGCTGTACAATAGGCTGCACTAAACCAAGCTATTGAAACACATGAATATTTCTATTTTCAGGAAATTTGCTTCACTCGCCACTGCTTTCATTCTCACAACATGAAAACTGATTTTACCTGGCTTGTAACACTTATTGAATAGTTTATTTATTTATTTATTTATTTATTTATTTATTTATTTATTTATTTATTTATTTATTTATTTATTTATTTATTTCACAATACTGTAAGCCCTGTCGGGCTGTTACAGAGTGGGAACTACATCATACAATGACAATTCTAATTTACCAACAAAAGATTCAACTGTGTCTACATTCTCAAAGAAATCGGCGGCAAGACAGTTCCAGTCGACAATCGTTTTGACAAGAAAAGTGTTTTTAAATGTGTCGATTCTCGGTGTGTAGGGCATAATTACGTGTGGGTGATTGGTTCTTGATGAGACTCTTCCTGGGGGACGCAAATAGAGAGAAGGGTTTAAATTGAGCTTATTGTTGTAAAGCTGATATAAAAACTTTATTTGAGTGATTTTTCGGCGAATGGCAAGTTGAGGAAGTTTAACCTCAGTGAGCAGAGTTGTTATTGACTGCCTCCTCTCATAAACGGAGAATGGCGCCAACTACT
This sequence comes from Rhipicephalus microplus, assembly GCF_043290135.1. NCBI lineage: Eukaryota > Metazoa > Arthropoda > Arachnida > Ixodida > Ixodidae > Rhipicephalus > Rhipicephalus microplus. Next base: position 148,728,350 of record NC_134702.1, on the reverse strand, counting down.
GGCGTTTTGTAAGGAAAAAAGCCGCGCTCAAATCAACCTTGTAAACGCAAGGCAAGTAATCGATAGCTATTAGTTGTCTGTTTTTTCTTTAGTATATTTACTTTATTTTGCATACTTTGTCTATGTGTCGGTTCTTCACACTTCCCACAACACCATTCCATGCATTCTGGTGATCGCGCCAGATGATCTTGTTTGTTTTCACCCTTTCGTGTAATTTCCCCTTCACGCTTTTAAGGTATGTGAACCGTGTGTCACTTTCACCCCCCTTTTCTGTTTCAAGCGGTTTCACCTTCTTGTGGAGGCAATTTTATATCCACGGCATGCCCGCCTCGCTTTTACTTCTGCCTGATGAAACGTGGTTGTATTCATGCGCATCTGATATGTGAACTCGTTTTTTGGAAGCTACTGTGCATGTACCGTGCAGAAAATCATCAGCAAGTCCACGTGACTCAAGCGTGTAGCTAAGCGACCACACACGCAGCCGCCAAGCGAGGAACAATGGCCTAAAACAGCGTTGTTCGTGACAGGCATGTGGCACTCGTTTCAAGCACAACAGATTCAACTGCTCTGCATCACTCCGCAGTGCATTGGAGCGGTAGCAGTGATTTCTAGGCACACGCTAAACCTGCAGCCCGTCCTCACAGGTATTTATTATTTCGAAAGGACACGTTTCCCTCGGTTGAATGACCGAGAATTGAAATATGCATTGCAATGTGTAAGCCAAATGAAGATTTTAGCCTAAACGGTAGCTCGGGAGAGTTGGTTCTTCACGAAGAAAAAAAAAGTAGCGCAAAAGAAGACAAAACAGGAGTAAAATGCGTACATACACCTGCACCGATACATCTCTATCCACTCGTGCTGTTTTCATCATGTTTTCGGCTATTATCTGCCTTATGATTTCTGGAGTAACACACATTCATTATAGCATCATCACAATGTCCCTCCATATCTTTATATTAATTCTTTCGTCATACTTCACCACTTTTTCTATGCTAATGGATAATATCGTGGACCGTTTTTCTCTATCTGATATCGATACTTCCTATGCAACACACTCGTTGACATTCCAATGGTGTGTTCAGTTGCCCTACCGCTGGTCTGGAGAGCAATGGAATGTGGGATAAACAGGTGGGGTCACATAGCATATAGTCCGTATACCCACTCCGTTTTTCTTCGTTGCCTCTCCACCTCCCATGCTTCCATTTCCATCGGGGCTGGCTATACGCGTCGGCTTTCCAGAGACACCGACCAGACCGTCTCACCGTACACAACGAAGAAGGCGCGCGCGTGAGAAGTCGTGCTCGCGGTCTTGGAAGAGAAGTCGCGCACGCGTACCGTATACGTTTCCCGCTTCCTCGTGCAGGGCGGATGAACAAAAGGCGCGCTGGCCGCCGCAGTGGCCCTGGGAACAACAACAAGGGGACGACGACTTCGGCGACGACCGCGAACTCTCCGCTTCTCAACTTGCGCGTGCGCGTGACGCCTGAGCGTTAGACGCGCCCGCATTGGAAGCTGAGCCAATTGAAAATTGCCGCCGCCGCCACCGCCTTCAATTTGAAGGCGCGATAACGAGGCCAGCTGTCGGACGCCGGTTTTTTTCTCCGCCTAAAGACACGTTGGTTCTGTATCGATGTGCACCCGGTGTACATTATGTCTGACCGGGAACACCAGTTAAAGAGAGAAGGCTTGGACAAGTAAATTGTCCTTTTACTTTCGCCGTCATTTCCATTCGTGAACGCTTTGTCGGTGTCCCCTTTTTAGCACCATTGTACAGGAAGCAGTATTCTTTAGGAGATACCCATTTGGTGCGACAGAAAGCCTGAGGCCAGAATGTATTTAAGTGTAAAGCGATTCGCAGCTCCTTTCCTTCTTTCTTTTTTTTCTTTCTGATCAGAGCTTAATGGGAATGAGGCGCGTAAAAAAAAGATGCGCTAGATTACCTCTCTCATGCTGTCACAATATAGCATGTAGATCGAGATATCAGTTATCTGATGCAGCCGAAAATTCTGTCTTTGTGTGTCACGTCATCCAAGGCTGAACAAAATAGTCCTTGGTGGCACGGTAACAAGAAACCGAAATTGGTAGGTGGGAAATCATGCCACAGATCACAAGGTAAGAGGACTTAGTGAGTCTATATTCGGAATTTTGTCAGTAATAAGAAAAGCGGCGTCGAAGGAAGGATTTAAATACCGGAAGAGATAAGATATATAGATCATTGGTCTAGTTTTGCGTCTTGCGACTCTTTTCGATCCGTTTGCAGTTGGCTTGAGTAAATTGGTTTGATATGACGGTATTATTAGACCCCATTGGCCAGATAAATGGAGAAACTTTGCATTAAAAGCGATGAATGGACCAATATCCTTGCATCAACTTGACTTTTTCAAACTCTCTCATTCACATATTCTCAAACTGGCTTATTGAAGGGCGCAAAAATTCAGCGTAATCCAAGAAGTGTAGCCAAAAGGCTAAGAATTCCACATCGGTTCATTGCTAAATGTTTCGGAGAGGAGAAGCATCCGATGATGCTCGGTGGCTTGCATTTCGCTTGATCCCCAAAACGAATCCTGCAGGCTTCAAAAGACGCAGGACTGCAGGTGCCTCTTACAAGTCTTCGTCTTTTAAATAGTGAGGCTTCCTAATGAGAAGTGCACAGCACAGTGCTTTTGTTATTACTTCAGTTTTTTATTCTTTTTGGGAATTAATACTGAATAGTTAGACCAACTATTGCTAAAGGTCACAATGTAAAGACACGAAGCAGCGAGTTCTAACGCTTACACTGGCAGCGACGTTGACGCTGGCGCTGATCGCGTTGTTGAGCAGGTGAAAAACCAAGGGAGGCGCGAAACACGCAGTAATGGGCGGTGTTTTCTACGAGAACATGCCAATTGCTGCTAATGGCCAATGAGAGACAGAAGACTCAGTTTGGGCACAGAGACTCATAGTCCACTTTCAGTTGACATGCACGCTGCGAATATTAATTATTCAACGACGTACAGGAGATATCTCCCACTAGCGCTAACTTGAAGTTCAAGATCTAGTTCTTATACGGGGCGACCAGTGAATGGCTGTGCCGTGCAAGCAGCCACTTTTTTCAATTAGAAAACTAGCTAGCAGACACTGCCTGCGTCAGTGTTGCGTGGCGAGAGAGGGAGTTAGAAGGGAGAAAGGAGAGAGGCGCTGCGCATGCGCAATGAGCGTGGTCACGCCACACACCGGCTTGAGCTTAATCCTAAGCTTCGCATTTAATAAAGTAAAACCAAAGTACGCCCGTGCAGAGGGATTCGAAGTTAGCAGAAGCAGCATAGACTTTCTTACGGGTGAAACGTAGTTGTTTCTTCTTGAAGCACAATTTGAAGTGTAGGAATGATACAAAGTGCATTTAAACCATGTTCATTCACAGTACGTAGTTCAGAGAGGTTGTGCTTACAAAAGAAACATTTCATTGATTTATTTGGTTTTCTCTAAGATGCAGCAACATCTTGTAGGAGGCATGAAAGTAGGTTTATTCATTATTCATGAATGATATTTCAGGTGAAGCTAATCAGGCATACTTCGTCGCATGTATTGCGTTTGACGCGTATTACCGTAATATGTTTCTAACTCCCGAGGCAGAATGTCTGGGCGCAAATTTCAGCTACAACACAGCTTTAGAGAGCTGTGTCATTCATGCTCTCAAAAAGACTAGAAATAACGCTAAATTTTCATGTTACACAAGTTGTCACCCCTGTTTTGTCTTGTGCTCTATTGAATTGTCGCGCTTCGATTCTCTTTGTTTTGCGACACTGTGATGCCGTAATACAGACACAGCAACATGAAACTCGAAATAAACTGAAGTGTAGTAAATAAAACAAGAGATTCCGTAACGCTGGCTGGAATCACTTCTATCGAAACAAAACCACTTATAAAGAACGAGAACTTGGTGTGTTGGTGGATCGCTATAAGCGACAACTGTGAACTGAGGAATAAAGAAAGTGATAATTTGTCGTATACTTGTTGCACATCGAGGGACCGGTTCAGGTGATAGCGGGCTTAGCACTTTCCAAGTTATCTACATGGCTGTACTCGCCCCGTGGCGGTGGTCGGGTGGTTGAGGTACTCGGCTGCTGACCCGCAGGTCGCGGGACCGAATCCCGGCTGCGGCCGCTGCAGTTCCGATGGAAGCGGAAATGCTGTAGGGCCGTGTTCTCAGATTTGGGTGGACGTTAAAGAACCCCAGGTGGTCGAAACTTCCGGAGCCCTCCACTACGGCATCTCTCATGATCATATGGTGGTTTTTGGACGTTAAACCCTACATATCAATGAAATCATGGCTGTACTGCTACGCCGAAGCAAATTTCCTATTATACATTGGAACGACTTTTATTGCTTTGGCATTTGTGGCATGAAATCTTATTATTCTTGCAATTTCAACGGCTACTTAACTGAAGCTACTCACTAGTCAGTAGAGATATTAGGAAGTGTTACGTTTGAAAAACGAGAAGACAAGTGGTGGCCCAATTTATGCGGCTTTTTTACAGCTAGCAAGAAGGTGCCAATGTCCTAGGGGCATAGCAACATGATATGTTGAGTGTAACGTCCCAAAATCACCATATTATTATGAGAGAGGCCGTAATAGAGAGCTCCGGAAGGGTCGTAGCAGCAAGCATGCATAACAGCGCGTTCATTTTTACATCTCAGTTACTAATAGCTGATTCGTGTGCTCTATGTGTCGACAAAGTTTTGGTAACGCTGTAATGTCGATTCAATTTTGCTGCCTCATATCTTAAGTGTAGTGCTTTCAAGCTCTGTACACCTTGCCTGTAGCGGATAACACAGGTTAAATCAGAGCCCTTGTAAAGCGGATTCCCAGGTTGCATACCCAAGCTTTCACAATGCCACCGACTCTGTGTCTTGCTTCGCCTGAGTAAGTGCCGTAATACAGCTGTTTGCTTTTGCGTGATTTGGCGCTTTTATGAGTTCACTATCTGCATTTTCTGGCTCTAACGAAGTTCCGTCTCCATTAACGCGGCACTCTAACGCTTTTTACAACCCCATTTTTTTAAATATTTCTCTAGCTTGTCACGTACACTCAAGGCTTAAGCGATATGTGCCGCAAGAATGGCTTCGATAGGGGCACGCGGTGCAAATTTATTCAGCGTGGAAATTTCAAAATTAAATGGAATGAATGCTTACTCTCAACTCGATTTTTGCGAACTCAGCTAGATTATGTTTCCCTCATCCACTGACGTCGGAATGCTTCCCAATGAAAAGAACTGAAAGTCATACCGTACAGGAAGCTTGCATGCCATATTACCCGCTATGTTAACTGTATTGACGATGCCATTGCGATGGTAACAAATAATGTAGTACTTGAATATGGAATGACCCGTGCGAAACGAGGCTGCTCTCGAAAGATTTATAATGTTTTGTAGCTTTACTTATCTTTCTTTTTGCGATAGCGTGCAAATATCAACGCTCTTACATTATTTCCGTTTAGTTTCCTCAAACAACGGTGCGTGGATCGTCCCCGGCTTGTTTCTTCCAGCACCATGGCGTTCGACGCATTCTTTGATCGGTTTTTCAGTTTCCAAGCTAAAGAAACTTAGAGAGCTTCATTCTCTTCCGCGCTCAGTGAACAACCAAAGAAAAAACAAAATCCACTAGTAATTCCTATTTTGGTGCAATTCCGTGATAACATTTAACGTTACGTTTCTCCACTCACAGGTGTGTGCCTTTCATTGCCATTTCCGTTCGAAATAATTCCTCTAGGAGTTATGCAGTCAGCACCAATATTTTGAAGCGCTAGAGAGCCCCTTTAAAGCATTATGTTTCTTTACATAAATACGGTGGAATAAAGTAGATACTCTGAAAGCGTTTCTTTATTGTGTATTTTTGATAAGCGCGTTCTTAGTGACTTGCTGTAGCCCATAATACGGTGTAATGTTACATATGATAAGTAAAAAAAAAACACTCCATTCATCATTTTCTAGATTACGACGCTGTGTCTGTTCTCAAGCCTCCTTCCAATGCCAGTCAATGACCTCAATTTTGCTTTGCGCCTGTTCGGTTTTCTTTGATATTGAGATTCCAACAGAGGTGGCGAAGGTTATATAAAAAGAGAATATAAAAAAAACAAGAAACAGGACCAACTTCTATGGAGCGTTCATTGTCGCCACAACGTTCTCGCAGATACCTTTTTTCACGGGAGGTCCAATCGGTCCCGTTTGGGCGTACACGGACATTTTCAACGCTCCCATTGTTTTAAATCGAGGAACGACAGAGACAGCATATCTATTGTTTTGCGAAGGAGAGAGATAAATATAATAGTACAAGCTTTTTTGTATTTTTTGACGGTCGTCGTTTTGGACGGTGCCTCTTGTAAAGCGTGGGCCGTGCCGTTCGGCGATCTACCATTGTATCGAAATATAGGCGGCTATAGAGTGGCGTTCCGTACGCCCATCTGGGTGTGCGTGTTCGTTTTTTTTTAGATCAGACATTCCGTACGAAACTTGGAGAGGTCTCGAAATAGAAGCGCTCGATACCACGCCATCGCAGCTACCTCGACAGCAACAGCTATGGCTCAGAAACTATACTGTTATTATCATGCGCCCGTTTTGTGTTTTCATGTAACCGTACCAAACTACGGCCGTCTTCCACGCGGCGCAATAGAATGGAAAAACTTCCCACTTATTTTGTATTATCCTGAATAGCTTGATCGTGCACTTTGATAAGATTGAGCTCCAATTGTGAAGTTCAGTCGGGAACTAACCTCAACAGAAATTATAAGGCTGGAATGTTCCATTGCATGGATATATATATGTCAACGTGTTTATGCAGATTACCTAAGTGAGACCAACCTGACTCGCACTATATTGTTATGACTGATATGTGACATTTAGCATCCCAAAACCACCATATGATCATGAGAGACACCGTAGTGTAGGGCTGCAGAAATTTCGACCACCTGGGTTGTGTTTTTTTTCTAGTGTGCACCCAAATTTGAGCACACGGGCCTACAGCATTTTCGCCACCATCAAAAATACAGCCGCTGAAGTTGAGACTCAACCCCGCAACTTGCGGGTCAGTATCTGAGTACGTTACTCATTAGAGCACCGCGGCGGGGTGCGCTATTGCTATTCAGCGTGTGTTGCTTGTATTGTCAGTTTTCGTTTGCTTGGTACAAGTTATAGCACAGCAAAGAGTTTATTATTTGAAGACATCGTGATCATGAAAACTAGATGTGTTTTTAGAAATATTTTCACATATAAATATCAAAAGACTACAACATAACGTGTGTCTGAAAGAAACGTAGCCGTTTTAGCGTATTTCAGACATTCTACTACGAAAGCAGTAAGCCGTCCCCGACAATCTGTTGAACACTCGACAAAGACGATGAGATGTGTGCCTACAAGTGCTTACTCATTTGAAGTACTCTGTACTCAACTATGGAAGAGCAGTAGCCCGTCTGGATGTGCAGTGACTAAAATTGTGTTTAGAAAAGGGGGTTAATAGTTTAGAGCACTTGGCACTCTACTATGTGAGAGCTGAAAGCCGTTCCCAGGGATGAGGCTGCATCGACAAAATTTACACATGGGCTGGGCTCACAACGGTAAACGGAGCGTTTCCCTCGCACACCCAACGAGTAGAAAAAGTAAAACTGGTTGTCAAAAAAATGACAGAACTTTACACAAACTGAAAGCGTTCACACAAACGGCTGCTTCAATCACTCTTTCGTGCATGTTCTCATGTTTATGCCCTACAAATATTCCTATTGTTTTGTCACTTCCTTTATAAAAATGACAAAATTTATGGGATGAAATTCGCATTCGCTGTTGTAAGCTTGCTGATTTGCAAGCTCTATGTGGTGATTTTATGAAGGTCTTACATTTAGGAACCCGTTACAGCACAGCGCTACAAACCAAACCACAGTGAAATATACACAATGGTAGGTGATTGTTTGCTTATAACAGGAGTCTGACATTTATTGAGACGGGGGGTCTTGTTGTAGGCAGGTGACGCAGGGAAGCGGTGCACGGCAAATAACAGAGAAAAGGCAGCTTTCAAGCAAAAAGAAAAAATTGAGCGAATGGAAAATACGGATCCACAAAACTGGAATAAAAATCCTGTTTAAATTCAGCATCCATGGGTGTCGCCGGGCTGCAATATGTCATCCTATATAAGGAACCAAGATTGTTTTTTCAATGTGAGTTTTGGTGCTCAATATCGTTATTCATCTAATCGAATAGCTAATTAGGCGGGTGGGAGGCTGGAGTCTTACATTATTATGGAGGCTACATAATACGGAAATGCGAGGTGCAGGTTGCTGACTTCTGACGTTGCGAAAGAAAGGCGGAGCAAGTGACCATAAAGGGTTTTAAGTATGTGATAACCACTGGATTTCAGCGCTGTAATCAAGCGACCTTCTGGTCACTTCAATCATCAGTCTCTAGCGCCCCAGTGGAAAGCAAATGGTTATGCTGTTTCAGCGTAAGGATAGTCTGTTTTTACGTTTTCTCAAAAGAGCAGGGCGCTTAGAATTCGTGAATACCTCTGATATTGTTGGGTAGAGCTTGGGAAATTATTTGTATAAATTTTTTGTGAATAATAGGGACCAAGACGTCAAAAAGCAATGAAGTACTGAGGAAGGCCTATGTTCCCTGTTAATGTTAGAAGGCAATTTCAGTAGACGAAACCGACAGACGTGGAGAGCATATGGGTAGCAAATTTGTTAGTAGACAGCATTCTGCTCTCCCGTCGTAGAGTACTAAGTACTCCAAGCGATTAAGCACTTTTTTCTCAACACACATCATGTGTGAAGTGTGTTAGATGATTGCTGTGAAAACAGCGCACTGCAACCACAAAAACGACGTTGTCTTTCTTAGAATAGTATTTTTGGTATTATAGCCAAGCTGCCTAAAAATTGTGTCAAGCGAGCGAGTTCAGTGTACAGAGAGTACACTTCAACTGATGAGCTTTTTTCTAAAATATAAAGAAGGAAAGCGGAGTTGAAAAATATTTTCTAGTTGGTGTGCATTCCGTGAACCTATAGATTCTTCTCGACCAGCATTAAATAGCAACGTTTGTCTGAAAGACAGCAGCATTTTTGGTCGAAAAAATACATTTGTTTTTCTTTGTAACTTCACGTAAAATATTCATAATGTTTAATTCTCTTTCTTTCATCTCTTTCAAAAAAATGAAGCTCGCAAAATCTTGCCAATTCTCTTATGTGACCAGGCCGCTGTGCCTGGTCATATAAAAGGAGGGAGGGGGGTGCTAGGTCAGCCCCTATAGATTGACTAATAAGGAAGGGACAGTGCACGTATGGCATGAGGGAGGGACGCAAAGCCAGCCTGATAAATTAATTTCACCCTCCCTCCTCCCACTGAAGGGAACTCTGCACATGCATGCTTACGCTTAAGGCACAAAGCTGCAACAGCTTCGCTGAACTATTCTCTTACCGAAGTGCATGGACTGTAGATTTTCTTTCTTTTGTTCTGGGCGTGCTTTGTCACTGAGTGATCCTAAAATGACCAGAAACGACTAATGAGAACGAAGTACAGGTTGAAGTACAGGATGCTTCCGCAGGTTTTATGAATGGCTGACTTATAATCCCCTAAAAACGCAGTGTAACTGCTTTTTGCTTGCGTCAATGGGTTTGCTTTCTGTATGAGATGTCAAATTATAACATTAACAGCAAAGCGCCTGCCAGCCCATGCTTGATTATATCAACAGCCGAGGTAGTGCACTGGAGGTTCCCTATCAATCTAAGTAAATGGAAGAGCCTATAAAATAGCAATAACTGCACGCAAAAAAGCCCACAAATGAAAAACAAGGTATTCGGTCAACTGTTAGCACAAAATGAAATTCAAACAGTTGATGGGTTACTTTAGTGAGCTTTTTATCAGTATTTTTGCTCAGCTCAATATTAACAGTTTACATGGAGCTTGTGTTGTACAACAACCCACAAAACTATGATGCTGATATGTGGGGTTTAACGTCCCAAAACCAACCCACAAAACTAAGGTGTGAGAGCAGCAACTTTTCAGAGTTTCATGCAAAAATGCATAACAGTTGTCACCATGTTAGTTATATAGGCCAGACCATTAGGCATTAAAAAAAAGCCTGTTTTAGGCACCAAAAATAGGCAGATAAAACAATGTTTTAGATCTCTATCATCGAAGATAGGCACTTTTGTACATAAATTCAAATACCATGAAGCGAAGACGTGCACTAGAGGTATGTACGACTGGAACGCAAAAAATCATATTTGTGATGACACAAAGACACCAACAGTTAGCTTGCAACTGCTCCATGAGGCTACTGGGCTAATGAATTCCAATCAATTGACATGCAACAAGCACACTGCTCACAATCATCTTCAACCACCTCTGTCACTTAACTGAGTGTAGTAAATAGAGTGTAAAAGGCTTCCGAAAGAATATATGAAGCTGGGAATAACTCATTAAAAAGCGCTAATTTATGCATAACTACACCAAATAAATTAACACACCTAAAACAGTCATGTAAAAAATTCAGAAAATATAAATGTTTACTATCGAAAAAAAAGAATTATTACCAGAGGAATATTATATGTTAAGTGCGATTGTGGAAATCATCTCCATACACAGTGATATCGAAAGACAAGACGTTGAAACCAAACTGAACACACTTACCCTCGTTTGAAGTGCAACAGTTGGAAGCAATCTCTTCGGAGAGCATGCGAGACGTGTTTTAAAAATCGTTGTGATAGTCATGGAAACAATAGCAAACAGAGAGATAAACAGAAAGAGAAACGACTTTATTGAAAGGCACGATGAGATCGTTGACTTCAGCGTGCCGGTGGTGCGGAGGGTGGTGGCCAGTAGCTCGCCTTAACTGTTTCTGCCCACGTAACTGCTTCTGCCTGAACACGGTAACAGTCGAAGACCTGAGTGTCTCCCATCTCTCTTGAGCGAGGAAGCTGGAAGTAGTGTTTTTGGTGGAAGATTCCCACACATATCTGCAGTATATGTTGAGTTGCACTTCACCTATACATCAGTGTTTTTTTTTTCAAATAAATTTTCTTTTTAGTCAGCACCTGTCTGTGCTGTTTTTCTTCGTTTTCGCCTCAAGTTCGCTGTAATCAACCAAGATGTCCGATTTTCACCTACAAGTTCCATCTCCAGATTCAAAACTGTAACTCTCGTCACTGTGAAATGAGCTCGTACGGGATGAAGGAATGATCTACAGCTGTTTGTGGAGGGTAGTTGTACTCGGCAACGCTTTAAATATTACCCGCCTCTCGGATATAACAGTACTCACGAGCGAATAGTCTTAAATTTCTTTTAGTGACAGAAAATCTCTCGGTCTTGTGCAAGGACGATGGTAACTTTTCACGTGCCTTTCCTGTTACTGCTTCTTACGCAACGAAGGCGACTTTTTGCTGTACATGGAAAAGCAGTAATATTTTTGCTATTACAGTTCCTCCCGAACATTCAATTTACCTGACAATGCTCGCGAGGATTGTCATGTTGACGCACAAATAGGTGAGGTCTCCTTGCAGGCTACCTATAGAGAGGACTACTTTAGCGTTTGCAACTTAGCGTCCTCTTTACTGAGAAATTCCCTAGTCACGATCTCCATATTTCAAAAGTACTAGTTGCTATACTGAACAGCTTCTAACCATGTTTGCCAAGGCTCTGGCACATTGGGTACGTACGGCATCTTCTTGCACATGCGCTCGCGAGAGGTTGCATTGAGAAACACGGTGCCTTAGCTTTTGTCTTCTGAGATTTGGTTGAACAACAAAAGTAGGTTGAACTCTTTTACCATTCCGAACAGTCAATATTACCCGGTAACATGAAGAATTGACTCAAGCCGCATAAGAAAGTTGAACTTGAGGTTAAATAGCTTTAATGTAAGAGCCTAATTTTATATGTGCATTTAGAGGCATATACGTGCCTTTAGGCGCAAACTCCGAGAACAGCCGTTTGTAGCCACTATATTAACACCGTAAAAGCCCTCCTTTAGCTTGGTTGACACAGCGCACGTGGGACGACGATGAAGAAAAAGAACGCAGTCTTTATTTTTGTTGCTTGCAGCATGTGCGAATGCTTCCCAGTTTGTTTGTTTTTTGTATTTTAAGCTGAGTTGCTCTTCACCTCAACTTCAGTGGTTTTTTCCGAGATAAATTTTGTTGTGAGTCAGCACCTGTTTGTGTTCTTTTTCTTCGTCTTCGTCTCGTGTACGCTGTATCGACCAAGATGTCCCATTTTCAGCCAACCAAAAGATTCATAGACCATTTAGGATTAGTTGTTGCATGCACATCTCACGTCTTATGGCGCATAAAAAGAAGAACACCCCCACACTGCGACTACTGCAATCATGTCGATGTGTCAGAGGAGCATATCCTTACAGGATATCCGCAATGTGAAGAACAACGCACCGTACTGAATGACCCCTTGAACCGACTCGACAAACGACCATTCACTATTGGAATGGTACTTGTACCGTGGCCATATTTCCATAATTAAAGGCGCGCAGCGAGCACCCTCCATGAATTTTGAAAGGACACAAATCGAATTAGCTACCTTTAGTTCATATTATACCTTGCCGTCATGTGTACGCACTCTATCCGCAGGTTATTCCGGCATATTAACTAAACTATGCCCATACATAGTGTGCTCATTTATGCATTATAAGCCCGATAGGGTATATATTAGGTATATAGTTTTTCTTATCTTATTCCTAATTAGGTACCTATTTACTGTTTCGATGTTTAGATAGCCGGCTCTAATTTAGCCTACCTTCCCATATTATTTCAAATAGAAATAAAAAATACGCAAACGAATTCGCTCAAGCTTACTTCCTATGCTCTCCTTTACCTCTAGCTTATGCTCATGTATCAAAGTGGCGCTGAAGGAACCTCAGTAAAAAAGTAGGCACTTGCCTGAATTTCGGTCTCTAGTTTTTACCTGTTTGTGTGCAGCCTTATGCAGATGATAGAAACGATAACGTTTTGGATACCTGGGTTCAACGCTGTCAGGTTACAGCGAATGTAGTATTTGTAAACTGTTATGCATGTTTTTTAGGGTATAATCATTATTTCTTTTTCGTATTTATTTTTTGAGTGGTATAGCCTGTGTCAATTTTATTTGCGATTAGTTTTTTTTTTGTACCCTGTCTTCTCAGTTGCGCAGTCGTGATGGTGTGCCATAAGACTAGGACTTCTGAACATATGTGTGTATTCCTTCTTTATTTGTGAGTTCAGCACCTTGTCGTCTCTTCCTCCATTTTTTGTTTGTATATTAGCGCTGTTTTTACATTTAAGCATGAACCACCAACTAGCCCAGCTTTCACTTCTAGAAACTATATTGTTGCATCCAGTGGATAAAATACTCGTAGATTCCGAGTGTCTAGAGGACTAGAACAATACAATAAAGATGAACGAAACGCAAAACTTCCTTTATCCAAACAAAGAACAATTTCAAAGCAGAAACTTGAAAAAAAAGCCTCTTGTGGCTGCCAACTTTCACTTTTTGTAGCTAGTGAGCCGCAGGTCGTGGGATAGAATGCCCGCTGTGGCAGCTGCATTCTTGATGGAGGTGAAGATGCTGTAGGCCCGTATGCCCACATTCATGTGCACGTCAAAAAATCCCAGGTGGTTGAAATTTCCGGAGCCCTCCCCTACAGCATCTTTCATATACAGCTGATAGTTTTGGGAAGTTAAACCCCACATATCAATCATTTCTCTTTTCGTACGGCTGACTACCATTGTGAACATGCTGTCGGCCATTACACATTTATTTTCCCCCTCTCACACTAAGCCATGGGAAGAAGGGAAGGAATGTGTTAGTGTATGTTTAGTGCACCTCCCTTTTTAACGGATTCCATTGCGGAGCGGTTGAGAGCCAACAGTGCCAAAGGCAAGGACTGCCACTGCCAAGAAGCAGTGTTTCTTCGATTAAGCATGCAGAAAACGTACAGCCTTGAACGCCGTCTGCTCAGGCTTCTGCGTCAAGAGCTGCTGTAGAGGTGTTTTGTATATCGATTCTAGTACTTCGAATGTACTGCAGGACTCTTGTGCTGGAGTTCATCGCTGCGCTTTCAGGGAACTATACCTCATGACCCCACGGTTTTTCAACGTATAAGGTACGCAAAACATGATTAGAAAAAATTTATTGCCACAAACGTCAATAACACTCAACAGAACATTTCCGTCTTAGACATACTCTAACGATGATGACAAGACAGACGTCATTTACATGAACATGGATATGAGATGACGTTGAAAAAACATGTACATTCGATGGTTCACACAAACACAACCACAAAATACTTCAAAGTAAACAAGAGACAAATAAAACATAAATATGTACATTTTGCATATTTACATGTTGGCATGCCATTTCTGTCGGCACATCGACAGATCAGCTTACCAATACCAGGCCGGCCGAAAGACAAGTTTCACTCGTCCGTCATAGACCGACACAAAAGGGCAAGACCAGTGCCGAAGAAATTCCTCTTCACCGAGGAAGAAGAGCTCCTCCGACAAAACAGACAGCAGCTCCGAGTACAATCGTTCTAGGATCGGGTAGAGCGCGCGGCGGCGGCGGCCCGCTGCAACCGCCTCGCAGCGGTTGCGCCAGAGGCAGAAAGCGCCGGCAACAATGAGAAGACAAGCGAAGCGGCCTCGCGAACAACGCCCAGAAGAAACGAAGCGATTTACTCTGAGGCAGTGAAATCCAGCATGTACGGCTCTCCAAAAAACGCGAGCAATGATACAATGCCTCAGAAAATGCTGATTTGTTTCCCGAAGGGAGCAGTTCGGACAAGTTGCTGACTGGACTATTCTCCACCTTTCGAGGCGGTCGAGAGTGGGAAGTACACCCCATCCCAGGCGCCACATGAAGTCCCGAAGGTGTCCAGGCAGAAAAGAAGCCGTTAAGGAGCTCCAAGACACCCGTCTAGAGCGAGCACGGCGGGCTGGCGGGACCAACGGAAGCAACAAAGCAGCAGTTGTCTCAACTATGTGGTTGTTCAAAACATCTATGCCAGGACAGCTCGACTTGACATGGCGAAAAAATGCAACAGTTGTTGCATAAAAAGCAGGAAGTGTTATTGACTGTGGCCCCCTGTTAAGTTGCACATTAGGCATCAAATGGCGAAGGTGAGTACCCAGAAAGTAATATGCAAGCGTTCGTGCGGGAGATTCCTCCCCTTGCACTAGGCGCAAAAGGAAACGCAGTGCCAGCAGCCGACAGCGTATGGACACTGAAGGGAAAGCAAAGCCTCCTTGAGCACGCTGCTGTCCCAGTGCCGCGCGAGAGACCAACTCAGTGCCGCCTGACCAAAAAAAGGAACACAAAGCAGACTGCAGTGATCGCACGATACGTAAAGATGGTTGCACGACGTGAGAAAGGTACCAAATGCGACCGCAAAATACAGTCTGCGCAAGGTACCTCCGCTCAAGAAGCGGGAAGTGGAAATCCCGGGCATCCTGAATTTTCAGTCTTACTTCCTCGAGAGCGTTTAACCAAACAGATTCGCAAATGCCGTAGTGGTTGTATGAAATACCTAAAATACGAAGGGACGCGGCCGGCTGAATGGGAACACTGGCGCTAAGCCTGGAGTTTGGAGAGCCAATGAAGAAATACCGGGATTTGGAGATGTTCAACGCTGCACCTGAAATGTCGCCATACTGGGAAAATACATGCAGGCTGCGTGAAAGGCTATCTTCATCTGAAAGGTACAAGGTTATATCATCAGCGAAAGCTGTGACTTTCACGACACCGCTACCAGGAAGCGGAAGACCCCGGACACGTGAATCCGCATCAAGAGCACGCAAGTATGGCTCAAGGCTGAGGACAAATAGCACAGGAGACAATGGACATCCCTGACGGACCCCACGTGTTATAGAAAAGGCAGCACTTTCCCAACCATCCAGAACTAGTGTGCTTTTCAGACCAGTGTACGTATTTTTAATCATTTCCACAAACGAATGAGAAAAGCCGAAGGCTGTGAGCACATTAAAGATATACGTGTGCTCTAGTCGGTCAAACGCTTTTTCCTGGTCCAAAGACACAAGGATACCACGCGCAGATCGCGACAAAGTATAAGCTATGATATCCCGTGTGGTATATGACAAGCTGTGTATTTCTCGTCCAAGCACTGATGAAGTCTGGTGATAACCTATTAGGGTGTTCAACAGACCCCTCAAACGTTGAACGGCTACCGCCGCGAATATCTTATATAGTCAACGTTGAGGAGCGTGATAGGTCTCCAATCTTCAGGATTAACAGAGGAAGCATCACCCTTTGGAATAAGCACAATGCGTCCATCTCGAAAACTTGATGGAAAGACACCGTCCTCGTAGCATCGCCGGATTACCGCGGTAAATGTAGCACCAATCTCATCCCAAAATGTCAAGTAAAACTCAACAGGTAAACCGTCTGGCCCTGGGGCCGTTCCACGTTTCATAGATTTCAGTGCCGCCTTTACCTCATCAGCCGACGGAGGGATGTGCAGGCAATCTGCAGCTTCTTGAGGAATACGGGGCAAACTTTTCAACATTGGCGGTGTTTCATCACAGTTAGTCCTCATGGCCGAACACGACATTGCTTCAAAATGCGCCAAGAAAACAGATCGATCACGCGTAGGAAGCCGCTGCGCAGGTGGTATTTGTGCTGTCATAGAGACAGGTGGCTCTGATTGCCCAAAAAAGGAATGTCTCGCGTAGCGCAGCACCTCGGGATGTGCACATGGGTTGTGTCTACAGCGCCATGCTGCTGCCGCCAGAGACGAAGCAGCAGTCAAGCGCTGAAAGCGTTCACGCAGTTCACGCTGCCACGCTCGCATCAGAGGACAAGGCGTCTCGGCGCGCAAAGCAATGCGCAACTTCATCGCGGTATCAGCAAGCTCTTCAGAAACGCGTCGACGAAGCGAACGCCCCTCTACTGCGCAGCGCAGGCGCCACTGTGTTTTAAGCGCATCCCAATCTTCAGGACCAGACGCCGTGAGCGACACACGTATTGCGTGTGACAAATCTGATCTTGAGCGCGCGTCCTGCAGGACGCGAACATCAAGACGCCATGGCTTTTCTGAGAAAGAAAATGGAACTTCGAGCTTCAAGACAATAGGCCGATGATCAGATACGTACACAGGAGAATGTGGGAAGGACGGAACGCATAAATCAGAGACAAACGCCTCTAACGCTCGTGGGATATAAGCCCGGTCGAGCCTGCTGGAGGATCGTCCACGTCGCCATGTCCAAACAAAGGTATTTCCGTGCACTACATTGTGCGCGTCTAGTAATGAAAAGTGGTGGACAAGGCGGCGAAGCTCGCGTGAATTCCAAGCAGACCGGCCCCAGCCAGGACCTTGTACATCGGTTCGCGTATTTAGAACGCAGTTGAAGTCGCCAATCAAAATGACATCACGACCGTCAAGAAAAAACACATCCAGGTCTCTAAAAAAGTCATTAGACTGTCCAGCTTGCGCTGGCCCATACACACACAGTATCCTTAATCTGAAAGAAAAGTAGCTACAGTCTAAAGCCAAAACCCTGCCCACGCCATCGTAAAAAGCATGATGATCCCTTAATAGAGCTCGGTTAAAAATAATAATACCTACTCCTGTAAAACGAGATGTAGCAAAAGAGAAATAACAATCTAGGTTGAACCTTCGTTTAAAAGCAAGCACGTCGGATAGCGAGAAAAAATTTGTTTCCTGGAGGCACAAAACATCACAATTTGCAGCGCGGGCGACACTAATCACTTCAGCCTGCTTTGCCGGACTGCGAAAACCCTGAACGTTCAATGAAATAATATGCAGTGTAGTAGCCATAATAAAAAGTAAAGACTAACCTGGACGCATAGTTCTAGACGGTGTCCTGGAAAGTGTCCAGGGGACACTTGCTCGACCAAATTACAACGCACTGTTCGACCCTCCAGAAGAGGGTCGAGGTTTTTTGGACCGTTGGGATTTACCACGGCCATCACTGCGTTCATCGGAGCAAGAGCTGGAAGTGTGCCCTCGCTTTGTTTCACGTGGAGCTCCCATTTCAACGTCAAAATCGGCAAGGCTAGACAGTCCGATGCTACTATCCAGTCCCAGGCTGAAGCCGTCTTCTGAAGACGTGTCCTGAGGAGGTAGGGACTGAGCCGCCGGCAAGCTTGGATCCACATTCTTGATGCTGGCAGCACTGTCCGCGTCTCGGCAGTCCGGTGTAGGCACCCTTTGTGAGGGCGATTTTTTACGTGTACGACGCGAGGTTGAAATGGTCGGAGCGGCCGCAACAGAAGAGGCTGTGGTGTTTTCGCCACTGTTTTCCAAAATAACAGGGGTCGTAGGGTCAACTCCAACAGCAGCAGCCTGATAACTGGGGTCATTTGTGCACTGAACATCAAGTGGCGTCAAAGAAGAGACGCCGACGCCGTTTTCAGGGCAGTGCGTTGCGTCTTTCGAAGCGCACGGTTCCTGCACCAGCGGGGAGGCCGACGCGCCAAGCGTCGCATCGACAATCGCGCTTTCGTTGTGCGCTTCGTTTGAAGGAACTTGTAGGGGTGAGGCCAGCACAGCGTCGGTGACCTCCTCTGCGTCCCCCGAGTCGGTAGTTGGTTCCGTTGCCGGTGTCAGTGGTGGAAAGGCACCAGCGGCAGCGTCTGAGTAAGAGCGGCGGACAGGGCAAACCACAGTTGGGTGGCCGTCCCCGCAGCGTCGACATGGGCGGTCACATCCTTCACTAACGTGACCGTGCACACCACAGCGACCACAATACGGTGTTGTGCACTGGGCTCGTAGATGGTCCCCTGAGCCGCATCTTCGACATACACGCTGGAGACCACGGTAGTCAAACGTAGCACGGGGACCGGAGATGCGCAGGTAGTTCGGCACAGGATTAGCGGCGTTCATCTCCATTCGAACATACCGCGTTCCAGTGAGTACGCCGCGTCGCCCGCTCATCAAACCACTGGTGACAGTGAGCACCTTGCCATATGGGGATAACGCTTGGACGAGAGCTTCGTTTGAGACGAACGATGGCAGGAACAGGCAGGCGACGTTGGTCACTTGTGGGCCAACGGGAACGACTTGAACACGCTCGCCGCCAATCACCAGGCAGCCAGCATTGACGATTAGAGACATGGAGGCCATGCTCTTAACGGTGACTTGGAAGTTTCGAGCTCCCTGATGCTGCACGCAGTATACCTCTTAGAGGCCGACTATTGAGGCCGTCGCATCAACGACGGTCTCGGCACTAGTCCCCGTAGGGACAACAACGTCGAAGACAAGCGCCTTCGAAGGCGTCCAAGACGCGACGGGCACCATGACTCGTACTGACGGACGCCCCTGACGTAGAACGATCAGGGACGTCCTTACACAGGCTTGGTTCAGAGTTGAACTTGAGGTTAAATAGCTTTAATGTAAGAGCCTAATTTTATATGTGCATTTAGAGGCATATACGTGCCTTTAGGCGCAAACTCCGAGAACAGCCGTTTGTAGCCACTATATTAACACCGTAAAAGCCCTCCTTTAGCTTGGTTGACACAGCGCACGTGGGACGACGATGAAGAAAAAGAACGCAGTCTTTATTTTTCTTGCTTGCAGCATGTGCGAATGCTTCCCAGTTTGTTTGTTTTTTGTATTTTAAGCTGAGTTGCTCTTCACCTCAACTTCAGTGGCTTTTTCCGAGATAAATTTTGTTGTGAGTCAGCACCTGTTTGTGTTCTTTTTCTTCGTCTTCGTCTCGTGTACGCTGTATCGACCAAGATGTCCCATTTTCAGCCAACCAAAAGATTCATAGACCATTTAGGATTAGTTGTTGCATGCACATCTCACTTCTTATGGCGCATAAAAAGAAGAACACCCCCACACTGCGACTACTGCAATCATGTCGATGTGTCAGAGGAGCATATCCTTACAGGATATCCGCAATGTGAAGAACAACGCACCGTACTGAATGACCCCTTGAACCGACTCGACAAACGACCATTCACTATTGGAATGGTACTTGTACCGTGGCCATATTTCCATAATTAAAGGCGCGCAGCGAGCACCCTCCATGAATTTTGAAAGGACACAAATCGAATTAGCTACCTTTAGTTCATATTATACCTTGCCGTCATGTGTACGCACTCTATCCGCAGGTTATTCCGGCATATTAACTAAACTATGCCCATACATAGTGTGCTCATTTATGCATTATAAGCCCGATAGGGTATATATTAGGTATATAGTTTTTCTTATCTTATTCCTAATTAGGTACCTATTTACTGTTTCGATGTTTAGATAGCCGGCTCTAATTTAGCCTACCTTCCCATATTATTTCAAATAGAAATAAAAAATACGCAAACGAATTCGCTCAAGCTTACTTCCTATGCTCTCCTTTACCTCTAGCTTATGCTCATGTATCAAAGTGGCGCTGAAGGAACCTCAGTAAAAAAGTAGGCACTTGCCTGAATTTCGGTCTCTAGTTTTTACCTGTTTGTGTGCAGCCTTATGCAGATGATAGAAACGATAACGTTTTGGATACCTGGGTTCAACGCTGTCAGGTTACAGCGAATGTAGTATTTGTAAACTGTTATGCATGTTTTTTAGGGTATAATCATTATTTCTTTTTCGTATTTATTTTTTGAGTGGTATAGCCTGTGTCAATTTTCTTTGCGATTAGTTTTTTTTGTACCCTGTCTTCTCAGTTGCGCAGTCGTGATGGTGTGCCATAGGACTAGGACTTCTGAACATATGTGTGTATTCCTTCTTTATTTGTGAGTTCAGCACCTTGTCGTCTCTTCCTCCATTTTTTGTTTGTATATTAGCGCTGTTTTTACATCTAAGCATGAACCACCAACTAGCCCAGCTTTCACTTCTAGAAACTATATTGTTGCATCCAGTGGATAAAATACTCGTAGATTCCGAGTGTCTAGAGGACTAGAACAATACAATAAAGATGAACGAAACGCAAAACTTCCTTTATCCAAACAAAGAACAATTTCAAAGCAGAAACTTGAAAAAAAAAGCCTCTTGTGGCTGCCAACTTTCACTTTTTGTAGCTAGTGAGCCGCAGGTCGTGGGATAGAATGCCCGCTGTGGCAGCTGCATTCTTGATGGAGGTGAAGATGCTGTAGGCCCGTATGCCCACATTCATGTGCACGTCAAAAAATCCCAGGTGGTTGAAATTTCCGGAGCCCTCCCCTACAGCATCTTTCATATACAGCTGATAGTTTTGGGAAGTTAAACCCCACATATCAATCATTTCTCTTTTCGTACGGCTGACTACCATTGTGAACATGCTGTCGGCCATTACACATTTATTTTCCCCCTCTCACACTAAGCCATGGGAAGAAGGGAAGGAATGTGTTAGTGTATGTTTAGTGCACCTCCCTTTTTAACGGATTCCATTACGGAGCGGTTGAGAGCCAACAGTGCCAAAGGCAAGGACTGCCACTGCCAAGAAGCAGTGTTTCTTCGATTAAGCATGCAGAAAACGTACAGCCTTGAACGCCGTCTGCTCAGGCTTCTGCGTCAAGAGCTGCTGTAGAGGTGTTTTGTATATCGATTCTAGTACTTCGAATGTACTGCAGGACTCTTGTGCTGGAGTTCATCGCTGCGCTTTCAGGGAACTATACCTCATGACCCCACGGTTTTTCAACGTATAAGGTACGCAAAACATTACCGGGAAAGAATGTTCTGGCATATTCTGCGAATGTATAAAATTCGGATATCCCATAGTGTTCCCAAGTTCATGCGATATTATTTATTGTCTGTAGTATTTACATAATAACAAAGAGGATTTAGTTAGTTCCTGACATTTATATGAACAATATTAGTAGTTAAATTCGTTCCCGAAATTTCTCGCCAACTTATATCACTGAACATAGCCATAAGTAACTAATGAGTCATTTTACGCCGTTATCTGTAGTTTTCATTGCGCCAATGGTTGATAGTCTGCCCACTTAGTAGTCCACAGAAAAACTCACAACATGGAATGCTGGCGGCAGTACAGCAATGTTGCTTTTTTTAATGTGGTCATGTATTGCATGGTTTTTCAAGTCATGGAGGGACTGAGATCCCACAACCATCGAGACTGGTACAGGGACGAGAGGGTTCGCGCTGCCGTATGAGACAAAATGATTGAGGAAGAAAACCGCGAAGCATTCACGATGTGACGAATGCAGACTGTTTCACGATCGCCTATGCGGAAAGTTTCTACGCGCGTATGCTGATCCCCCCGGTCACCACGACGAACAAACGACAATGGGTTTTCAACGCCATCGTGCTGCATGAACCGTAGCCACGTGTCGACGTGCACCTACGCTTACCGTAGGCCATCGCGTGACCTAGACCATAACGGTGCGAGTGGCAATGCCCTCCGTACGACGAATATGCGACACTCGACGGTCATGGCGATTCGACACTCGCGTCGCTTACAGGGGGACTGAAAACGAGCCTCTCAACGACTACACCGGCACAAATGTCGCCTCGCAATGGGTGAAGTCACGATGGCCGAAAGGCTCACCAACTGTGCCATGAAACATCGAGGCATGGAGGCATTTATGTCCAAGAACTACGGGCTGTTGTAGAGAGACCTGTGAAAGTGGCGGCAGGCAAGGAGCAAAAAATAAGGCGGAAGCGATAGGCACGTCAGAGAGTCAACCACCTGTACACGACTGCCGGTCTCCTCGAACAGATGCGTGCATCGGTTAATAAGCAAAGCACGACGTGGGACACAGAGGCGTACAAACAGGCCGGAAGAATGAGCCCAGCAGCGGAAGACGAAGCGAGAGTGCACGCGCACGCAGGGTGGGTGACTACCGCGGCCCTTCCGACTCGGACACGCAGCGGACGAATTTCACCGTTATTCGGTGACGCGGACACGCAGCGGTTAGAAGCGGGCAAGGAGGACGGCCCAGTGGCGGCGAGCGTGAGGTCTTTCTCGCGGTCACCCTCGCCCGCGGTGTCCCAACCCGTCCCGGCTGCTCGGAAGCACGCGCGGCACTCGTAAAGCCGTGGAAGGCTGCGAGCGCGAGACAGATCCGACTCTCGGAGGTGGCGCTGGGTGGAATCTATCGCTGGCCCACATCGCGCGAGCGCTCGTACGTTGCCGACGGTAACGGTCCTCTCCGATGCCGGCGTACTGATCATCACTGCCGAGTCGGCCGTGTAAATCCCCCTCTTCTGGTATACGAATCGGGAGAGAGAGAGAGGAGTTAGCAAGAAGAAGGCGAACAAGAGAACTGGTTCTTTTTCAGCGATATTTCTTTCTTGATCTCGCTGTTCCCCTTGCCCACTCTCGCGGCACGCTGATTTCGTGCGCTCACTGGGTGCGCGGAACGGTTTCGGAGAAGAGTGAAAGGGTAAGGATTTGGCAGCGTCTGTGGTGGTGTGTGTTTCTGTCTCACCGCTGAGGACCTCTCGTTCCACCGAGTCTGGAGCGCACAAGAAAAGCGACCGAGAGAGAAGACCCGGCGAGAAGAGAAGGCCGGGCGAGCGTGCCGCGCATGTCGAAGAAGACGTGCTTTCCCCGGAACGTCCCAGCTTTCGAAAGCCCCGAAGGCAAGGCGCCAGTACCGGTAATTGGCGCAGGACCGTTCGAAAGCAGCAGCATCTGGTGTGACTCCTGTTGTCGCCCGCCGCACAGAAACGTGGTTGTCTCGGCAGCGTCACTACCGCCCTGTGTGCGCGGTCGTCGTCTCTAGTGTGGTCGCAGCGTTGCCCGTTCCAACGCTGCTGTGATACGTCGCCGTGCTGTGGTTTCATCCTCACGGTCTATGGTTCGTTGCTGTCCTGAAGCCAGTGAACGCCCGGGAGTGGCGTGAGCCTGGGCTGTCCGCGCGGAAGTGGACGACGAAGACGTCTGACAGACGCGGCCCGCTCGCGACAAGATGCGTGCGGTGCCAAGCTTACACTCACTAGGACACAGGCGACTCTGGAAGTCTTTGGTGATGACGTCGCGCTGCTGCGACGCTCCTGCAGTGTGGCACTGACTACAGTTGGTCTGCGATGATTTTGTTATTTGCGGTGAGTCCCATAACTTGCTCATTTATTACGGTAAACCCCACATATCAATCAATCAATTGCTTATTTATTAAGCTACCCTGTCATTGAATTTGACGCAACGTAAGCAATTTGCTGACTTCAATCAGTTTGCGTGCGCTATAGTGTCTTCCTAGAGGACCGGAATGGCAATCGTATATCTGGCTGTTTTGTTTTAAACGAATTTGTTTAAACATATATAATGGCACTGCAAATACGTTGAAAAAATGGGGATGTACATGTTAATTTTTCAAGTACTGGCACAAAAACACGAAAATGAACATGAATTCATACCAATTTGTCTAGCTATCGCCTTTACTCTAGTTTTGATGATAGATCCGAGTATGTACCTTTTTGCTCTCTGTATGCTCCAATTGGTACTTCAAACGTCATTAAAACTGTTGTCAGTGAGCAGCCCTATTATGGAAGCAGTTACTTTACCTTCGGAAAAGCCTGCTTGAAATATTTGCTGCCCTATAATTAGGCAAAAATATGTTTAACTTATTCTGCCTTTTTGGCAAAAATCCGAATGGAGAATAATAAAAAAATGAAAAGTAGCCTTGGAAAGTTGCCGCAGACAATATAACTTGAAGAAGAAGTGGTCGCGCAGACAGAAAGTGCAATTTGTATATATGTAACCACATCCTGCTTTTAACCTCACCGATATAAATAAATAGCTGAGAAGGAGCCCGTATTCGATTTTCGGGATCGTCGCGTGTAAATGGCGGCGTTTCGACACTTTCTACAGGGCGGCTGACAAACCAACTAAAGAACTTTGATTGATTCATATGGGTGGTTTAATGTTCCAAAAGCCTCATATGAGTATGAGAGACGACGTAGTGGAGGGCTCCGGATTATTCGACCACCTGGGGTTCTTTAACGTGCACACAAATCTGACCACACGAGCCTACAGCCTTTTTGCCTCCATCGGAAATGCAGCCGCCGCTGCCGGGATTTAATCCCGCGACTTGCGGGTCAGCAGTCGAGTACCTTAGCTACTTGACCACCTTGGCGGGGCTACCACCTCAAGAAAGCACCATAGATATCAATTGTGTTCTCTTAGACGCGTCTGCCTGAATTAGCGATTCAATTGACTGAGTGACTTGCTCTTTCGTTATTCATATTTTAGCTTTTTCATTGTAATAACATAGGAGGTCCCGCCTGCGGTTTACTACCTTGGGACCTCCTCCTGCATACTTACTCACAATGTACACTTTTTTTTTCAATCAATGAAACTTTATTTTCATGAATAGATATATGAAATTACAGGGAATATTTGGACCGATAGCCTAAAGTGGCTAGTGGACGGTCCAATACAATGTGCAAACATAAAAAAGTGTACAGGTCAGCTCTGAGGTAACAACATAAAAAAAACAAAAAAACAATCCTATGTGACAGATAACACAGTATTACAATTTTTCCTGCAGATATGCATACTTATTAGCTTGCAGCTAGTTTCTATACATAGGCACTTATTAAAGAAATACAATGAAAATCGAATCAAACACACACATGCTTACATGTCTTGACTCCACAGAAAAAATGATTTACATGCCATGCTGAAATTACGAGCCGTTTTAATCTCTAGGGGGACCGTGTTCCATATTTTTGTTCCATTAAACTGTATCAGTCTTTCTCCGTAAACATTAAAACATTTGGGCAGATTGAAATTGCCATTCGAAGCATGTCGCGTATTGCGTTTAGGAATTGAAAAAAGATCAGCAGGCAAAGGTGTATTTCTATTAATTATGTTATTTACTGAAACGGCAATTTTGTAGTCACGCAACATCGGAACCGAGAGAATGCGTTGTGATTGGAATATATTACTTACTGATTCACCTTGGCTTATGATTTTCAGTGTACGCTTTTGAAGTCGTTCAAGAGTTTTTAGATAACTGTTGTACGTCACACCCCACGATTCCAGACAGTAACCTATGTGACAATGACACAATGAAAAGTAGAGTGTGCGAAGTATAGCTTGTGGAAAATATTGGCGAGCTTTTATTAGAGAATAGCAGCCATAGGCTACCTTTGCGCACACACTCTGTACTTGCTCATGCCAGTGTAAATGTTCATCAAAAGTGACGCCTAAATATTTAAAACAAGGAACTTGTTGAATAGGAGCGTTGTTTATTGTTAGGTTAAGAGATTCAGCGTCAATATGTTTTCTACGAGAGTGAAACACCATGTACTTTGTTTTAGTACAGTTAACAGTCAGCTAATTCCTGGCAAATCATTCCGAAATGTTCAATAAATCGGTCATCGCGTCATTTTGTAAATCTGCTAAGGAGTGTCCTGTGAAAACTAAAACAGTGTCGTCCGCGTACATTAGTGCCCTTGACCTCTGTAGGGATCGCGGGACATCATTAATATAAAGAGAGAACAATATAGGGCCCAAAACTGAAACCTGTGGCACCCCGCATTTAATATAACCGTAAGATGACTTGATGTCACCAATGACTACCTTTTGTTTGCGTGCCGATAAATAACTAGAAAAAAATCAAGCGAGTTACCTTTTATCCCATAGGAATGCATTTTTTCCAGTAAAATGGATTGACTAATAGCATCAAATGCCTTTCGTATGTCTAAAAATACTGCTATTGTTATGTTGTTTTCATGTAGCGCGGAATTAATATATTGCGTAAGCATCGAAACAGCAGTTGAAGTGGACCTGTTTGCAACAAAGCCGTGTTGCTGGGGACAAAGTACATTCTGTTCACCCAGGAAGCGCCTTAACTGCGACGAAATTAGTTTTTCAAGCGTAGTGTTAATACTACGCAGGACAGATATTGGTCTGTAGCTGTCCCGAAGATTCCGATCACCAGATTTGTACACTGGTATTACTTTGGCGGTCTTAAGTATACTAGGATAAGTTTTAGAGGAAGGAGGAGGAAGCAACAAAAAGGGAGAAGGCAGGGAGGTTAACCAGAAAGACATCCGGTTGGCTACCCTACACTGGGGGATAAAGGAAGGGGACAAGAAAGACGAGAAAGAGGGAAGAGAGGGAAAAAAGGGGGTGGGGGAGAGACTGACAGTAATTTCACTGCAGCGTCTAGAACTCTACCGCATGTCAGAGGCGTTCACACAAGCCTGTCTTTCTCAGGAAACGCAGCAGGGCTTTCACTGCCTTGTGGGCTGTCGAGGCATGTGTACGTTGCTGTAATAGCACCTGCACAGAAAGAGGCCGATCATCCAGTCGCCGCATTGCGTTGGCAAGTACTTGTCTCTCTGAGGCAAATCGAGGACAATGACACAGCAGGTGTTCGATATTTTCGTCGGTTCCGCAAACATCGCACGCCGCACTGTCAGTAATTCTGATTAACGTGGTATAAGCTTTCGTGAAAGCAACTTTCAGCCAAAGGCGATAGAGAAGCGAAGCTTCACGTCGATGTATTTTAGAGAAAAATGCATGATTAAATATATGGCATAAGGGACCACACAAAACATCAATATTCTCCTTTAAGATCCTTCATGATATGGCGTCATGGCCAGCTGCCTTGTTCCCTGGTAACTTATTAATTACTTGTCGGATGTCATTCTAGGTTACAACACATAGATCGAAATCATTGGTAACAGTACAGGGTGCATTTAAATTCGGCATATGAGCAGGGAACTTCCTCGCAAGGCTGAGACCAATATTAGTAAAGTAATCGTTAAAGTTATCGGCCACTTCTCGAGTTGGATTATCAGGTATAATGCGTTCTTTGCTACCCATGCCAGTGACGTCTTTAACAATCTGCCATATCTTCTTCGTGTTACCATCAATTTCTTTCACTAGGTTGGTATAGTAGCACTTCTTGGATGATTTTCTTATCATTGCTACTGACTTATTTCTGTAAAGCTTAAAATTTTGATGGTAGTATTCATTGCTCCTGTTATTTTTCCATTTGTCGTAGTAAAGATCTTTCAGCTTCAAAACCTGAAGTATATTTCTATTCATCCATGGACATATGGCATGGTCATAATTTCGGCGCGAACAGCTACGCGTTGATCGTTCAATGACATCCACAATGCATTTTACACTGTTATCACACTCGACGTCCACGTCTTCATCATAGAGGGCATCAAAATTCGTACCTTGTAGTAGTTTTTGCACGGAATTATAGTCGACACGTGTTGTTCGTTTAATGGCAGGTATGTCAGGAGCACAAATGTGTTTCTGGGGTAAAAATAGAAAGGTGGGATTGTGATCCGCAATAGCAACAGCGTATACGCCTGCCGATACATCCAGGTCAGCGTTACACAACACGTGATCAATAATCGATTCCGAGTGGTCTGTTATGCGAGTGGGTGATGAAATAACATTTCTCAGATTAACTGATTGTAGCAAAAACACGTAATCATCACACGTATCTCCAGACACGTCTATGTTAATATCACCGCAGACAATAAAAGGTGCTTTAGAGGCCACAATGGGCATCATGGTACTTTCCATCACAGTAATGAAGTCAGCCACACTGGAATTTGGTGGACGATATATTACACCGATGACAACACCATTTTGAAGATGAATAAAAAGAGTCTCTGCCGATGCCGACACTTCTGATGCTAATAAAGAAACAATGATTGATTGATTGATTGAATTCCTTAAAATTTTGGCGTTTTATTAAGTAGGAGTGTTACGGTTTTTGTGCTTCATTAAATGACGCGTTAACTTAGAAGTCACCTATAATAAATAGCTGTGCCTTACGACATTTGTGCTAATTAATATACAGGATGTTCAAAATTAAGCTTTATGAATATTTCAAAATTCAGAGCTTGAAGGCCCGTAAAATAACCATTGCAGATAAAATAGTTTATACAGGGGGTGGGGGCGGGAAGGTTTGAAATCGCTCTCCACCGCCGATTATAACTAAGATTGAGAATGGACTGTCTGTGATCACAGGAAGCGGGCATGTTTGTATTGAAAAGTTAGAATCAGTCATGTTTCTACACAATTGAACTTTAGGCTGAATCATAGCAGCACGCCTGTACTGCTAGATATTTTGCTCCAAAGTTTATTCGAGATTCGTAGAATGCAAGACAGTGGGCACTGGCACAAAGCTCTTCCCTGATGTGTCGTGTTGGTGGCCTGCGCAGTTTGATCTAACAACTGGTCGAAGGCATAGGCAATCATGAAAACGATTAGCCTTTTTCTTACAGCTGGCCATAGCAAGCAATGACTGTTCGTCACATCAAGCAGAGAGGGACGCTGTGCCGATCATATCTGCATTGAATGAGTAATCGCGCAAGCCACAATTGACTTTTCAGCGGGATATCTCAGTGCGCAGACATGCTAAAAGATTTCTTCTCAGTAGCTGTTTAGAAACCCAACTGCGTCCAGTGTTTCAATACAAACAAGTCAGCTTTATGCAGTCACTGAAGCTTAACGATAGGATTTTAGTTAATTGTGGGTCCAACAGTGCTAATTATAATCTTACAGTGTCCTTAGAAGCGTAATTTATTTTTGAAGCAGGTATTCACCTTATGACCATATTTAACTTTTAAGAAAACCATAACGCTTAACTTTCAACACCCGGTGTTTTTATAGGCCATCCCTTATAAATCTCGTACTAAATTTTGTGAGAACGTGAAATGATTTTTACCAACGAAATGGGTGTATTCGAGAGCTACATGAACGGAAAACAAATTTGTTCATGTTTTCATCTAAAAAGCTTTCTGGCAAAAAATTATGAATGCATTGAGGGCTATCATCACGCAAAAACTGTTGAGCGGGTTTAGTATGCTCTCAAATAAATACAGCAATGTTATATTTAATCATATCTAACATTATTGTCCACAACAGCGTGGCATAGACTTTCTCCGTGCAAACCTTCATCTTAAAGACGAAACATGTTAAATGAGTTTTTATTCACCAGGAGTTCTTTGAATTGAGCAATAAGAACGGTGAAACACCACGTATGATACTTCACATCAATATTCCAAAAAATGACATTCGCATGAAGTTTCGCCTAAAGTTCTCACACACGCACGTCAACATCGATGGGTTCTTTGCTTGGCATTCAGTAAAGACAAATGCCGTAACATTGTCCGATGCTCGGTTATAAAACACCCCTCTCACGATCATGACCTTATAGAGGACCGAGGATAGGAGTTACGGTGAAGCCTTGCCAAACTATGCGTTCATCGCGGAAGGAGTACAACGAATATTGAGAAGGGGGCGGGGGGCTTTCAAAACTACAGGCTCTCTTGATCCGAAAAACGTCGTCGACGTGTGTGCTTTTGTGCACTCCATAAAGGCAGCCCCGGTGGCCACGGCAGACAAAACAGCGGCGCGGTTTCGATAATTGATCGCCTCACTTTCTGTGACACGAAAAATGGTACGCCGAATACTCGGCCTTGAAGTGACCTGTAGGCCAAACGTCAGCACGTTTATCGTAAAAAAAAACAAAACGAAAAAGAGTAGCCTTCCATTTTGTTTTTCTTTTGGCTGCTCTATCTATCATTGCCAGGTATACAAAGAGAATTCTTACCGTGTCAGAGGTGAAGCGAAACAAATTACGGCAGCCTTTCGACAGCCCTTCAACCGTGAATAGCGTTACCTGGTGAAATAAGGACACGGGGTGTTTTTCTCTCGCTCACATAGCAGCTCACAGCTTTAAGCTTCGCACGTACTCGCCGTCTCATGTGGAAATGTAACGGGTGTTTTTGTTGCTTTTTGGTTTTATGAAAATGTCTATTACCTTTTAATTATGTATATTATATAAGAATGACCTAATGTAAATAGAATGGTTCCATATTTTAGTTACAAAGCTCTTAGAAAAAGACGTTACTCAAACAAAACATTTTATTTAATAGTACACTAACTGACTAAATTTCTGTAGGATATTATAACTGATTTATTTTTTTGTGTAGTGCCCATGTTTGTGTACGTGACATATTCCGTCAAAAGTTATAACTATATATTACATTGCCCACTTTATCAATGTAATGATAATATGTCGGAATGATAATATAGATATAACCTCCTTGAAATATCTTTACTACACTAAAATATATTGTTAATGTGCATTTATTAGGTTATGCTATAACCCCCTGTTTTATTCGATATAAATCGAACACAGCTTCAAGATTTCGAAGAAAATGCTGGTAATAAAACAATATTGTTATTGGAGTGTTTCGTAGTAAAAACAAAATTATCTTGACTGCGGGTGTCTTCTTGCGCGCAAATTTGATCAAACGTCAGCGGTACTACGCGCTGACATGGCATAAACGTCTGCAATGCAATTGCGCTCAGCCGAGAAGAAGTATTTGATTTCAAGTATTTTTCTTCAAAATGTGATCAGTTCCAGTAGGAAAGCTACATCAAAAGGTAGTTGAACAACAAAATGTTCTGTTCGTTTGCTACTGAAGTGCACGGATTTGCTACTTAAGTGCACATGAAAATCATATCTAGCAGTTACGCCCCGCACTTTGCAATCAAATATTCTTTACACAAAAGCCCGCCATGGCGGTGTGGTGGTTATGGTACTCCAATTGCTGGCCCGAAGGACGCGGGATCGACTCCTATAGCCGGGAGGAGGCGTTTTGATGCAGGCGAAAATGCCGAGGTTCGTGTAGTTTAAATTAGGTGCACGTTGACGATCACTAGTAATGCTAAACATTTCTGGAGCTGTTCTCTACAGCGTCGCGCATATACGTTAAAACACAACAATTTTTGTATTGCATATTGAAAGCAATGTTTTAATTATTGTTAACATTGAGCGCTTACATTGACTTGATTAATGGTCAAGATCATAGCTGAAACCTGGGTGCATGTGCTAAGAACTGCTCTACTTCGAAAAGGCTCCGAAGACGACTGCAGGAGGTGGACTACTTGGCGCTAATATTACGCCACTATGAAGGAAAAAGTAGATCATTGCGCCACTTAACTGATGTAATTGCAAAACATTGCACGTGGCGTGAAATGAACTCAACGCTTTTCTACGACTCAGTCATGCCTTGGCAGTGAATCTCAAGGTTATTACACCTGCGCTTTCGTGGACCTCAGTTCAAATAATAAAAAAAGCTGTCATACAACAGAAACCTGTATGTTTACCCCGGGACCCTGCGCAGCGCATTGGCACCGCGGCATGCACTGTTCGCGCTCCGCATATAAATTTAGCGCTTCTGCTTTCACTGATATGACGGTGATAGCGCGTGCGGTCAGTGAAACTTATGGCATGTGAAATTTGTACCACAAGAAAAAAAAGAGAAACAATGAACTTCATTGCATAAAGCGACAAGCAAGATCCTTGCAGAGCTATATATTTTCCTCTGATAGCAAAGCGACTGAAAGTCACATTTGCAAGAGGAATGACAGTATGCGGGTATTACTAGCTTAAGGGCCACGCTTGGTGAAAGAGCGCCTGTATGAAAGACGAATGTCTCGCGGTGGTGGTAGGTTTTAAAAACGTTCGTTTGACACATAGAGCTCTTCGACGCATAAAGCGTTCATTTGACGCATAGGCAGATACTGAGTGTTATGAAAACGTGCCAAACGTTGCCCCGCCATAGTAGATATATAAGGCCCTCAGCAGCTGACCCGCAGGTTGCGGGACCGAATCCCGGCTGCAACGGCTGCATTTTTGATGAAAATAAAAAAAAAGCTGTATGCCCTTGTGCTCAGATTTGTGTGTACGTTAAAGGACCCAAGGTGGTCGAAATTTTCAGGGACCTTCACTATGGCGTTTGTCATGTTCATATGGCTATTCTGAGACGTTAAACCCTAGATATTGTTGTTGCCAAACGTTACTATGGGATTTTTTGTTTCTCACGGTAATTTGAGAGAGTGAAAAATGAAAGAAAGGCTTTAATCGCATGCTAGATATGTAAACCCGGTCATTCGCTGGAGCTGCATACTCAGAGATTCAAGCTCACTGCGTTCTATACAATTGAACGAAGTGGTACCTCTTAACTCCATCACGTGTATTCACCAATAACTGCTCATCAAATATTAGATCTTTGAAGTGTAAAATGAGTGTCTGGATGTAAGGAAAACTTCTTTCGGTTGCATTTGAAAGCTAAATGACAATGTATATACCTAATAAGTCCGTCAAGCGATGTTTCACTGTACATTTATTGATTCAGGATGAAATAACATAAATGAGTAAAATATTTTTATGAAAATATTTTTTGAAACAAAACATAATATTACTCTTACCGGATGAGCGTTTCGAAAACGAGGCTTATACAATGTGTTCTAATTATAAAATTTTTTTTCAATTCAAAAAGTTTTCTTTTAAATAAACAACGCAGCAGTGGTAGTTGAGTGAGAAAAACCACACGTATTATGCACTGCGAATGCGCTAATTCAATTGCATATACAATTGTTTTGTTTCACTCTGACCATTTCTGTCTCCTGCATCAGTCGCTATTCGTGACAGTGGCGCAGATAGAGGGTGCCACACTCAGCCCGTCCCCCCTCCTCCCACCGAGAAACAAATTTCTGACGACGCATATCATTCAACCGCAGCTTGACAGCCATGTTTCTAAAGTACAAAAATAGAGTCATATTTTACAGCTCCCACGAGAAAAGTCGAATGTGTTTTCAAATGTATGGGCTATGGAAATCTGGTCGTTCATAATTGACACGCAGTCCATACGTGGCAATAAGGAAACGGCTTCTATAGGAACTAGGCATTTAAATTCTTACAGCGTTGCTGTCCAAAATAAAAGGACGCTCAAATCCACGAGGAAAACCGCCTTTCTTGCGCGCGGGGGACATTTATAGAAGTTGGTTGTGATCTCGTTCTGTGGTCTTTCCTGGCTTCGTCGTCGCTATCTAAGTGTGTGTGTCGGATATCGAAGCCTCGTTTGTCCTGGAAGCACGCTTTTAACGCCGGGTATCACCGTCAGCTGAAACAAACCTTGCTTGCTTACTTCTGTACAAGAATAAGGTTTTCTGCAAGTGAAGACAATTTGTTGGGCTTGCTCCTAAAATCCAATTACGCTTTTTACGTTACCTTTATAGTAACGTCAGAAGCATAATATATACAAAACTCTTCCCTCCCCCGCCCTTTCTTTTTGGTGTGTGCCTTATAAAGCCTTTCCTCTTAGTCATACTGCGTGTAAGAATTTATTTCATTAACCCTTTCGGTCCTGGCCGTGCCAATTGACACCACCGCACATTTCTCCTAGTATCTCGGAAATGTAACCAATACTCATTCTTGGGGGCAAAGTTCTTCAGTGATCCCCACTGCATTTGACACCAATATTGTGGCACGTTTGTGGAGGTAGCAGCCACAAACAGAAGAAGCACGACCGAGGTATTCCATGAAGCCGAGGAGTGTAAGTTGAGGTGGGTAAGTGCCATTTTCGGGACGGCGTACCGAAGCTGTTTCAGTGAGTATTAGGCTGAAAAGTATGACGTTGGTTGTCATTTCGTGCACACCAGTGATTGGCAGGAAAAAAGAAGCCATTTTTTTCATTTTTCAATCACTAAGTCCTAATCTCCTAATTTGATGCCACGTTAATTAATCCAAAAATGCTTGTAGCAGTGGCTCAATTTTTGTTTGTGGTCTTCAGAGGTCCTAACTACGAGAAAAACGCGCACAAAAAGTGTATCCAAACAAAATAAAAAATCTCGGGCTGACAGGGTTAATTTTCAGAATATTGGCTCAACAAGTTTCACCACAAGTACTTCGCACACCCTGCCCGAAGCAATTCCAAACAACTCACATTAAAGATACAATGTTGCATGCCTGAAAGCGCCATAAGATAAAAAAAAATACCGGGAAAACATGCCGCGAGCATGAGCCATGTTAATTATGCTTTGCTAGCAATATGTATTTATCGAGAACTGTTCATAGAAGTAGAGTTAAGTTTGTCAGTCGCTGAGTACTAGGATCTCTGTGCTTTTAATGCAGTGTTGAGTGCGTACCGCTGATGATTATGCATATAACGTCTATGTTGTTTTTTTTTGTCAGTGCGCGTATTTCAAGTTAGCGTTATTTCAGAATCAAGGGCTCCAGCATTTTGGGACCTGGGC
The DNA here is from genome assembly GCF_043290135.1 of Rhipicephalus microplus. NCBI lineage: Eukaryota > Metazoa > Arthropoda > Arachnida > Ixodida > Ixodidae > Rhipicephalus > Rhipicephalus microplus. The sequence goes on along the minus strand of NC_134702.1, from coordinate 148,693,393 downwards.
TTTCTTTTCGAAATGACGTGGCATGGTATTATGAAGTGCGATTTATGTAAACTCGTGGTGAAGTTATAACTTCATTCTCACGATCATTTTACTGTTCCTCATTCTTCGTGTTCTCAGGCAGTTGTCAGGCAGTGTTCCGTGGTAGGTTCTCCGGTAGATCGATAGCTTCGGTCAATCGAGATTCAACGCATGTGGAGTAATGTCCACCTTGTACATTTTTAAAACAATAACCTCACTACACTACTAAGTTTTACTTCATTGTTCAGGCGTGACCAGAAAACGAGACCAAACGTTCCCGTTTCCTGGATATTACCAGCATATTACTCATAATCTGATTGGAACGTAAGCGCCAATACTTTGAGAATGATAATGCGGCTTGTACCAATAGACGGCATAAATTTGCTGCACAACAAAGTGAGCAAGACGAAACAAATGCCATGATACTGCATTCCACGCAACCACCCGCGGAGTATCGTATATCAATGTCGGTGACCCTCGGGAGTAATGGCATTCCTAAGGACACCGCCCGTGACACACGCAGAAAACTAGCTTTCCACGGGGCGTGCACAACTCATATGCGCACACCATTCTCGTTCGGCATGCCAGGCGCACAACAAACCGATAATGTGACGGGATACCAGTTAGACGGACGGCACGCGATTTGCCTGCCAATTAGGACCGCACCTTCGTAACAGCGAGTCCTTGCACCAACGAATGCAATTGACTTCACGATGGGGAACACAAAAGTGAGAAATAAACGCACAAAAGGCTGAGAAGGCCATGTCAACTATGTTCTGTCCCACTGTCAGTAGGTTTCTTTTTTTTTTGCAAAGTTATGTTTCCGACTATATACTATACTGTTATCCTAACTATAAACACGAGGAATTGATTTCGTTTATTAGCCTCTTCATATCGTAAAACATTTAGGGCTTTTCAGGCTATTGATATATATACATGTGGTGGAGGAGACGCATTTCGTAAGCGAAATTTAAATTGGCACGCGCCGTAGGTGCGAGCGCACGTGTGCCTAGGCGATATGCGGCGTGAACCAGAAGGCGCACGTGGTCTTATGAGATGTAAATTACCAGGTTTGGAAGGGCGGAGTTGGCCGCGTGGCAGCGTTTGTGCCACCGTAATAAGTGACGGCGGCATACACCGCACCTCCGGCACATTCGCGGAGCGACTGAAGTTGCCGGTGTGCCCCCTTAACTTCTGTTTGAGATAGACTATCTTAACGACCCCATGAACGATGTAGCCCTGGTGACATATGATGGCTCCGTATGATTGTGTATGTGTTTTTATTGACCGCTATACACGATAGTCGAATACTGTTGTGTACAATTACTGCGACGCTGGATCTTTCACAATACTTGCAGCCTCATTGGCGTCTGTCGCGTTATTGGCTGAAATCCTAGTCCCTATCACTTTACAGTCAAATATAAGGGATCGTTATCAGTCCTCATCTCATAATATAAACCTAAATACAATATGAAAACGGTGTTTTTAGTAATTCTGAAATATGGGCTTTTTATAAAACCTTTATTTTATTATCTAGATTTACACAATTTTCGCTTAGTTTATAAGCTCAGAGTTTTAGCATAATACCAGTAAAGGGGACGTCGCCGCCTAAGACTTCCTGCAACTCATCTATTTTGTTTATGCCAGCTCGCAAGTATGAACAATTCGGCAACATTTAAGGAATGTTTGCACAGCCTGTATTCTCATAGTACGGTATTACAGAAGGGGCAGAACTCTCTGAGGAACGCTGTCAGCAGACACGGAGCTGTTACTAAGGACAAAATAAAAACAGTATACCCCTCTCCCCCCTCCTTAACTTTAGAGCAAATGTTCCCGCGGTAAAATACAGTTTGTAATGATAGCGCGGGCATAATGAGGCTGGTATCACATGCGCAGCTGTAAAAACACTCAGGATTGAATGCATCTATACTTCTAGTGCCATTACAAAAATCAAGCAGAAGAAATTACATACTATAATGTACATACTGCGTAAGGGTAAATCGACCTATTGCATATATACTATATGGATATATATATATTACAAATTTGTCTTGAAGATGCATGCACGTTCTCTTTGAGAGCGAAATTCCCGAGAGCCGTCACTAGATAGCTTCAATTAAACTGCATCGGTACTGCGTCATGACAACAGACGTGAATGTATACAGGTATTAGAAAAAAAATTATATCACCACTTGGCACTCGAAAAAAAATTTGCTGCAGATGAGGTTAAAATGCAAGTAATAGATAAAAACTTCACTCACTCAATCGCGAGGAAGCTAGCAATTCAAATACCGAGATCAGCGCATTTCGTGAAGAAAGAAACAGTATACACAGAATACAAGCTTGCCACGTTTTTATTCAATGCAGCGTTAATATGTCGGTGCATCGTTGGTAATATCGTGGCAATCTACCACTAAGGTAATATATTAGTTTTTATTTTGTACAGGTTTACTCAGAAACAATAATTGCTATAACTGTGAGCAATATGATGGGCTACTCGCAAAGAGTGCATAACCAGTAATTATGCGGGCCATTGGTATGTAAGGCCGTTCGGGACAAGCCACGGGAGCGTGCCTTGATAGAGGCCGTCGAAGGCTTTAAGGGTGGGGCATTATTGGCTTCGTACGTATGTGTAGTTCTCCTTTATTTGTGTTATTCCCGGCAGAATAGCTGTTACGATAAGACATCTATAGCGCCCGGGTATGACTGCCTCCAGCTACAGTAATCAAACAACGCAACAGAAAAAAATAAACATAAACATTTCCTTTCGTGGAGGGTGGTTAAACACAACAATTCTTGAGCGAATTTGCTAACAAGCCTCGCTGAACGTGTGTGAAGTCAACGAATTAACGCTGATGACATGTACATTCGGATCCGAATGCGTAGCCGATGTTTCTATTGCCAGGGCTACGAATGTATGTTTAAGCTATAGAAATATACTACCTTAGTTGCCGGTTGATGTTAATAACGATGCGTTAATACGCTGAATTACGGGAGAACACTGACTAGAGACCACTATTTATTTGCTTATTCACAGCCCGCACCCTTTGCCCCAAGGGCTTCGTTCTTGTAGTAAGGTAATATATTGTCACGAGGTCGTGACGTGGACAAAGGGAGCAAACTGCAGGCCCCGTATTAAACTGTTTTTCTTGGGTCGAACTTGTGGCACGAAAAAGAAAATCAAATTACGTTAAGACACTGGCACTGAAAGCGGCGAGCAGAGCATGGGTAGTTGATCAACTGACAAGCGGCGAAGCGTGTCGGCATTTATACACTTTTCAACGAATATTCTAGCGTTATCGCTAGCGGCGACGTAAGTTCCAGAATAATCTGTAATCTTCACGAAGTGGGTGTTATCCTAAGAAAATTATCTACAGCGGTCGTGAAGCTTCTCGAACACTGTAGGCGTGGTTTTTGCGCTGAGACTGACAATGAAACGAGGCGATAACAAAACTTGAGAAAGGAATGTGGCAATATACATTGTCGGGCATAAATGTTGCCCTTTCTGAAACATTTACCTTCTTACCTTACACCTAAAACTAATTTTCTCAGATTTCTGAGAGAAACGGTTTTTATAAAATGAACTAGCCGGAAGCACGTTATTTCAATTCTTTCGTTTTGGTGACAATATAATTGTGTAGGGTGCGAGATCATAATGAAGTGACAGTCGCAGGCCATACCGCCTAATCAAGAGAGTGCCACCCCCGTAGTTCGTATTATACCGAGGACAACTAAAAAAGAGCTTATTCCGACAACAATCAATACTTTTTTTTAAGTTTCGACGAGCTCATAAGGAAGTCCTACGTGATGTACATTGTGATGCATACTCTCAATAATGAACACGTGATCTTTTTTCCAACAGGTGGTACGTATAAGGCTGCTGTAGTATTCCCATGCATGTGTGGGCACCAGAATAGAAAGTGCGTACTTGAAGCAGACCGTGTACAGCCGTACAACTTACATTTTATAGCACACCTGAAGAGGTCACCTCGAAAGCCCATTGTGACGCACCCGAAAGATCCTCTCTTTGAGAGAGAGAAAGAGATTGTTTAATAACACACCGTGTCCAGCAACCGCTAGCTCATGAGAAAAAAAATAAAGAAGTGACTGGACAGGGCGGCGTGGTTGTGCGGAACCATAGCGCCGTAAATTAAAGGTCACCGGCCCAGTCCTTCGAGCACAAGCGTAATAAGGATGCTCCCGCGTTGTTCACTTCGCCGATTCGTTGTGTACCACAATGTGTGCATTACTCTCTCACTCGTGCATACTGTCGCCGGCAATGCGTGAAGCAAGTGTTTTGTCGGCTCCTCTGTTCTCGCGGCGGGAGGCAGCCACGCTCATGGAGCGCGCAGCCAGCGCGTCCGATTAAGGCGACGCCACCTTCGTTCGTCCGAGAAATGCGGCCACTGCAGTGAGCGCGCTTCAGAAGAATGGCGTTATAAAATCGAGGACAAGCACAAACAAAATCGGGAGGCAGCCTACGTCCTTGTCACCGTCGGCTGAGTGTGCATTGTTCGCCGCGGGCTACAAACTGCACCAAAAAGAAATGAGACGAGAAAAGAAAAGAAGAAGAACAAATGCGAAGTGAAATGGCGCCGAATAGTAGCGTTTCACACTTCACGGAACGCGATCGCATCGTTTGAAATATAGGCGAACATCGAACGTAAGTTTGGCACGAACAAGATGACGGTGGGAGTCGTGGAGCAGTCATTGGTCTTTCCCACGCGTACTGCTCTGATTGCTGATCAATTTCAGTTGTACAAGCGTGCACTGCACCTTTGCAAATCCATTAGGGCCACTTTTCTTTTGGTTACATATAGTGATAGACAAGGCCGTGAAACGATAGGCGGGTAAAAGTGACTTATAGGGCGTATACACCGGCAACCACCGTATGCATTCGCTACTCGCTTTCGTGTTCGGATGACGTTCATGTGACACCGAAAGCAAGAGACGATAGCAGTGTGCTGCGCTAGCAGTCGTTCCTACCTTCCTTAGATCAGGTTTTTCATTAAGTGTAATCGTGGAAGGATGGAGTAGCCTGGCACATCCATTCAGGCCACAGGTCCGTAGCTTAAAATTCGATTTCACGGTACGCCTACACGCTGAAGAATTTTTCCGAGGGTCGGGAATACATCAAGTGCATTACGCATCCAGCAGCTGGCGAGAACGTTTAATGTTGGAACTTTTCTTAGCCAATAAGCGTAGCCAGCTGCGCAACGCATTTGAGCCTTTACAAACAATGATCCTATCGACTCTCGAGGCAATCGTATGAGGAGCAGAAGTGTTTTTTTTTTGAAAACTAAACGGAAAGATACGGTTTCACGTTGCTGTGCCATTCAGGGAATATATAAGGCCGCACTTAGAATAAACGCAAATGAATCTGATAGCCGAAATCAGCAACCTAACTCATTCGAAGTGTTTATGATTAGCAAAATATCAGCGAAAGCATTTCATCATCCATATAGATTTGATGGGCATGGTCAAAAAATATTTTCCTCTAACAATGCCTCTTTAACATCGTGCGCTAACCTTCCCTAATGATATGTCGAGCATTGAGAAATGGCTAAAACTTTTCATGCATAGGAGCGATTGTAGAGCAACATTTTTTCCGAATATCTTATGAGTTAAACTATATATAGTTAGTTGAACTATCATTATTGGTTTAACTATTTGAACTAAATTTATCTCGAACAATCCGTTACTCTGTTAATTATTACACAGTAAAAAAAGATATCAAATGACATACGCTATCGACGACTGATTCATATAGTCGTACAGTATAGTGGGGTATATCTTGCGAGTTCTAGTGCGGGAGCGAGCAGAATTCATTTATGGACTACCATCTAAAAGAACGAATGAAGACCGTACTTCAGATACATGAAGTGTAACAGCGAGTGTCATTATGAAAAAAAAACTAGATTGACTAAAGAGGAGTATGCAAAGTATTGACCTAAACTACTGTAATCATGCATATTGCATCATATGCCGCGCTAATGGCAGATAATGCCATGGAATGCATACAATAACCCTAAATATATGCACCTATAATATTTAACCGAGCGAGTTCGTAGGGATACTTTTTTTCTTCTACTTCTGGCAAGGTCATGCCGTAAGGCTGTAACCTACTAACCTCTACAGAGTCTGGTATCAATATTCAAACGAGGAAAAGAAAGGAGATAATGCGGGGCTTGTTCTCAAAATCTCCTTTTTTTGCGTCTTCCTTGCGACCTAGTTGAGTTCTAACAGCGTTCGTGTGTAAGGAGCCCCATATGACATCAGTACACTTGCCTCCCGGTGCATCCATTGTGCCTAGACGATATGGCGTAGTCACGTACATAGAGTTAAGCACGTAACAGTGGGTTGTTATGCTGGAAGTTTCGTGAGTGGAATGCCCAAAGGGTTCGACACCGATCGCTGCCCCCAAGCAAAGCGCGGTAGGTGTACGAATTCTATGCGGTGCTCGTATCGGCTGCCACACAGAAATTGCGGCCGCATTCTTGACTATGCCCTTACGTGGCAAGCTTCAATATTGCTCCTATCACCACGATCACAGGTAGCTATCGACGAAAAAAATCTTCCTGGCGAGTCAGGGTCAAGTGCACGCAAATATTGAAACAAACTAGGTCTCGCGTAACGGAGGGCACGACGGTAACAATCCTGCAGACACGCTCGAGAACGAGAGCAAAGTTAGATACTGAATACAATATCACAGTTTCGATGCCCGCGCACGAATTGGGATGATTATGGTGTCGCAGGCTGCAGGCCGGGGCACAAACGAGGCCTCGTATGGTGGACAGAGTCCGGTCGTTGACCTCCTGTTTCTTCAAATGTTTTCCTTGCTTCTCTCACCATCTGTCTGCCTCATTGAAGGTTTTACAAGGAACAGCCCTTACTGAATAATATATTTCTGCAGTAGTGACAAGTCGGCACGTTTATTAGGTGCTTCGTAACGAAATCTAGCGAAAGACAAGCAGTCGGAAAAGTACAATCAAGGTGACTCCAAAGGACAGTAAGTAAATTTATGCAAATATATCATCCTCAATTCATTTGTGTGTATTGACATGACAAACTGAAATACCGAGCACCTAGATGTCGCTGTGACCTCCCCTAACATGTTCGTCCTATTGCTTCACCCCTAAGTGCAGATGCACAAATGCACTATGCTTAGCTTGCAAAAATGTTACATAGGAAATAATTACATAAAACATATGTCATGTGTAGGCGTTAAAGTAAGGGGGTTTCATTGGCTATTGTTGAAAAACGACAATGCGTAGATGGGATACTTGGCATTTTCGTCAATGATGGTAAACCCTTTTGGAAGCAAAATTTCGTGATTACGGATATGCATCTGGGATGTGGCCTGTTTGATTGGCATTAATCCTTTCACTCACGGCACCCACATTTCAGGACGCGAAGTTCAAAGGGGCGTCACACGCCACCTGATTGATCAAATGGGTTTTAACTCGGTTCGAGCATTCCTGAAGGTGTCCAAAGTGGACAACTATCCACCATTTATTTGATTGGGATCCGCATTTCTCCAGAGGATCACTCTGCTGGAAACATTACAATATTTCACAATTATTCGACGTGGCGCGGTTCAGGACCAAGGTGAAAAGTATTTTTCCCCGCTCGCACAGAATAAAACCGCAAAACACACTGTGCATGCATTTCGGGTTAAACCGTTATTTCGTTTTTACGCAAGAAAAAAAGCTGCTTGGTAGCAGAATAAGTAGTATATTAGTTGCACACTCAATAACACTTATTAGTGAAACTCACACAAAAAAAACACATTCAGTCAATTTATTTCTTGGAATTTATTACTGAGTACCTCCGAATAATGCCACACGAATATCACGCGTTTATGGCAATAAACACACATTTTAATGAGTAACGGTAGCTTTCGCTAAGGCACACTTTTGTCTGGGGTGTGTGTCGGGTTAATATTTTTTTGTTTTCGAGAGCCTACTTAATGCATCATCTTAAAACGCTTGAACAGAGTCTTCATAGAAAGTGTTATTTGACTTTGAGCCTATGCTATTGTCAGCGTTCTTTTGGTTACTCGACAGTTTGACGCTAAACTAATGAACGAGCACCTAATGGCTGCGTTTTATAGCAAAAAAATAAAAACAGCTCTATGTGTCTGCTCGTCTTCCCATGTGTATTGAGCCAACTACCAATGTACAGGAAACTATGGTCTATGCGTTCAATGTACATTACGAAATTAATGTTTCTTTTCTTCAACAAAACATTACATGGAAGTCAGCAGGGTAGTTCCCCTAGGAAGAGACAAAAAATAGAACAGAGTGATTTCTTTAATATAGAGCCATCAACTATCAATGCGAAGTGGCCGGTCATAGTATAACAGTAAGATTTATTAGGTTCACAAAATGCTCACCACGAACACACACACACGTATTACTACACTCGCAAGCATACATACACACACGCACTCATTCACATGATGTTTTTGGCACGTTAAACCCCACATATAACTCACTCACTCACCCACTCACACACACACACACACACGTATTACTACACTCGCACACACACACACACACACACACACACACACACACACACACACACACACACACACGTATTACTACACTCGCACGCATACGTACACACACGCACTCATTCACATGGTGTTTTTGAGACGTTAAACCCCACATATAACTCACTCACTCACCCACTCTTCACTAACAAACACACGCACACACAAACACACACACACACACACACACGTGCGAGCGTGCGTGCACATTTAAACACACACGCAAACAATTACTCACACAAACATACACACATAAACAGACACACTCACGCACGCATCGTGACAATGGTGAACTGAATCTCACAATAACGGTGTATTAAAGCAGTCGAAGTCATGTACCAAAGAATAAGCACGAGTAATATTAATTATTTACTCATAGTAGTAGACACAATATTAACACAAATCTACAACGTAGCTAATTTGTTCAGCATGTTGTGTGAGCGAATATTTGTGCTCAAACACATCATGTCGTCAAGTTACAGACCACACGACTAGCTACCCAAACATTGCTCACTTCACTGCAGATAGCAGAACTAGTACCTTACCCAGTCGACTTGTGTTGATCGTGAACGCACCCAGTGATGACGAGCAAACTGTCATTGGGTGATAGCAGCGTTCTCATTATCTTCCGTCAGCATGCGAGTTGTTACTGGAAGGAAATTTTCAATTATTGGGGTTCGTTGATCTGACACTGTTACGCAATACCACTCTAATCACGATGCCAGCTCCCCAGGCCTCAGGAGAAACATAATAATTGTCGCTTCTATCTAGGTTTTTTCCTTTCTTTTTGTCCATTCATCAGCACCGCCACTGCAGGGCGTGTCCTAGTTCTTTCATGGCCCCCTGTCTGCGGAGCGGTTGTTTGTTTCGCTGTGTTATGGTGATTGCGGATATTTCGTGAGCACAGTCTATTAGTGCCTCTTTTTTTATGTATTCTTAAGGCACTGCAAAAAGAGGGCCACAGGCACTCATCGTCCTCTATAGTAACGTTAAACTGTTTGTTTACGAAACAACGCGAGCTACCGATAGGGTGGCAGTACCATAGCTGTTGTAATTGTCGTATCATACTGCAGCAAGTTCCTCTTCTTCATCTAAGATGACATTTACATGCGTCTGTTTTCTGAAACATTGTGCTGTTTTCTTAGCCATTAACGTTAAAGAAAACATTTTCCATTTCATGGCTTGTTGCACTATTATGCCTTTACCTTGAACTTTTTTCGTAAGCTTTGAGGCTTCTGCTGTGTAGGTATGCCCCAGTAATGTGACGACGTTTAATACTCTGATCTGTTAATAGTGACGCCGTTAAACTGCCGTTCATCACCTCACTATATGTGACCAATGCTCTGCACTCCACACTCATTTGTTTACTTAGGCCCGTATTCACATACCAATCTCAACCTTACCTCGAGATTTCCTTATCGGTTTAAAGCTTTTATTGCATTTGATCGACCTAATAGGCCAGTACGCATGAACCCATCCCGTTTTCTTTACCCTGATACCATTTCTTTGACCTTATAATGTACGTAGAGACTACTAGAGCTTGAGGAAAATGTGAGGTAAGGCCAAGGTTGGTTTGTGAATACGGGCGTTAGCACTCCTGTATGATGGTTTGAAGTCTCGATCAATACCTGCCCTCGGTAGATGTATTCCGTTACCTCTTCTAGTTCCTCACTATACCTATCGTGAACTGCTGTTTTCTGCCAAATTCCTCAACTCTAGTTTATTGCATTTGAGTTTCAGACCTACCATTCAAATGAGTATATGCGGGCGTGAGCAAGACAAGTGGTGGAAAGTCTACGTAATGACTTGTCATTAAGTGTAAGAGTCTGTAGCTGTGCTCTCATTTTTATACAGCACGTATACAGGCCACACAGACAGCTTAGAAGACAGCACCGAGCCCATGCTGTCCGAAAAATGAAAAATGTAATGACAACTTCTACGCGACAAAGTGCCGCCTCGCGTCCAGAAGAGAAAGCTAAAATAAACAAACGTAACTATTGTACTTTCTGACTAATTTTGCGTTGAAATCTTTCAAAAAATTAAACGTTACTTACAAGGAGTGGCCGGACAAGCATCTGCTTGTGTGCAGACAACCATTCCGGCGAGATTCGATCTATCTGAGCAATTCGCTGAGCCGCAATCTTCTTTGGACAGCAAAGTGGCCTGCATCGTATTTGTATACGATGCGCTCTTCCCGGACCTACCTATTTCTGCCGACTACGTGAGAATTCTAATGGGATTTAGGATGGCCGTTGTCCAATTAGCTGTCTATTTAGCTATCTACGAAGAGCATTGGAACACACCCTGTATTACAAGATTCCGGATGAAGGCAAGGTCACCAGTAGAGGGGAGAAGCAGGAATATAGATCGTGATTTGATATAAAGAAGTTTCAAGCGTTAACCTCACCGTAGAAACTACGAAAACAAGTTATATGGGCAGACGTCGCAAAAGTCCTTATGCTCTAGTAGGCTTCGTGAGGCTGGCTATGATGACAGTTACAGGCAACGTATATGCTGCAATTATGCATTCGCACAACTTTTTGCTAGTAAAATGTGCCATACGGTAACAATCGTTATGCTTATGGGCATTCAAACCACATCCAGTTACATGTGATTTGTTTGCAAAATTATTTACTGGTTGTGAGTGAGTTTACACTTTTTTCGACCTTTTGTTAGGAACGTGTCTTTAAAACGTTTAGTTTCTATTACAAGTTCCACGATACAGTTTACTACGCATATAAATTATCAAGTATACATCTACAATAAGGAGTTTACGCAGAAATCATTTTCGGGAACGGTAAAGGAGCATCCCCTTGTAATGGTCGCTTTTCGCTGAGTAAGCCATGGCAAAGAACACTTTCAGGGTCTGGGACCGGGCTCGTGTGCCACCTCTTGCAACGCCACTGTTCTACATTGTAGCTTGCACGCTATGCAGCAATAAAAGAAACCATCTAAGCGGCTAGCCCACTTTGTTCAAGCCAAACCAGTTCTTGGATTCTAATTCAGAGGTTCAATAAAAGGGTGTGTTTTCAATTGCAGTGGACACTCGTGATTGCCGTATAGACTAATACTACGCTGCCACTGATGATGTGCCCTATAAACAAGTGACCTAAACTTCCCATGTTCGCAGAACAGTACAGTTCAAAATTAAAGGCAGGAAGTTTGCATGAACGAAAGCTAATTAGCCAAGTGCTAGAATTTGCTAGGTTAGCTTGCATCGTGAAAGTTTTGCTTCAATAGTCGCTCTTTTTGGTGATGAACATTACTATTTATTACTATTAACTAGACTTATCGTCAGTCGAAACATGCTTGTTTCTTTGTTGTGCACATGTTCAAAATACAGGGCTTTCTGGCAAAGTTTTCTGAGCCATCGATAATTAGATTTGTTGGTAGTAGGGGTGAACAAATGACAGGTAATACAGATGGACACACTGGTGGCCGGCGATATCATTAGGAATCGCTTCTAGCTGCCATCTCTTACGTTAAAGCCGGTACGTTGTCTCTGGTTGCGGTGTCTTCAAATGGTATAAACATGCACCCGCTGTTCTTTCGCATAAAATTGTTCGAAAGTCCACTCTGTGCATGCCTTTTCTATGCACGTCTGCGTAAGACTTGGTTCAATGAGGCTAAATGCAAGCTTTGAAAGATGAAGTGTTGCGCTAACGCACATCTCTCGTTAATGTGCGCGTATAACTTTATGAAATCAACTGCTTAGTTTCTCCATCATTATTAGCACTGGCTAAATATTTTCCTGGGACGCATCTTGCCCTAATACCAATCATTTCGCGAGTCAGAATAAAGTATTTGCTTTGAGTGAGGTGCGCCATTATTTGCATATATGCTTGTGTTTCATTACTCGTAGAGCCTGTGCCCACGCGCCAACTTTTCACGATTTATTTCGGTCAATCAACGTGCAACTCGCACTGCCTATGTAGTCGAAGTCAATTCTTATCTGGGACACGATTTAGAGCGTACTTAACGCGCTCCCGTTAGTATAGGCGCTCTTGCTCTTCGGGGGGTGACAGCGCATACATAATAAATTTCACGGCGATGGTAGCGGGCAACGCACGTGCACCTGTTCACTGCGTTGCGATGGTGTGCGCGACGTTTTGCTGCTTTCCTCCACGTCTAGCTGTGAGCGCAGCTTTGAGAATGGGATGACGGCAATAGAGGACGAGGAGTGGACATTTTGTGCTGCCGTCGCGCAAGTAAATGGGGCTAATCTGCATCTACACGAGAGAACGAAGTAGAGAAAAAGAATGGAGGCGATCTGATCAAGCCAGCGGTGCCTGACGTCTGCTGCCGGTTCGTTTTCGTTTCCTGACACCCCAGTTATATTACCCAGTGTTTTTGTTGTTTTGTAAGCGGCACGCTACCTGCATAGCCGTCTTCCTTCTTATATCGGCACTTACCTGTAGCGGTGGAGAGTTTGCGCGCAAAAGGAGCTTATGAGTACCTTTGTTTGCCTCTACTTCGTATGGCTTGAGTGCCGCATGTCTGTCACTTCCTGTCTGGGACGTGAAAAACGTGGCTCAATCGCCGTTCCGTTACGAGGACGTTGACACAAAAGATAACTGATATTTCGAATTCATCGTAGGGGGGGGGGGAGTAGCTAGTTTATGTTTGCGAGTATTTAAAGAAAATTGCGAGATACCGTGGCGTTCTCCGTATATTTATTATTAAAGTGCTGCAATTTCATCAAAGTGTAAACAAAAACGAAAGACCTTCAAAAGGAATTCGGCGTTCATGAAACATTTGTTGTATGTCAGTTTACTGATGTTTAAGTATTTTAACTGAACTAGGCAGAGCAAGATAATGCCTTGAGTTATCAATAGTGGCTCTAATGAAATATGGAGTGTTCACAACTCATCATATTAATCCTGCGTGTATATCAACCTGTATTGTATCTATAGTATGATGCCTGCTGCACACATATTCTCAAGCAAGCTACCTGGCTGCCAATAACTTCCTGTGAACACTTTCCTTTCTCGTAAGACAGTGAATGGATATCATATATGTATTAATGATACCTGTAGAGTGGCCACACAAGACTGAGACACAGAGGAAAATGGAACACAAGCGCTCAAACAACGCCCAGAGCATTCCTGTTGTGTGTTTTCCTGTGTCTCTGTCTTTAGTGCGCTCTCTCCAGTAGTGATGAAACTGCACCGACTTGCCAGTCAGCCTGTTTGTCTTCTGCCTTAGAGCCACAGTGGGCAGTTCTCGTAAGGGCTAAGATGCGAGGTACTACTGCGTCACAACGCACAGAATTCAGCGCACGTAATGGGGGCACAAGCATATACACATACCAGCAAACAGGGACGCAATTTTTTTTTCTTGAGCAATGCCTAACAAAGGCTGCAGGCCACAAAGGAGCACATCCCCTTCGGCCAAGGACGTCTGTCCCTTCAAGGTGTAAACTAAGGCGCATGCCGAGGGCTTGTCTGTAGCACACAACACACTGTGACTTATAGACAAAACAATAGGATTTGTAATTGGCACAATTTACTCATAATGAGTGAAACAACTGACAGCACGGTATGCAGATGGGCACATAGGACGTTCCCATTCTGTTTTTTTTTTTTTTTTGCAGTTCTAAGCTCTAAAATTGTGTGGTATTAGATTGCTTTCTTCGAAGACAAACTGGCACATTTACGTACAATTGCGACCTTTGCGACCAAGCAACTATGCCTGCTTCAATCTTGCCTCACATGGCACTGCAGTAAGAAAAGCCTGCGGCTTAGTAGGCTTGGTTCCACTAACCGGACGTATTTTACAACTAACACAGGTTCAGTGCACGAAGTCTGTGGTTCGTTGTTACAGCTATATAATTAGAGGGATAGCAAAACGGGATAGTGCATTGCTTGAGCTCTGAAGGCGACACAATTAGGCAAATAACAATTAGGCTGTTGCTGCACGAAACGCAGAATGTGTTCGGCAGTGTTGTTTGGCTCCCTCCTTTCCTCTTCCTGTCACGCAGCGTATACTGATTGGTCGATAGCTGTCCCTTTATGACTCTAAATACGAATACTACGGTGCCGCAAACGAGCGCGCTGGGTTCACTGGTTATGTCGCCTTGTGCCGCGAGGAGCCATTTCCAGAAACAGGGTAATTTTGTACGTTTACTGAGTTCCGTCGAACACAGATGCGAATCATGACTCAGTCGCTGCAGCTGATTCGAAAACAGGAAATGGAACGTCAGCAGTAGTTTGTTCTCGACGTCAGCTATTAAAAAAACAAGGACTATAATTTTCGCCGCTCCAATTCTACGACTGGAGTGAGTGCTGTGCGATAGCCGATTTCATACCTTCCTTTTTTTTAGAAGAGTAGAAGTTTGTTTACGCGAATTCCTAACCGCCTTGGGTGCAGCCGACTCTCCTTGCAGATATCCAGTTTCACTGACAGCGTAGATATTGACCAACGAGCCATTAAACCCAAAAAGCCAAACACAGATCAGTCGCACAGCACAGCCATGACGCATATTCTAATGCATTCTAAATTAAAAAATAAAAGATAAGATAGAAAGAAAGGAAAACGGCTCGGAGTTTTGCCAAGCTAGGTTGGCTACTGTGCGTATGTCATGAGGTAAATAGAGATTGATAGATAAGGCAAAGAAAAAAGAAGTATGGAAAAAATCAAAAGAAAATAAAATAAAAATATTGATAACAAGAGAAGTGTCGTTTACGTTAGCAGCTCACATATCAGATAACGTTAGTTTGTGCATTTTATTTATCGTGAAGCAATGAATACTGACGCAGCCAAATCTCAATGGAAGTAGTTTTTTACAGAATAGTAGCTTTAACGAGCCGATAAATAGAGCGGCACGTACTACCTGAAAGCATCGAATGTGGCGGATTCTGTACACCTTTGCTATGAGTGAGTGAGAAGAAAAAATGATCAAGGACCTGTTCGTTTGTTAGGCCTGACCAAATAAACAAGCAGAAAGAAAAGTTGGTTTATGATGAAACAAGCGCTAAAAAGGAAAGTTGGGGAAGCGATGATAGGTGGTGTACCGTAGTGAGTAAGCGAAACGACTTTAAACGATGCACAATAGATGCAAGTAAACACAGCGTCACCTAGCGCGGTTCGCTCTGTGACGGTCAGATTCAACCACACCGTTCTCAAGCAGGCCCTTCTCTGGACGCCCAGAATTTTAAAGGTCAGATCCTTGGCGATTTCCTTTTGGTGGAAACAGGAACCGGCACACAGGGTGCCCCACAAGACATGCCCGTAGTCCGCACAACCGCCACCCATAGGACAGTCCGAGCTTGGGAAGTCTGTTCGTAGTATATTGTGTGCAATGCTGCTGGGCTCGGGTAGCTGCTTGTTAGGACCAGCCTGAGAGTAACAGCGGGGAGTGTGGCAGAAGCAGCACTCTTCTAAAACGATAATCATAGCGTGTAGTAGTGGATATGAGTTAGTCAGCTGGCAGCTCCAAAGAAAGTTCACGTGCTCCGTGACGCCAGCTGGCACAAAAAAGTCTAACATTAGTCGTTGTGAATATGAGTAGCACTAAATAACACTCGCAGGTCTACGTGAAGTAAAATAATCAACAAAAAGTGAAGTAGAGAGCACCATTTGTCTTAGCTCAACGGTTAAGACACGGGACGCGCAATTTGAAGGCTGTGAGTTTGGGTCCCTGCCTGCGCAAAGTTCTCTTTTAATCCGCAATTATATCAACATATTGACATCATAATTAACAAAACAAGTATAAACTACTACAAGTTACGTTCACTTTACCTTCTTCAACTCCGTCTTCTGATCATTTCTATAGATGGGCAGATGGCACTTTTACCCTTTAACGAAACTGCCCGCATTAGACGAATAGTTGCTGGAAGAATTAGTGTGCCATAAACAGACAAGCACAAAGGGAAGCTTTCGTCAGTGTCTCTTACAGTATTATATTCAACTGGTTGATTTCATTAACATGTGGGGTTTAACATCCTAAAACCACCAAATGAGTATTAGGAATGCCATAGTAGAGAACTCCGAAAAATTCAACCACCCGGACTTCTTTACCCTGCACCCACATCTGTGCACACGGGCCTACAGCATTTTCGCCTCCATCGAAAAAGCAGTCGCCGCCACCGGCATTGCATCCCGCGACTTACGGGTCAGAAGCCGAGTAGCTTAGCCACTAGACCTCCGGGACGTTGCTATTCTACGGGTTATATGTACAATTTATTTAGAAATGTGAAACCAGTATCCTAATACCTATTGGTTGCGGCAGATGTAACACCAAAGTTTCATTCTAGAACATTAATTATTTTGTCCCGTTGCATACCGATTAAACTTTTCGAAAATAAAAGACACGTTTCGAGCCTTTTTAACTATTAAATATAGAGCGCCCTGACAGCTTTCTTCAAAATACTACAGCCCTGTGTGTCCCAATCTGTGGAAGGCAAACACGTATTTTAAATGAGTGAGTAAACAGTCATAGTATAACAAGCTTTTCACTCTGTGCAGCACGCAGGGGCCGACATCGAACAGATACAATATGATAAACGCAACTAATAATATATTCTAGTTGCTGTAAGGAAACGCTTGAGCAATAGCTGACCCCTTTCACTAGATGTGGAGGATACTTCTGCAAGGCATCTAGCGACAACGCGTATTTGAAACGATGCCCTAACATCGAAGGTTGAACTATTGCAAAATAAGAGTACTTGTCGATGGAATACTCGGCCTGTCCAGAACTATGTGTTTGCTGACCAACACGGACGCAAGAGTGCTCATATACTCCGCTGCATGACTCGTATGTGTGCTCTTTGTAGTGATCAAGCTAACAGGACTTTGATGTTATTATCTTGAGGCATCACCATTCCTAACGCACAGTTTATTTAAAGTTCAAAACCCTGATACGACGACAGATGGTGAAAGTAAATGTGACCATTTTGACACTTTAAGATGTCCCCAACATTCAAATTTACCCGCCCTTCATCATCGATTGGTTGCAGTAGCGAGACGTTTAAAATAATTATTAAACGTGCGTGCCTAAGAGAAGAAGCACCGAAAATTATATATCATGTCAGGCCAGCCCTTCAAGTTTTACATCGATTGTTACAGCTCGTAGAGTATGTCACTGCGAAAACTGATCTAGGAAAATAGTCCTGTGCTCAAAGCCTGTTATTGATGTGATAAAGTGCTGTTATGGATGAATAGAAGGAGCACGTTTGTCATCGAATTAAAAAGACAGTATTGTAGCCCATATTGATCTTTCACAAATAATTCCGTATGCTTGAAAATTTGGTGGAGTGCGGTGCTTTTGTTTCGCTACTAAATAATGAGTATGATTCACGTCGCAGCTTTAGGGGTGGTGTCATCAAACTTTGAGGCCTCTCATGGGTTTCCTCTATAAGCTAGGAAACTTCATACGAATGGTCAGACACAGCTAAAATTTGGAATATATTCTAATTCTCCACCAAGAATGTACCTAAATGCTCACTTTGCCCACCTAAGCCCATCGCAAGCGCCTCTAGAACTGTTTTAGCTCTGTTGAAAGGTCAACGAAGATTGCAAAGACATCACACCAGATCTGTAGCGAGCGTAAGCGTGCACTGTTTATCATTTCAGGAAAAACAAAGGTTTGTCGTAGCGTGGCCCCTCCGTATTATAATAATGGCTGCCTGCGTGCCCCCTCCGTAAAACGCAGCGCCCCCTCGCTATTATGTCAATGTGTCGGGCTGCGTTTGCGCAGCCTCCCTCGTAGATGCCTATGCGAGTGGCCACCTCCTTAGCCCCCTCCCATGCGCACGCCTATTTTAGTTAGGTGAGTGACCTAGGAGACCTCCGCCACGTACGTACCGGCAAAACCACAGCAAAGCTAGACACTTCTAGTTGGAAGTACGGAGAAGTTGCCTACGCTGTTAAAATTACGTTGCGTACGCTGCAAGCGAAGCGTGTGACAACACATTATTTCAACGTACCTTGATGTGTTTCACTCAATGAGATAAGTTGTATGCGAGATTGAAGAATTTGAAATTATCGGCGCCACCGACGTTCAAAGTGGGCTATATTCTAGTACCATGGCCCCAGTAATAACGTGGCCTCTCTGATCTGCACGAAAAACATCCTGACTTCGAGCGTAAGAGCCACCAGTGTACACGTCAGGCCGTGGCGGTCGCTTTGTAGATTTTTAGAATTGTTCCTTGGTGCGCACGTTCACTGAATGCGCACGTTCACCTTTGGTGTTTTCAACTCGGCTGCACAATGCAAGAACGGCATCTGATGAACATGGCCGCACTGGATCCACGCCAGGGTTCTTTCTAGCGCTGCTGCGGATGAGGCTGAGCACACCCTACAGCAAGAGGTCGCGTTACAGGTATTCATGAACTTACGATGTACCACTGGCACAATCAAGAAGTGAAAACTCGCAGAACTTCCAAGGCGTGTTATGTTGCAACACGTATAAAAATGCGTACCAAGATGCCGTATTATTTGCGGGTTCATTCGCCGAGAGGCCTGTCAGAAAAAGACGCCTTCCCCCACGTAACCTATCGAAGGCGATTCTTGAGGATTTTGATGAGACGCGAGGCATTTTATTCTGAATCATCAGGATACCAGAACGCACCACTTGAATTTACCGTGTCTGGCATGAAAACATCGTCTTTTATTGCGAAGTCCACATTCCTTGCATCAGGTCCACCATTTCTGTCTTCGTCAAACGCCATTGCTGCCGCCATATACTCTCGTTCTGATTTCTTCTAGGTCTCGCAAAAACGTATTGTAGTAAGCGTTGTGTTACGTACGCAGCATCTTGTTTGGGGCCTGCGCACGCATCTCTGGAATCAATACGTTACGTACTGTGCACACACGCAATTATCTCCCTTGGCAGTGCTGCGTACGTGGGCTCGTTATGTACGCCCAACCTAAAGCGCCACCTAGAGGGGAGTGGCACGCGCACGCACTTGCCGCTCCCCTTGAAGGAGCCCTGCAACACTTTTTTAGCATGGTCAGAAAACGCTGCGGATCGATAGTAGAGGCCCCCGATAACAGGCGAGCCAAATATTATAGCGCAGCGCGTGGCCTGGAGTTCACAACAAATTAACAAAATCAGCTAAAATAAGCTTTTTGTTCTCTCGACAAATAACGGAAGATGCTCAAAAATCACTCGTTAAGAGCCCATTTATCAACCATTCGCTGATTTTAACATGGCGCGCTCTGTCGTTACAAATATCGCTGCGGGAAGCCACGACTTGTCCACGCGTGCGCGCGCAAACACACCGAAAAAAAAAACGTACATTCGAAGAAAAAAAAACTGTTTAATGTAACGATGCGTGCGTGACGGTTTTTTTTTTGCCCCTGCCATTCCTCTTAGCTAAGCTTTGAGCGCTTCCGTCGGGACGAGAGAAGTGAGAATGCAATCGCAGCATGTGACAAATCTTTGTTATTCCACTCGCACTGAACGAATTCTTAAAGGTTTTGCGGCGTTGAATCTGTGAGGCAATTGGCTCTTCCAGTGAATTCATTCTATGGTTGCTTGAACGAGTGTTTCAGGGCCCTTTCAAACGCGGCGGTGGCAAAGCGACGCGGCTGCTACGTGTGTTTGCACGGAACTTGTGTGCGAGAAAGCCAGCGAGAGCAGACAAACAAAACGGCGTGCGTCACAGCTTCGAGTGGCCACGTGACTAAGCCACCTACTGCACGTCATAGCCCAATCGGTGCCCAGAAACCAAAACATGAAATCGTCCACATGAAAACAGCTATATTATCTGTTAAACTAAAATAAATATTCTTTATGCGTGTGTCATGCTTCTTGGAGCTGTAAGAAATGCTCGTGGAAATTAATGCTCAAACTACAAATATGGTGACACTGCCTGTTTATGGTGAATTGCGAATTGCATTAAACTACAATGCAATGAAGTTAGGCCACAAAGAACACGCTCTTCTCAGGGTACTAGAAACAACTTCTCACGGAGGCTTGACAAACCATCAAAAACTCTTCCCGCAAATACGTTATGACTGCTAACTTGACAAGAAAATATCTTACACGACGGAAACAAACTGTGTCTCTACGGAAACTGCGTGAGCGCAACGTAACCTTTTAGCACCAGTGCCTTCAATCGCATAGCATGAAACGCAATAAGGGTCGTCCCACCATGAGAACTTATGACAAAAGGTGCTCCTGATAACAGTTCACGAGATTGAATTCCGGCAACGGAGGCTGCATTTTCGATGGAGGCGAAAATGATGTAGGCCCATGGGCTCAGACTTGGGGGCGCGTTAAAGACCCTAGTGGGTCGAAATTTTGGGGGCGCTTTACTACGGCGTCTTTCATAATCATATGGAGGTTTTGGGACGTTAAACCCACATATCAATCTATCAAGCGATAATGGTCATGATTCTAAAAGGCAATATATACCGTATATTTGTTGACGTTGTACCGAATATCTTTATCCGTTGCATGTTGTTGACACATAGTTTTTTTTTATCTGCAGGCGCTGCTCTTCGCGGTGCCGCCGCCCATTGGCCTGGCGCCTACGGGCTCCAAGCCACCTGGCGTGCTCTGGTACGGCTACAGTGTTCGTACTGGTGCTGCTGACATACAAGTAGACGACGTGGCCCAAGTGGCGCCTCCGAACAGCAGGACCACGCGCTACACTAGTGCCATCGCTCATGGCGGTGCCCTTTCTCGGGTGGACGTCGCACTGGGAACTCCTCACGGTAGCGTTGTCTACTACAACGACAACCCTCCCGCCGATGTGGCGGCGAGATTATTCAGCCCGAACTATTCCGGTGGTGTACCACAACTTGTGCCATTTCCACAAGGCTACGTGCAGTCGTTCGGCCCGGACGGTCCACCGGTGCCGACGCAACGTTTCATCGGTCAAGTAGACCACTCTGAGCGGCCACTCTCAATCTCTAGTCTCGGACCCCGGATTGGTGCTCGTGCCCTGGCCTCAGTCCCACTCGTTGCGCAGGGTGCAGAGGATAGACCGCCGCATCAGCCACCATTCTCAGCCATTGTGAGATCGCGACCCGTGCTGTCCCAACCATTGGGACCAATTGTTCAGTCGGGCTCCCCGCTGCATTCACCACACCAAAATCAGCCTCTGTTCACCACAAATAAAGCTGCTGTCATCACGTTAGTCGTTACACCTGGCTCCTCACCTGCACTTGGGACAACTCAGGGAGTGGAAGCGGCTGAGGTGATCAACGCACGCCCGACACAACCTCAGTTGCATGCGCCTTTCCCGACTGCTGAGCAGGAAATCCCAAGTTCTGTCTCATCAGACGAACGTGAGCTAAAATCCAGTGGCAAATTACCGGAAAGCGACGTCCAGGATTCTAGAGTAAACTACGAAGAAGAACAAAACGTTAAGCATCTCAGTGGAAATCACGACCAATTGTCATCCACTGTTGCGTCCGTTGGCTTACAGACATCTCAGAGTCAAGACACGTCTTCCGTGGTAAAGAATCAAATCAAGACCCCCGTCGTTCTGAACAACGGCAGGGGTCAGTATGATTTTCGTGGCTACGAACAGTTCAAAGGTCAACCCGGCGCCGAGGAGACCCCAGAGGCGCCGGAAGATTCGCGTACGAGTAAAAAATACCGACACAACTTCCGAGTATCCTAGCGGCGAGTCTGCGGACGAACAAACGCAGCCGCAAAGAAGTGGGGCGCGTCGTGGATCGCGACGACCGTCGCTTACAAAGAGAATCACTTTGTCGAGAACGCGCCGGCCTGCCCGAGGCGGAGTGCCTACTGACAAGGGCTACGAAGTTGACAGGGACCAGTATTCTCGAGAACCAGCTACGACGAGCGCGCCATCCGACGTTCAGCCGCCGGGGCAATCAGTAAATTCGAAGGCCTACATAGGTCCAGCATTTAAGGAACTGAACGGAACAGTCGTGTCGAGTGAACAAAATGAAGCCAGTAAAAAGCAGGTTCGTTTGCCGCCCATTGATTCGTTCGATGAGGAGTACGACCACGATTACGAGCATGCAGCTGGTCAGCGAGCATCAAATATATCGCTTACGCAGCACACGAATGATAGGTCACTACTTCGCTCCTTCATTCCGAAAATGGAAGCTAAATTGCCCTTTTCCACTAGGCCAAATTACCAAAAGCCTAGTGAAAAGGACTCAATCACTGCGGCTCCCAGTAGCTCTAAAGAGAAAAACGATTGGAGCAAGAAGGCTGACAATAGCTCTGAAATAAAAATCGGCTATTCGGGAACGGATGGGAACGTAAAACAAGAGGTGGACATTGAAGCTGAAGCAGATAAGCAGAAATCTAGGGTTCTCAGCATTGCCTTAGGTGAGCCAGCAACTGTTGTAGGTGTCAATCACGAACAAAAAATTCCAAGGACCTCCTTGATTTCTGAGAAAAACGGAACGGTCACGTCATCAGGTCCCGATAAACCAGCGCGAGTGTTGAACATATACTTGAATTCTGTAGTGAAGCCAAGCGTACAGCTGCGCGACACGAACGATGCTCCAACCACAACAATAGCGCCAGGTAATGTGCGAGATGATAATTTGTTAAATAAAGAAAGTCTTCTTGGTCCATCTGATTTGGTTTTGCGGCCACAGTTCAATTCTTCTGTTGAAAAAGCTAAAAATTTGCTTGCCACAATTACGAGGAGCCAGAAAGAACAAAACAAAGTTAATCAAACATCCCGAAACCTAGTTTACTCTGGCTCAACGCCAGGCACTAAAACACCTGCGGTGAGAAGTGTGAAAAGGGATCAGTCAGAAAACAAACAAGGTCAAGCTACTCAAAAGGAAACGGTTTTGTTGCCATCTGTGACTCGAGTGCCATCTAAAACACTGCGATTGATTACGGTCAAAAAAATGCCCGTCATAAAGACAGAAACCATTTCTTCATCAGTGGCAGCGTCTCCAGTATTGGCATCTGCTTGTTGCTCATCTCTGAAGGCAAGTTTTTCTGTGACAGGCTTCACAACGCACAATATTGAAGCGCTTTCACCAACGCAATCACCAAAACAAGAAGTGCCTCCGGTCGAGTTGACCGCGCTCACTATGAAGGCACCTTCAACATCACAAAGTTTCAATATATTATCCTCTTTTAGTAGTGCTCCTAGCCGAGATTCTACTTGGTCGGTCGTCGATGGCATCGATAAATCAAAGTCGGGATCTGAAGCATCGTCTCTATACACCTCATTTAAACCAACTCCAACACTAAAGCCAGCGCAAACGTTTACGACCCGCAATTTCGACAATGACGAGTTTCCGACTTGCCAAAATACCTGCTTTTGGAGTCTCGTGCAGCACAGCAAATTGATGTCTTCCATTGGAAACATCGTCATGACGTCGCCAAGAGGCACAGATGTCAGCTCAACTCCTGTCGTACGCATATCAAGCAGCACAATTATCACAGGTGACTTGCTGAGTCCTACGCTCGCAAATCAAGCTAGTGCACGTGCACCCAAAGGCAAACGAGAGAAAACTGGAAGCGAAGGTCGTCGATCGGCTGGTAGCCGGACTCAGAATGGCTCTTCTTCTGTTTCCCCCAACTCTGCAAACAAAACCGCAACACTGCAGCAATCTTTGGAAAGTCTAGGGAAATCTGACCAATCATCTGACCTAGGTACCGAGGAGTCCAGGAACATCTCCAGCACTGCTTCACTACCACGCTCCCGTACGAGACCTCGTGACGGCAAGAAGCGCCATTCGAAGGAATCCACCAATCTCAGCAGTGAGCGTCTATCATCGGATGTAAGGCAAATTCTAGGCACTGACTTCTCGCTTTTTGGTCTACCAACTCCTTCACTTTCACCTTCGTTGAGCTCTATGAGTGTTATGAAAGGTACTCCTTTACGCGAACCAGTAGATACTGACATGGTTTCACCAACACCATCCCTTCCTGCTTTCGTATCTGCGCCCGAGTTGTTAACGTCTAGGTCCGGGAAAAAACCTAATGTTACGCGTAGAGGAAGCCTCCTCGTGTTGTCGAAGTCAAAACGCACTTCTACGGTAAGCAGCGCAACGAATTGGACAAGGGCTGGCAATAAACAAAGCACTCTGCACAAAAATTCCCCGACGACCGCAGTCTTGCCGTCGCTCTCACTCTCCCGAATTGAGACTTCTCATGCCTCCAAAAGCCGCCGAATTATTCAAAACGGATACACCTCAGAATGGAGGACCGTCAAGAGGGTTCCCTCGAAAAAGAACCACGCTAATAACGGCACGAGTACTTCGACCACCAAAACTTCCGTTACGTCGGTGTACGCTACGCAGCTTTACGAACTCAAAGAAACACCACGTTTACCAGATAATACGGCTCTGTCTGACTCAAGCGAAAGACAAAGGGCGTCGATGGAGACAAAAAGCATTGCCAACGCAACATCAAGCAGTAAGACCTCACGCACGTCATCCGCAAAAACTTCGTCACGTTTAGGTAGAACAAAGACATCCTCGAAGTCTTCCTCTTCTTCTCTTTCAACAACGCTAAGTACAAGGTACGTGACATCTACTGTGCAACTATCGAAACCTAACCGTGCCGTGCTGTCAACGAACACTGTTAGCGTCTCTACCTCTGCCACCTCTCTGTCACCATCCCCGAGGCCTTTGCTAGGAGCCGACAGAGTCCCTAAAGACAAAGTCCCCGCCACTCCCACAAGAGCACTTCCTACACAGAAATACAACGATAAGTCACGCAAGCTTCAGCCTCTTTCTGTCACTGATTCTTTCATGACCCCCAGGTCACCATCACCGTCGCACACGCAGCTCATCTCTCCCGGCCACCCCTCTGACGTTCGGTTGCGGCTGGCACCGACTGCAACGACGACACTGCCAAGATCCGTCTCGGCGACAAGACAGGCAACACTAGAAAAATCATTTTCCGGCAACAATGATCACGCATATGCCGAAGATGAAGACGCTTACCTCCTCGATGGTGATCATACACCGCTACGCCCGCGTAATGAGAGCTCTTCACAAAGTGACGTCATTGGAAATTATTTGCCCGAGCGAGCCGAGGACTCTGCAACGACCATTCGAAAAAACCCCACGAAAAGCCTTGATGACGAAGACCCGGGCTCACGTGATCAGCACGTGTCCCTGCCAGCGGCGGCCATTCCCATAGGTGCGACAGGAAACTCTAGCTACAATTCCGACGTGTCTGACGACGAGCTTTCTGTGGAAGGACCCACAGCGCCTGACCCAACCAACGAGGCAACAGGACCCGAATTCTCGCGTCCCATGCCTCTGTGGCCTTTCCTGGCACCGCTGTTGCTTTTGCTATTCCTGCCACCTGCTGTATGGTGCTTGTTACGGCCTGAGAAACTACCGCCGCCACCAATGCCACCACCACCGCCACCCCCAATGCCACCTACATTCCACAGCTGGGGACATCCATCATATTAATAATAATCTCTTCCTCTGTCCTTGTCTATATTTTTCCGCTGTTTTTACTGCCCAAGTCCCAACCGTCATAATAAATAGCTTGTGAAGAAAGGAGTGTAAATGATCCAAAAGCAGCTTGTTTCAATTCTTTGAATACAAGATTATATCAATTGCTCACTTCAGCATGAGTCGATGGGTATCCAGTGTGAGGAAGTTTTCATGAACTGTCATCACACCCAACGTATGCACTGTTTACTGTGCTTTCGACGAAGAAGTACGGGAAAAACAATAAATGGCACAAATGTTGCTAAAGCAGTAAACCGTAGTGAAGAGAGTGCGTAAAATATTCATACTTTTACATCGGTAGGGCTTACTTTAGAAACAGCATTCGAGCAGCGGAATCCTCAAGAGTAAATACCGCGAGAAGTGGACTTAAAACAAAAAAGTGCTGACGATTACATGTCTTATTGTGTAGAGGTTTTCTCATGAGGCATCTTTCGATCAGGTTATGATGGTTACCTAAACTCGCGATGTCCTTCTGTACCCTTGCCTAGCTTGATCTTTTTCTGCTCAACAGTCAATGTTTAATGACTGGTTGTCCTCTTTCCTTTGTGCCAACAAAATAAATATCTTGTACAATACAAGTGCTGCAAAGAGTTTGTCGTTATGTCAAAACATCATATCTGACAGTGTACAGTTCATTTCGACATTCCTATTCGTTCAGATGACCAAATGTCAGTATCAAGCTGTTCAAACGTTTGTGTATTTACCTAGATGCCTTGTTTACAGCACAGTGGCTATAGTCGCGAAAATTTAGTACTCAGATTTCCAACAAGGAAAAAAACTTCGTTTATGTTTTTTTTTATTTTGATGAATCTTGCATCGCTCACTATCTATTACGAGTTTGTGCTCAGAAGCTTGATAAGATATTTTAAATCAAGATGACTAAAACATCTGACAATACCAAAAGTATGCAAAAACATTGCATAGACACTTGCAAAAAACATCTGCTTTGAAGTTTAGAACCATAGCAAGAAGCTTCAAAAATTTTGCACAATATTTTCTTTTTGGAGATGTCGTCACGTTCTTTTGAAGAAAAGCTGTAAAAGTAGGAAGTTTTCTGTAGCTTCAGTAGTCGTAACCGTGCAGGAAACTGAATGACATTCCATCAGTACATAATGTTCTCATTATCACAATCATATTTACTGCATCTGTTACCATCGCTGCATTGTTTCTGTGAGCTTGTTTTTTTTTCTGACAGCTTATACGATCAATAACAGTTCTAACAACGTGTTGCCTGCTCGTTGTACAGCCATACTCTATGCCAATTTGTCTTCTCTGGTCATGTATCATGTGTTTATTTTACTTCACATTTCATAAGTCATCACCTTGTGATTTAAAATAAGACATGCGCCATTGTTCGCGCACGTGGGTTCATGTGTTAGAAATAGTTGGTGCATACGCTCTTTCTTGTGTAGACTGCTCACGGACTATTGTAAGCGTTGCCTTCTCTTATTGAATACAAGCTACCCGTATTCTTCGTACTGTATCTTTTATGCGTCTCGAGCGGGAAGTTTGTCACACTTTACACTTTGTACTACTTACGTTATTGCTAGGCTCTACGCGTGTACTTTTGCTTTTTGAGTAACCCAAATTCTTCACACTTCAGGTATTCATTGCAAGTGTCTCTATTTTGACGATATTAACGGTTGAGAGGTTTCATTGACATTGATTCATCACCTTTTACCTGCGGGGCTCTTTGTAAGAGCGTTGTTCAAATGATTTTTGTGTGTTGTACATACAGACAACGTAGGCTTTTGTGTTGCGCATATATTGTGTAATAAATCTGGTGAAACAAATGTTGTGACGCTGTCTCTTTGTAGGTGAGAATTCGACGAGTTCTAGTTCTAGCAGTGCTTCCTGGGAGAAGAGATCAGCGTTCCTGTTGTGGATCATTTGTAAACCATACAATCTAAGAAAGAAAAACAATATATGTCTGACTCCTTTACGGTGGTCCTGACTTATCAAGTATATAACTCTATTTAAAGATGTATAGTAAGGTTCCTGGGGCTCAAAATATGCTGAAAAAAAGTATAAGGCACCCTCCTCCCACTGAAAAATTCACGTTTCTTTGATGAAAGTATTATACGGGGCAACCAGACGTCTGCCCCACCGCGGAGGTCTAGTGGCTAAGGTATTCGGCTGCTGACTCACAGGTCACAGG